>NC_086102.1:66077564-66416314 GCF_963921235.1 Mobula hypostoma | reverse complement strand
CTAGCGGGAGTATTCAAGGACATTTTCAACCTCTTACTGCTATGGGCAGAAGTTCCCACTTGGTTCAAAAAGGCAAGAATTATACCAGTGCCTAAAAAGAATAATGTGGGCTGCCTTAATGACTGTCGCCGGGTAGCACTCGCATCGACAGTGATGAAATGCTTTGAGAGGTTGGTCATGACTAGACTGAACTCATGCCTCAGCAAGGACCTGCACTCATTGCAATTTGCCTATTGCCACAACAGGTCAATGGCAGATGCAACTTCAATCGCTCTGCACACGGCTTTAGATCACCGAGGCAACACATACACCTATGTCAGGATGCTGTTCATCGACAATACCTCAGCATTTAATACCATCATTCCCACAATCCTGATTGAGAAGTTGCAGAACCTGGGCCTCTGTACCTCCCTCTGCAATTGGATCCTCGACTTCTTAACCAGAAGACCACAGTCTGTGAAGGTTGCTGATAACGTATCCTTCTCGCTGATGATCAACACTGGCACACCTCAAGGGTGTGTGCTTAGCCCACTGCTCTACTCTCTGTATACACATGACTGTGTGGCTAGGCATAGCTCAAATACTATCTACAAATTTGCTGATGATACAACCATCATTGGTAGAATCTCAGGTGGTGGTGAGAGGGTGTATAGGAATGAGGTATGCCAACTAGAGGACTGGTGCTGCAGTAACAACCTGGCACTCAACATCAGTAAGATGAAAGAGCTGATTGTGGACTTCAGGAAGGGCAAGATGAAGGAACACATACCAATCCGCATAGAGGGATCAGAAGTGGAGAGAGTGAGCAGCTTCCAGTTCCTGGGTGTCAAAATCTCTGAGAATCTGACCTGGTCCCAACATATCAACGTAGTCATAAAGAAGGCAAGGCTGTGACTATACTTTATCAGGAGTTGAAGAGATTTGGTATGTCAACAAATACACTCAAAAATTTCTATAGTTGCACCATGGAGAGCATTCTGACAGGCTGCATCACTGTCTAGTATGGAGGGGCTACTGCACAGGACCGAAAGAAGCTGCAGAAGGTTGTAAATTTAGTCAGCTCCATCTTGGGCACTAGCCTACAAAGTACTCAGGACATCTTTAGGGAGCTGTGTCTCAGAAAGGCACCGTCCATTATTAAGGACGCCCAGCACCCAGGGCATGCCCTTTTCTCACTGTTACCATCAGGTAGGAGATACAGAAGCCTGAAGGCACACACTCAGTGATTCAGGAACAGCTTCTTCCCCTCTGCCATCGGATTCCTAAATGGGCATTGAACCCTTGGACACTACCTCATTTTTTTAAAATACAGTATTTCTGTTTTTGCATATTTTAAAAAATCTGTTCAATATACACAATTGACTTGTTTGTGTATTATTATGTTTTATTTATTATTTTTTTCTCTCTCTCTGCCGGATCATGTATTGCATTGAACTGCTGCTGCTAAGTTTACAAATTTCATGTCACATGCCGGTGATTATAAACCTGATTCTCATTCTGATTCTGATTACTCCCCATGCCATAAGCTAGTGAGGCGAGAAAGAGTTAGATGGTACAGTTATATGTATGGCAAAGGAGATGATGCCGAAGGACAGGCTTTGGATACATAGACCAATGAGCTCTCTTCTAGGACAGGTGGGACTTTTACAAGATGGATGGGTTGCACCTGAATTGAAGGGAAACAAATATTTTGATGGGAAGACTTACTAATGCTGCTTTGGAGGGTTTAAACTAGTCTGGCAGTGGAGTGGGAA
Source organism: Mobula hypostoma (assembly GCF_963921235.1). Classification (NCBI taxonomy): domain Eukaryota; kingdom Metazoa; phylum Chordata; class Chondrichthyes; order Myliobatiformes; family Myliobatidae; genus Mobula; species Mobula hypostoma. The sequence goes on along the minus strand of NC_086102.1, from coordinate 66,414,560 downwards.
GCAAAGCAGTAATGTGCCAAATGGGAGAGCTGAGGCTAACATAAGCTTTGAGCAAGCAAATGTATTAAATTGAATAGACAGGGGCTATACAGAGGTTAAATGATGGACAAATTTCATTTATTTTAATGCAAGAAGCCTGACAAGTACCAGAGAAATCTGTGGCACAATTTGATACATGGGACTGGAATATTATTGTTACAAAAAATAATTAGAGAAGTACAGGACTGGCAAGTCAATGAGGGACAGATGCTCAGACATAATAGAGGAAGAAGGGGACAACGTTTTTGATTAAGGAAAATATCATGACAGAATTTAATGAGGATATTCTTGGGGATCCAGCTGGCTATGTGGGTGAAACTGGGAAATAGCAAAGAGATCATTAGGATTATATTATCAACCACCCAATATTTCATGGGAATTAGAGGAGCAAAAGTGAAGGAAGATTCCAGATAGCAGTATGACTAGAAGGATTGCATTAGTAGGTGATTTCATCTTCTCTCATTGAGACCACCACAGTGCAAATGTCTTGGATGGGGCAGATTTGTTAAATATATCTGGGAAAGTTTTCTCAAACAATGTGTGACCCCCTCTGACACTACTTGAGGGAAGGCAGTATTGGACATCCTACCGGGAAATGAGGCAGGGCAAGTGATTGAAGTGTCAAAGGGGGAGCAGTTGAGGATCGGTGATCATAATTCTACTTGTTTTAAAATAGTTATGGAAAAAGGTAGGACTGATCCAGAAGCTATCGTCCTAAGTTGGCCATGGTTAATTTTGACAGCATTAGACAGGAACATGCAGAGGTTGATTGAAGGAGGCTGGAGAGATCGGAATTAATTTTATTATTACTGACATGTTGTGAAAATTGTTATTTTGTAGCTTAGACAGCATGTTCCTATTCAAGTAAAGGGCAAGACTGGCAGGACTCGGGAACACTGGTTGATGAGGGATATCAGAGCTCTCGTCAGGAAAAAGCAGGAGGCATAGGCAGCTTGGATTATGTGAATCCCTTGCAGAATAAAAGAGATGCAGGAGTACACTGGACACGAAATAGCTCTTGGTGATAAAGGTAAATCTTAAAGGATCCCTTAAGTATATTAATTGCAAATGGCTAACAAGGGAGAGAATTAAGAATCAATGTGGTTGTCTATGTACGGAGCCACGGGATGGATAAGGTCTTAAAATGATGTTTCTCATCTGGATTTCCCAAGGAGGGCATGGAAACTAAGGAATTCAGGGAGCTGAACAGTGGTGTCTTGGAACATATCCATGTTAGAAAAGAGGAGGCTCTGATGCATACGAGAGCACTCTAGTAAAGCATACTAGAGTGGATAGATTTCTGGGTCCTGACCAAAGGTATCCTAGGACATTGTGGAAAGTTTGGGAAGAAATTGCAAGGGCCTTGACAGAAGTATTGACATCATCTTCAGCCACTGGTGAGGTGCTGGAAGACTTGGAGGATGCATTCTGTTTTGTTTTCATTTTATAAGAGCTGCAAGGACACGTTAGGGAATGAATAGAGGAACCTTGGCGTTTAACTTAATTGTTCACTAAAGGAAGATACACAGGTAGGTAAGATCATGAAGAACACTTTGGACATGCTTGCCTTTAGCGGTCAGGGCATAGAATTGAAACATAATTGGATGTTGTTTCATCTTTACAAAAACACTGGTTGGGCCACACTTAGAGTATTATAGGCTGTTTTGGTCACTACGCTCCATGAAGGAAGTGGTCATGCTGCTGAGAATGCAGAAGATATTATCCAGAACGTTGCCTGGAAGAACGGCATGTTCCCTCTAGTTTGTAATGACCAATGTGCACAAAAATCTTGAGGTCTGCAATTGTTTGCCCAGTGACAAAATGTGCTCACTGAATTTTTAACTAGAAGTAAACCTGAAGCTATTCTATAAACTACCAAGTCCAGTGTGTTGTTCATTGTTTAAAAGAAATAAAATAGCTGCCAATAAGAACTTTAATCACCTCTGGCTTTCATTGTTTTTGCTCTCGTTCATCTGCACTTTCACAAAACATATGTAGCAGACCTGTGGTGGGTAAAGAAGGATTTTCTCACCAGAGCTTTTGGTCATCGTCCATATGTGACTTGCTTGCTACATGATGCTTTGAAGAGTCAAGTTTCCAAATATCACTCCACTTCTTTCCACTTGCAAATTTTCTAGCAACTTTTGCATTGCGACAATATGCACAACTAACACCAGTTTCAGTATTGTACATAAGTATAGTGCCTATAAAAAGTATTCCCCCCCCCCCGGAAGTTTTCAAGTTTTATTGTTTTACAACATTGAATCACAGTGGATTTAATTTGGCTTTTTTTTGACACTGAAACAGACCTCTACAAAGTGATCTAAATTAATTACAAATATAAAACACAAAATAATTATAACTATATAACAATTACAGCACGGAAACAGGCCATCTCGGCCCTTCTAGTCCGTGCCGAACTAGATTGCATAAATATTCACCCCTTTAACGCACCAATTTATCACTGATGCAGTCAATTGATTTTAGAAGTCGCATAATTAGTTAAATGGAGATCTTCTTTGGAGACATATGTAGTCAAGCTGTTTCAATTGACTAATAAAAATACACCTCTATCTGGAAGGTCCAAGTCTGGTGAGACAGTATCCCAGCAAAAACTACACCAAGCAATTCTACAAAAAAGTTATTGTAAAGCACAAGTCAGGAGATGGATACAAGAAAATTTCCAAGTCACTGACGATCCCTTGGGGTACAGTTAAGTCTATCATCAAGAAATGGAAAGAATATGGGACAGCTGTAAATATGCTTCAAGCAGGCCGTCTTCAAAAACTGAGCGACTGTGCAAGAAGCGGAATAGTGAGGGAGGCCATCAAGAGACCGATGACAACTCTGGAGGAGCTACATGTTTCAGTGGCTGAGTTAGGAGAGACTGCCATACAACTCTTGCCTGGGTGCTTCACCAGTTGCAGCTTTATAGGAGTGTGGCAAAGGGAAAGCCACTGTTGGGGAAAAAAAAAACAGCTGGAGTTTGCCAGAAGGCATGTGGGAGATTCAGAAGTCAGCTGGAAGAAGGTACTATGGTCTGATGAAACCAAAATTGAGCTTTTTGGCCATCAGACTAAATGCTATGTTTGGCAGAAGCCAAACACTGCACATAATCAAAAACACAGCATCCCTACTGTGAATCATGGTGGTGGCAGCATCATGTTGTGGGGATGCCTCACTGCAGCAGGACCTGGAAGGCTTTTGAAGGTAGAGGGTAAAATGAATGCAGCAAAATACAGGGAAATCCTGGACGAAAACATGATACAGTCTGCAGGAGAACTGCAACTTGGGAGAAGATTTGTTTTGCAGCAGGACAGTGACCCCAACCATAAAGCCAAAGCTGCACAAGAATGACTTTAGAAACAACAAAGTTAATGTTCTAGAGTGGCCAAGTCTGAGTCCAGACCTCTATCCAATTGAGAATTTGTGGCTGGACTTGAAAAGGGCTGTTCACTTATGATCCTCATGCAATCTGACAGAGCTTGAGCAGTTTTCTAAAGAAGAATGGGGGAAAGATTGCAGTGTCCAGATGTGCAAAGCTGATCCACACAGACTCAGCCTGTAATTGCTGCCAAAGGTGCATCGACAAAACACAAATTGGAAGGGGGTGAATAGTTATTTATGCAATCAATTATTTTGTGTTTAATAATTGTAATAAATTTAGATCAATTTGTAGAAATTTGTTTTGTCTTTTGACATGGAGGAGTATTCTGTTGATCGGTCTCAAAAAAAAAACAAATCCACTGCTATTAAATGTTGTAAAACAATAAAATATGAAAACTTCCAAGAGGGGTGAATACATTTTGGAGGCACTGTTTGTTTCATAGCTGAACATTCCTGACCTCATGAGCTTTCGGTGTAGCAGTTTCTACCGTTTCATTAAGCCATTCTGATTTAAATGAACTAGCAGTTCTTCTGCGCCTCATGCCCTTTGCTTCTTTGGAATTCAAAATAGTGAATCAATAATTTCTTCAATAAAAACAGTATAAATAAACCAGTTCTAAAATCTGCGAACAAATCGTCACAAACTCCACATTGTCAACACTGTCCGCATCAGAAACCAGTAAAGGAAAGGTGGTTGTGCATGATCGTGAAATAGGCTAAACATGCCAATGAGATGGAGGGTGACAACCTTTTGTGCGCAGTTTAAATTCCTTGGTGTGCTAGTAGCAAAAGATGTGTGCGTGCATACCTAGAGGGAAGATTGCAGAGGGTTTATGATATAGGGAGAGACTGGATTATTTGAGAAAGTTTTTCCTGGAGCAAATAAGATTGAGAGATTTTCTGATAGAGAATATATTAATTAATAAGAAGACAGTGCAGGTGTGCAGAATCTTCTTCATGGGAGGAGTATCAATAACAAGGGGGAATAGTTTAAGGTGGGTGGAAGGAGTTTCAAAGGAGATCTGAGGGATATATTTTTACCCACAGAGAGTACTTGATATCTGGAATGTGCTGTCAGAGGAGGTAGCGGAATGTCATTCAATCCTCATGTTTCAAAGATATTTAGACAGGAAATCAAATAGGCAAAGCATTTAAGGATTTAAACAGCAAATATTATTTGTACAGATAGGAAGGAAAGTCAGTGTGTACCTGGTGGGCTAAATGTCTCTGTGATTCTTCTGCCACCATCACCAGCTGCGCTCCCAACACTTGCAAAAGTTTGTACTTTGCAAGACCATTAAAGGCCACCATTTTTGACTTTCAAAAGATCGGTGTTTTGGGGATAATTCTATGCAGTGTGCACAATTGATACGTAAATGCTGCCACTACAACTAAGTAAGTACCCAACATATATATAATGGAGAGTATAATGAAGAATTGATGCTCAGATGAAGCTACCAGTTATTGAGATGTAAAGTTATTATTCAGGCAACCCATCAGCACCTTTCAGTGGATTCTCCTTGTGAGATGACTTTTAATTCTGAACAAACTGTTGCATTATTTAAATAATCTCATTAGTGACCGAAAACAAATAGCACTTTGATTGCTGAGTAACAGCAACTAATGTTGCTTAGTAACAGCACGATGAACAGCTAGAACTTCATTATGTTTCCATGGAATTCTGGATTGTACAAAGTGTTTAACAGAGGAACTGTGCTGAAAGATGAATGTGAGTTGTGCAGTTCTGTTCTGCAGAGGTTGTTGGAAAAATTCTGAATTAATTTATGAACGCAAACAACAGGAATTCTGCAGGTGCTGGAAATTCAAGCAACACACATCAAAGTTGCTGGTGAACGCAGCAGGCCAGGCAGCATCTCTAGGAAGAGGTACAGTCGATGTTTCAGGCCGAGACCCTTCGTCAGGATCTCCCCCTCCCCCTCCCACTTTCAAATCTCTTACTAACTCTTCCTTCAGTTAGTCCTGACGAAGGGTCTCGGCCTGAAACTTCGACTGTACCTCTTTCTAGAGATGCTGCCTGGCCTGCTGCGTTCACCAGCAACTTTGATGTGTGTTGCCTGAATTATTTTATGGTTGATTTGGGGCGCACTCTTGATGCACATTAGGTACTTATCTTGACCTCGATCTTCTGTTGTCTTTGAATATTGTTTGACAAATATTTTAATTACTGAGAAGCTTTTCTTTAATATAAACAAAATTTGAACAGACCTGCAATCCTTGGAAAATACCTGGGGGTTGGGGGGTGGCGGGGGGAAACTGTTGCAAGTATCTTCCTGTTTGAGTGGTGAGATGCTAGTTGTAAAGTATTAATTCACTTGCTTTAATGGGGTTAAATTTGGAAAAAAATTAGGACAAGTCAGGTCAAATAGTTTCTCTAAGATTATTTCACACTATGTTGAAATCTCCTTCATCAAAACAGAGAATGTTGTCTGCATTCAGCAGGTCAGCTTCTGAAAAAAGTGACATTTCAAGTCTGAGACTTCTCTGACTTGAAGAATTAACCCTGTTTCTGATTTTCATCATCTTTCTTACATTATTGATTTGTAAATCCATTTCAAGAGAAACTGCTCTTCTTAAATAAGAGTTGCATGTGTTCACACGTAAATGGGGGAAGCAACAGTGGTTTCGCCTTTGGCACAGAGTCTGGCCCTGTGGCTCAGAAGGGTAGGGAAAGGAAGAGGATGGCAGCAATGATAGGGGACTCTATAGTTAGGGGGTCAGACAGGCGATTCTGTGGACGCAGGAAAGAAGCACCGATGCCTCCCACGTGACAGGGTCTGGGATGTTTCTGATCGCGTCCACAATATCCTGAAGCGGGCAGCAGAACAGCCAGAGGTCGTGGTACATATTGGTACCAATGACATTGACAGGAAAAGGGAGGAGGTACTGAAAGCAGACTACAGGGAGTTAGGAAGGAAGTTGAGAAGCAGGACCACAAAGGTAGTCATCTCGGGATTACTGCCTGTGCCACGTGACAGTGAGTATAGTCATAGTCATAGTCATACTTTATTGATCCTGGGGGAAGTTGGTTTTCGTTACAGTTGCACCATAAATAATAAATAGTAATAGAAATAGAGTGAGGTGGAGGATAAATGTGTGGCTGAGGGATTGGAGCAGGGGGCAGGAATTCAGATTTCTGGATCATTGGGACCTCTTTTGGGGCAGGAGTGATCTGTACAAAAAGGACGGGTTGCACTTGAATCTCAGGGGGACCAATATCCTGGCGGGGAGGTTTGCTAAGGCTTTTGGGGAGAGTTTAAGCTAGGATTGCTGGGGGGGTGGGAACCAAACTGAAGAGATGGAGGAAGAGGCGGTTGGCTCACAAATAGAGAAAGCTTGGAGACAATGCGAGAGGGAGGATAGACAGGTGATAGAGAAGGAACGCGCTCAGACTGATGGTTTGAGATGTGTCTATTTTAATGCAAGGAGTATTATGAACAAAGCAGATGAGCTTAGATCGTGGATCAGTACTTTGGAGCTATGATGTTGTGGCCATTACAGAGACTTGGATGGCTTGGGGCAGGAGTGGTTACTTCGAGTGCCAGGTCTTAGATGTTTCAGAAAGGACAGGGAGGGAGGCAAAAGAGGTGGGGGCGTGGCATTGTTGATCAGAGATCGTGTCACAGCTGCAGTAAAGGAGGAAGACATGGACGGATTGTCTACGGAATCTCTGTGGGTAGAAGCTAGGGACATCGAGGAACAGATAGGGAGACAGATTCTGGAACGGTGTAATAATAACAGGGTTGTCGTGGTGGGAGATTTGAATTTCCAAAATATATCAATTGGCATGTCCCAGGAGCAAGGGGTTTAGATGAGATGGAGTTTGTTAGGTGTGTTCAGGAAGGTTTCTTGACACAATATTGTCCTGTGTGACGCCAAGCAGAGCGACCGGACGGATGATGCTAATGAGAGAGATGACGGAAGACAATAAGAAACATTCAAAATGCTAATGAGAGAAGAGAGAGATTAATGAGAAAGAAACACAATTCAGATATTGACAGACCGTTTGCTTTGAACCTGAACTGTTTGAAGTTTGATGGACAGGTGATACCCCAGCAGGGGGATAAAAAGAGCAGGGTTGCTAAGGCACGACACGCCACGAGACCCTGGAAAGAGCTGTGTGCCCCCACAAGTTGGTGAGAGTTTGGAGGACCGGTTCGCAGGAATTGGACAGAGGCTCACAGGGTGTAAAGGTATGATCGATGGGAACCTGGGGTGTGTGTCCGCCCTTGCCTGGGTGCCGGGTTCACCGCGGAAGAACGATCGTATCCGGAACGGAGAGGTCACAGTCGGTGACCACAGCGGGATCAGAAGACATCAAAAGGTCTGCCCGAAACCAACTGCATCTCTCACTCTCTCTCTCTCTCCCCCCAACGATACAACAACAGCGATTACTTCGAACTGCACTGAACCGAACTGAACCCTGCTTCACATTTTACCCCTAGACTGCGATAGAGCTTGGTTGATTCCTATTACCCTATTTCTGTGTATATTTGTGTGTTATCATTGCTAACCTGTTACATTTATATCCTTGCGATTAGTGTACTGTATTACTTATTTCTTTAATGAAAATTTATTAGTTCCTAGTAATCACAGACTCCAACGAGTGTTCCATTTCTGCTGGTTTGGCAACCCAGTTACGGGGTACATAACAATATGTAGATAAGTCTACAAGAGGAGAGGCTGTACTTGATCTGGTATTGGGAAATGAACCTGGTCAGGTGTCAGATCTCTCAGTGGGAGAGCATTTTGAAGATAGTGATCACAATTCTATCTCCGTTACCATAGCACTGGAGAGAGAAAGGAACAGGCAAGTTAGGAAAGCTTTTAATTGGAGTAAGGGGAAATATGAGGTTATCAGGCAGGAGCTTGGAAGCATAAATTGGGAACAGATGTTCTCAGGGAAACGTACGGAAGAAATGTGGCAAATGTTCAGGGGATATTTGCATGGAGTTCTGCATAGGTACGTTCCAATGAGACAGGAAAAGGATTGTAAGGTACAGGAACCATGGTGCACAAAGGCTGTTGCAAATCTAGTTCAGAAGAAAAGAAGAACTTACAGAAGGTTCAAAAAGCTAGGTAATGGGAGAGATCTAGAAGATTATAAGGCTAGCAAAAGGGAGCTTAGGAAAGAAATTAGGAGAACCAGAAGGGGCCATGAGAAGGTCTTGGTGGACAGGATTAAGGAAAACCCAAGGCATTCTACAAGTAAGTGAAGAGCAAGAGGAAAAGACCTGAGAGGATAGGACCAATCAAGTGTGACAGTGGAAAAGTGTGTATGGAACTGGAGGAGATAGCGGAGGTACTTAATGAGTACTTTGCTTTAGTATTTACCACGGAAAAGGATCTTGGCGATTGTAGGGATGACTTACAGCGGACTGAAAAGCCTGAACATGTAGATATTAAGAAAGGGGATGTGCTGGAGCTTTTGGAAAGCATGAAGTTGGATAAGTCACCGGGACCTGACGAGAGGTACCCCAGGCTACTGTGGAAGGCGAGGGTGGAGATTGCTGAGCCTCCGACGATGATCAATAGGGATGGGAGAGGTTCAGGAGGATTGGAGGGTTGTGGACGTTGTTCCATTATTCAAAAAAGGGAGTAGAGAGAGCTCAGGAAATTATAGACCAGTGAGTTTTACTTCAGAGGTTGGTAGGTTGATGGAGAAGATCCTGAGAGGCAGGATTTATGAACATTTGGAGAGGCATAATATAATCAGGAGTGGTCAGCATGGTTATGTGAAAGGCAGGTTGTGCCTTATGAGCCTGATTGAATTTTTTGAGGATATGACGAGACACATTGATGAAGATAGAGCAGTAGTTGTAGTGTATATGGATTTCAGCAAGGCATTTGACAGTGTATTTCATGCAAGGCATATTGAGAAAGTAAAGAGGCATGGGATCCAAGGGGACATTGCTTTGTAGGTCCAGAATTGGCTTGCCCACAGAAGACAAAGAGTGGTTGTAGACAGGTCATATTTTGCATGGAGGTCGGTCACTAGTGGTGTGCCTCAGGGATCTGTTCTGGGACCCTTTCTCTTCGTGATTTTTATAAATGACCTGGATGAAGAAGTGGAAGGATGGGTTAGTAAGTTTGCTGATGACACAAAGGTTGGGGGTGTTGTGGATAGTGTGGAGGGCTGTCAGAGGTTACAGTGGGACATTGATCGGATGCAAAACTGAGCTGAGAAGTGGCAGATGGAGTTCAACCCTGATAAGTGTGAGGTGGGCATTTTGACAGATCAAATATGATGGCAGAATATAGTATTAATGGTAAGACTCTTGGCAGTGTGGAGGATCAGAGGGATCTTAGGATTCGAGTCCATAGGACACTCAAAGCTGCTGCACAGGTTGACTCTGGTAAAGAAAGCATATGGTGTATTGGCCTTCATAAATCGTGGGATTGAGTTTAGGAGCCGAGGGGTAATGTTGCAGCTATGTATGTAGGACCCTGGTCAGATCCCACTTGGAGTACTGTGCTCAGTTCTGGTCACCTCACTACGGGAAGGATGTGGAAACCATAGAAAGGGTGCAGAGGAGATTTACAAGGATGTTGCCTTGATTGGGGAGCATGCCTTGTGAGAAAAGGTTGAGTGAACTCGGCCATTTTCCCTTGGAGCGACGGAGGATGAGAAGTGAGGTGTATAAGATGACGAGAGGCATTGATCATGTGGATAGTCAGAGGTTTTTCCGCCAGGGCTGAAATGACTAGCATGAGAAGGCACAGTTTTAAGGTGCTTGGAAATAGGTACAGAGAAGATGTCAGGGGTGAGTTTGTTATGCAGCGAGTGGTGAGTACGTGGGGTGGGCTGCTGGCAATGGTGGTGGAGGCGGATATGATAGGGTCTTTCAAGAGACCCCTGGACAGGTATAGGGACAGGTAAAAAAGAGGGCTATGGGTAACCCTAGGTAATTTCTCAGGTAAGGACATGTTCGGCATAGCTTTGTGGATTGAAGAACTTGTATTGTGCTGTAGGTTTTCTGTGTTTCTGTGTTCTATCTTTCTAAATGCTTGATCTTTCTTGGCAAGTTTTTTAAAAATTGCTGGTCTCCAATATTTAAACATAGAATACATGAATATTCATATTGAACTGAGATTCTTAATTTTTTAATTGCCCAGTGATGAAAGCTTGTTCACTACACAAGTGTTACAGTCGTTCTGTAATAACTGATCGTAACTGCTGTATAGAGTTATCATTTTGAAGATTCCCAGTGGAAGTAAATCTTAAGTGTGAAATCAATTTCTAATTCTTACCTAAACTTACATTTCATGAAATTCCATTATTTCAAACCTGCAACAAACTTGATGTGGGGTTGAACTGGAAGTAGCTCTTCCCTTATTTTATTCAAATTTCAATTTTACGGAGTTTGGTTCTTTATGAAACTATTGAACAGTTCCTGTTAAATGGTGTGTGAACAGCTTTTTGTTCTTATCTCTCTGGCTAGGCTGGTGACTCCTGGTTGTGCTTTACAACCATCATCTCAACATAAATTAGCAGGCTTTCCAAAGTAATGGCTTGATTGTTTAAAACCTTTATTGGTTAAGTGAGAGTTTTTGAAACATCTATTTATGTAATCTCCAATAATTGATTAGCAGACTTCATAGAGTAAATGTAATAAAGCCCTACAGTAGATCAGGAGCAAGTGTCTAAACATGCATTTGGTTTGGAGTACAGTGAATGGATATGTTTCTCCTCTCCTGTATTTCATTGCAGGGCAGATTTTGAGAAGGAAGGTACTTTTGGCTGAATGTAAGAGCTTCCCCTTACAAAGTACAATCATTTTTGTAGTGTTCTGTTCTTCATCTTACAGCAAGCCAAGGAAGAAGTTACACAGAAGGAGATGAAGGTGAAACTTCTGAGTGACGCTGTTAACAATTTCATAACAAAGGCTCCACCTGTAGCCCATGAAGCTTTGAAGTCTGAGCTGGACATGCTGACGGGCAATTACCAGCGGCTCTGCAGCAGACTAAATAGAAAGTGCAAGACTCTTGAGGTCTGTTCCTTGGATTTTCAGAGGCTATTTGATAGAGCAGGGCACTAAAAATATTGTGAGCTTGGACATTTAGTAACTATGTTTATGAAATAGCATGAAAATTAGCATCTTGGTACTACTTGATGTAAAAATGCTTTGTGTATTTGAAAGGAACTTTACTGCCAAGTCGCTGCCATGCAGGAACTTTATCAAAGTTAATGAAAATAGTTGGGAGAGCATTATTGCCTGAATTAATTAGTCACAAGGATATCTTTATCTGCTAAAATAAAATGCCCTATACCTGGAGGGATTTTTATTGTTATTAATGGTGCATGTTTTGGCATGTGGCTGGGTGGTTAAGGCGTTCGTCTAGTGACTTGAAGGTCGCTAGTTCGAGCCTTGGCTGAGGCGGCGTGTGTGCCCTTGAGCAAGGCACTTAACCACACATTGCTGTGCGATGACACTAGTGCCAAGCTGTATCTGCCCCAGTGCCCTTCCCTTGGACAACATTGGTGGCGTGGAGAGGAGAGACTTGCAGCATGGGCAACTGCTGTTGTTCCATACAACCTTGCCCAGGCCTGCGCCCTGGAAACCTTCCAAGGCGCAAATCCGTGGTTTCATGAGACTAACGGATGCCTATATATAAATGATGCACAAGGGGAGAAGGGGGAAGGCTGAAAACAAGTGTGTTCATTACCTAGTTAAAGTAAATTAAAACACCTGAAGGTTAGTCTAATTTTAAATTACATAGAAAAGCCTATATTATCACTATGATGGCAAGCCATTGTACCGTAAAGTGGAGACTTGACCCAGGCTCAAAGTGCAAATGTTTTTATTAACATATTTGATTGCCGTTCCATATTTTAAAAGAATATTTACATACCTTTAGAAAGCTCTTTACAATTGAGTAAAGGATCCCTACATGTTGTTACTTATTGTATGTAATGTTTAATTTTCTCTTCACTCTGAATCTTGGATTGCTGACATTGATCTTCAGGAGGTGTGGTCGTGCTGGTGTGAATTACTGTCTTATCTGGAGGCAGAAAATCTATGGCTTGATGAACTGGAGCTTAAACTCAAAGAAACAGAAAATCTTCAGGGAGGTGCTGAAGAGATCTCTGAGGCACTTGATGTAAGTAATGGGGCCTGCAGGCTTGCATAAAACCTTCATCTCGCTTTCATTGAAAAATGATGAAAAATATATATAGTCTTTAGAAGCTACATTAATATTCACATCAAATTGTTAACATTTACAATGGTTTGCAGTTCATCCTGTTTAAGTAATATTGATGTTTTTAAAAGTTGAGTGGTAAAACATTTAAAAATCATTTCTCCCCACACTACGGAAGAATTACTAGTTTTAATGTAGGTCTTTGCTTCTTCAACAAATGTATCCTAAATGTCATTAGTTTGAGCTCCTGAAACAGTGATGCATTAAATTTAGTGTTTAAATAATTAGGCTCCCATTCTGTTTTGCAATAATAAAACTGCAGGGAAAAAATAGCAGCAAAAACAATATACAGGTGTTGATAATTTAAACATAAAATGGCAGACAGCATCCGTAGAAAGAGAAATCTCTCCCTTGTCCTTGCCCTCGCACTCGCCCCCTCCGCCTCTCTCCCACCCTCTCTCCTTCCACATCCCCCCCCCCCCCCACCAACTGAATCACTGTATGCTTTCAGGCTTCTGTACCTCCTATCCGCTGGTAACAGTGAGAAAAACACATGCCCTGGGTGCTGGAGGTCCTTAATAATGGACTATTCTCAAGAAACAATTGCAACTATTGATGTCAGTTTACTTCAGAATAAATGTACATTCTACTGATTATGAAACATGATAAGCTGATAATGTATTAAATAGCTTGAAGTTGTTAGGACAGCAAACAATGGAACCAATATCTTGGTAGAAATATCTCGAGGACTGTTGGGTTCAGTTGAGAAGTCAGTTAAGTCACCTATTAGCTCCCTGTCCTGTATGAAGCAGTGTAAGCTCCCCTGCATTGTCCATATTTGCTGTTCTGCACCCCAGAAAATTTTTGATTAAGATGCATGTCTTTGAGGCAGCAATTTGGAATATTAGTGCTTTTTCTGCTCTTAAACTATTAAGCAATATCTTTTTCATGTCAAAAGTAATACGTTGACTTGATGATCACTGCATTCATTCATACATTTGAAAATAGTTGGTGTAAGCAACATTGCACAATATGATTCTTAATTGAAGTGTGCTCAGTTAAACCGTACTAAAACATTTGTTGAAAAAGTGAGCCAAAATTCATCATTTATTGCTCAGAAAATTTAACATCATCCATGCACTTACTTGACCAAGCCCAGAGTTAGAATTTTTGAAACACAGTCAGTTAGACATGACACGTTCACTGAATTTACTGTGATATGTTCATGTACATGAGGCTTCCAGATGGATGGGTGATGGATTACTTTCTAAATCGCTATGTGTGGATAGGTCAGCATACATAAACACCTGCAAGGTACTATATTTTCTTTTGTCTTGCTGTGAAGTGGGATTTGTTATCAATAGAACCTGAATTGCACGGTGCAATGCCACTATATTCTGCAAACAACAGGAATTCTGCAGATGCTGGAAATTCAAGCAACACACATCAAAGTTGCTGGTGAACGCAGAAGGCCAGGCAGCATCTCTAGGAAGAGGTACAGTCGACGTTTCAGGCCGAGACCTTTTGTCAGGACTAACTGAAGGAAGAGTTAGTAAGAGATTTGAAAGTGGGGGGGGGGAGATCCAAAATGATAGGGGAAGACAGGAGGGGGAGGGATGGAGCCAAGAGCTGGACAGGTGATTGGCAAAGGGGATATGAGAGGATCATGGGACAGGAGGTCCAGGAAGAAAGACAAGGTGGGGGGGAACCAGAGGATGGGCAAGGGGTATAGTCAGAGGGACAGAGGGAGAAAAAGGAGAGTGAGAGAACGAATGTGTGTATAAAAATAAATAACAGATGGGGTACGAGGGGAAGGTGGGGCATTAGCGGAAGTTAGAGAAGTCGATGTCATGCCATCAGGTTGGAGGCTGCCCATACGGAATATAAGGTGTTGTTCCTCCAACCTGAGTGTGGCTTCATCCTTACAGTAGAGGAGGCCGTGGATAGACATGTCAGAATGGGAATGGGATGTGGAATTAAAATGTGTGGCCACTGGGAGATCCTGCTTTCTCTGCCGGACAGAGCGTAGGTGTTCAGCAAAGTGGTCTCCCAGTCTGCGTCGGGTCTCGCCAATATATAGAAGGCCACATCGGAAGCATCGGACGCAGTATATCACCCCAGCCGACTCACGGGTGAAGTGTCGCCTCACCTGAAAGGACTGTTTAGGGCCCTGAATGGTGGTAACAGAGGAAGTGTAAGGGTATATGTAGCCCTGAATGGTGGTAAGGGAGGAAGTGATATTCTCCGTAACTTCCGCCACCTCCAACGGGATCCTACCACTAAGCACATCTTTCCCTCCCCCCCCCCCCGCTTTCTGCAGGGATTGCTTCCTATGCGACTCCCTTGTCCATTCGTCCCCCCCATCCCTCCCCACTGATCTCCCTCCTGGCACTTATCCTTGTAAGCGGAACAAGTGCTACACATGCCCTTACACTTCCTCCCTTACCACCATTCAGGGCCCCAGACAGTCCTTCCAGGTGAGGCGACACTTCACCTGTGAGTCGGCTGGGGTGATATACTGCGTCCGGTGCTCCCGATGTGGCCTTCTATATATTGGCGAGACCCGACACAGACTGGGAGACCGCTTTGCTGAACACCTACGCTCTGTCCGCCAGAGAAAGCAGGATCTCCCAGTGGCCACACATTTTAATTCCACATCCCATTCCCATTCTGACATGTCTATCTATGGCCTCCTCTACTGTAAGGATGAAGCCACACTCAGGTTGGAGGAACAACACCTTATATTCCGTCTGGATAGCCTCCAACCTGATGGCATGAACATCGACTTCTCTAACTTCCACTAATGCCCCACCTCCCCCTCGTACCCCATCTGTTATTTATTTTTATACACACATTCTTTCTCTCACAAACAACAGGAATTCTGCAGATGCTGGAAATTCAAGCAACACACATCAAAGTTGCTGGTGAACGCAGCAGGCCAAGCAGCATCTATAGGAAGAGGCGCAGTCGACGTTTCAGGCCGAGACCCTAACTGTTAGTCCTGACGAAGGGTCTCGGCCTGAAACGTCGACTGCGCCTCTTCCTATAGATGCTGCTTGGCCTGCTGCGTTCACCAGCAACTTTGATGTGTGTTGCTTCTTTCTCTCATTCTCCTTTTTCTCCCTCTGTCCCTCTGACTATACCCCTTGCCCATCCTCTGGGTTCCCTCCACCTTGTCTTTCTTCCCGGACCTCCTGTCCCATGATCCTCTCATATCCCCTTTGCCAATCACCTGTCCAGCTCTTGGCTCCATCCCTCCCCCTCCTGTCTTCTCCTATCATTTTGGATCTCCCCCTCCCCTCCCACTTTCAAATCTCTTACTAACTCTTCCTTCAGTTAGTCCCGACAAAGGGTCTCGGCCTGAAACGTCGACTGTACCTCTTCCTAGAGATGCTGCCTGGCCTGCTACGTTCACCAGCAACTTTGATGTGTGTTGCCACTATATTCTGTCCATTTTCCATTTGAAATATTTGGTCATTTCAAGTATTTATATCCTGATGTCAGCTGTTATCAAATTATTAGATGTTGGTAAACTTTAGCAAGGCCTTTGACAAAGTTCCGCATAAGAGGCTGATTAGGAGGTTCAGCTACAAAGTTGTGAATTGGATTCAACGTTGGCTTCGCAGGAGAAGCCAGGGAGTGGTAGCAGATAGTTGCTTCTCTGACTGAAGTGCCGCAGGGATTGGTGCTCAGTATATTGTTTGTCATATATATTAACGATCTGGATGATAATGTGTAAACTGGATCAGCAAATTTGTGGATAACATTAGGACTGGGGCATGGTAGCTTTTGGGCATCGGGATATAATCCTGCTGGAAAATGAGCTGAAAAAGGGCAGATGGAATTTAATGCTGACAAGAGCGAGATGTTGCACTTTGGGAGGACAATCCAAGGTAGGACTTGCACGATGAATGGCAGGACGCTGAAGAGTGTGGCAGAACAGAGGGATCTAGGAATATGATCCATAATTCCTGGAAATTGGCGTCACAAGTTGAGAGTTTTTGGCACATTGGCTTTTATAAATCAGAATATTAAGCGTATGATTTGGGGTATTGCTGAGATATAATTTGGAGTATTGTGTGCAGTCTGGTAACTTACCTACAGGAAAGCTTTCAAGAAGATTGAAAGTACAGAGAAAAGTTACAGGGATGTTGCCGGGATTTGAGGTGCAATTAAGTGGCACTGCACCGTGCAATTCAGGTTGGATTGATATTGGACTAGATGGGCCAAAGGGCCTGTTTCTCTGCTGTAATTCTCTATGACTCTTTGACTCTGTAATTTGTCTCATGGCATAAGTACCTCTTGATGTGTTGTGGCCTTGCAACAGATTGAAATATAAATATAAACATACCACCTCATTAAAGCTATACTCAAAACTATACTCCTTCCATTGCTTCTTTTCAGTCCCTGGAAAATGTCATGCGTCACCCAGATGATAATCAGAATCAAATCCGTGAGCTGGCACAGACACTGACTGATGGTGAAATTTTGGATGAGTTGATCAATGAAAAGCTGGAAACATTCAATACTCGCTGGGAAGAGATGTTACAACGGGTGAGACAAATGCACACTGTGCATTCAAATGACTTCATAGTTATTACAAGATAGTTTTGTTCGAACTTTCTGACACTGGGTTCAAATCAAGCAAAGTAAGCCTTTCAGAAAGACTTGCAATGTCAGTTTTCTTCAATGAAATGTTCGTGCACTTTGTTGGGATGACGGTATCAATGTTCCTTCTAATTTGTAATCACCAGTGTGCACAAAGATCTTGTGCTATGCAATTTTTTTTGCCCAGTGACAACATGTGTGCATACTGAATTTTATATATGAAAGGTAATCATTTTAACAGCTAGCAAAACACTGTCATCCCAAGGACAACTTTGATCTCCTCTGGTTTGTTCGTTTTTGCTCTCATTCATATGCACTCTCACAAAACACATGTAGCAGGTCTGTTGTGGGTAATGGAGGATTTTCTCACTGGAGCTTTTGCATACTGTTCATAAGTGACTTGCTTGCTAAATGATGCTTTAGAAAGTCAAGTTTCCAAATATCACTCCTTCCCACTTGCAAATTCTCCAGCAACTTTTGCATCACAACGATACATGTAGGTAACACCAGTTTCTGTATTGTACATAAATATTTCTCATCGCTGCACGTTGCTGGACTCATGAGCTTTTCGTGTAGCAGTTTCTACTGTTTCTTTAAGCCATTCTGATTTAAATGAACCAGATGAAGTTCTTCGTTAAAATGAAATTCTTATGCGTTTCACGTCCTTTGCTTCTTTGGAATTCGACTAAGTGAATCGATAATGTCTTCAATAAGAACAATATAAATAAGCCAATTCTAAAATCTTCAGACAAATCATCGCAAAGTCCACATTGTCAACACCATCCACATTAGAAAAACCAGAAAATGAAATGTGTATGACCGTGAAATATACTTAACATGCCAGAGGTAGAGGGAGACAACTTTTTGTGTGCAGTTTAAATTCCTTTGTGCGCAAGTAGCAAAAGATGTGTGCTCATGCATATGCGTGCACCTTAAAGGGAACATTGGACAGTACTGTATAGTATGGAAACTATTACAAGTACATAATAACAGCTTCAGAAAAACAAAAATACCTGTGACATTCTGACTCGGTTGTTGCATTTCTAATCCACAGAAGTTGTAAATTATCATCATCTGTATATCTGATGAAGAATAAAAGATTGCAAGTATTCAGGGTATTCACTGGGTGAAAGATTTGGTTAATATCCTAAGGCATTGAGCACTGGCCTCTGTGAAATAAGCTTTCAATGCAAGTAATTAGTTCCTGTGTGGTTTTGGGCCCCTCCTATTATGTATGCATCAGAATTCTCATGCCATCAGAGTCTCTTAATTAGGTAGCAAACATTGCAGGAGTCTTTTTAATAGATTAATCAATTCTCTTGATTAGTACTTTAAATAGACACAAGCTGAGAGTGGAACTTTGGAAGCTTTTTCCTCTGTTTGATGTATTACAATTCTATGTGGTAAAATTCCCATATAGCATAATTTGACCAATTTTAGTGATTAAATTTCTTGGAAAAAAATTTGCAGAGACAACCTAACCCACCATCAAGGACATCTTCAAGAGGCAGGGTCTCAAGAAGGTGGTATTCATCATTAAGGACCCTCACCATCTGGCATGTGCCCCCTTCTCCTTGCCCTCAGTGGAGAGGAAATACAGAGTCTGAAGATCCACATTCAATGAATCAGAAACAGCTTTTTCCCCCTTCACCATCAGATATCTGAATGGTACCTGAACTCATTATTCCTTACTTTTTGCAATATTTGTTTATTTTTCTAACAAGCTATTTTGTGTCCATAAGATAGAGTAGCAGAATTAGGCCATTTGGCCCATCAAATATGCTCTGCCATTTAATCTATTTCCCTGTCAGCCTAATCTCTGGGTGAGTGGGCAGGTGCAGTTTAATGTGGATAAGTGTGAGGTTATCCACTTTGGTGGCAAGAACGGGAAGGCAGATTACTGTCTGAATGGTGTCAAGTTAGGAAAAGGGGAAGTACAACGAGATCTAGGTACCCTTGTTCATCAGTCACTGAAAGTAAGCATATAGGTACAGCAGGCAGTGAAGAAAGCTAATGGCATGTTGGCCTTCATAACAAGAGGAGTTGAGTATAGGAGCAAAGAGGTCCTTCTGCAGTTGTACAAGGCCCTGGTGAGACTCCACCTGGAGTATTGTGTACAGTTTTGGTCTCCAAATTTGAGAAAGGACATTCTAGCTATTGAGGGAGTGCAGCGTAGGTTCACGAGGTTAATTCCCGGGATGGTGAGACTGTCATGTGTTGAAAGATTGGAGTGACTGTGCTTGTATACACTGGAATTTAGAAGGATGAGAGGGGATCTGATTGAAACATATAAGATTATTAAGGAATTGGACATGCTAGAGGCAGGAAACATGTTCCCGATGTTGGGGGAGTCCAGAACCAGAGGCCACAGTTTAAGAATAAGGGGTAGACCATTTAGAACGGAGTTGAGGGAAAACTTTTTCACACAGAGGGTTGTGGATCTGTGGAATGCTCTGCCTCAGAAGGCAGTGGAGGCCAATTCTCTGGATTCTTTCAAGAAAGAGTTAGATAGAGCTCTTAAAGATAGCGGAGTCAAGGGATATGGGGAGAAGGCAGGAAAAGGGTACTGACTGTGGATGATCAGCCATGATCACAGTGAATGGCGGTGCTGGCTGGAAGAGCTGAACGGCCTACTCCTGCATCTATTTGGCAATATGTCAAAGGCCTTCTGAAAATCCAAGTACACAACATCCACCGATTCTCTGTTGTCTATCCTCCTTGTTATTTCTTCAAAGAATTTCAACAGGTTTGTCAGGTAACACACACAAAATGCTGGTGAACGCAGCAGGGCAGGCAGCATCTATAGGCAGAGGTGCAGTCGACGTTTCGGGCCGAGACCCTTCATCAGGACTCAGGTTTGTCAGGTAATGTTTTCCCTTAGGGGAATGATGATGACTTTAGCCTTTTCATCACGTACCTCCAAGTATCCTGAAACTTCATTCTTCACAATCAACTCCAACTTCTTATCAACCACTAAGGTCAGGCTATATGGCCAGTAATTTACTTCCTTCAGCCTCTCTCCTTTCTTGAAGGGTGGAGTAACATTTTCCATTTTCCATTCTTCCAGATCCATACCAGAATCAATTGATTCTTGAAAGATCATTACTAATGCCTCCACAATCACTTCAGCCACTTCTTTCCGAATCCTGGGATGTAGACCATCTGCTCCAGGTGCCTTGTCTTCAGACCTTTTAGTTTCCCAAGCACCTTCTATCTAGTAATGGCAACTTCTCTCCCTGCCAGATACTCTTGAACTTCCAACATACTGCTAGTGTCTTCCACAGTGAAGACTGGTGCAAAATACTTATTCAGTTCATCTGCCTATTTCATTGTTCCCTATTACTACCCCTCCAGCATCATTTTCCAGCAGTCCGATATCTACTCTTGCCTCTCTTTTATTCTCTGTATATCTGAAGAAACTTTTGTTGTCCTCTTCAATATTATTGGCTGGCTTACCTTTATATTCCATCTTTTCCTTCTTTATGACTTTTTTTAGTTGCCTTCTGTTGGCTTTCAAAAGCTTCCAAATCCTCTTACTTCCCATTAATTGGCTTTGACTTCTCTTGTCAGCCATGGTTCCATCATCCTCCCTTTGGAATACTTCTTCTTTGGGATATATCTATCCTGTGCCTTACAAATTGTTCCCAAACTCTCCAGCCACAGTCTCCTTGTGCTGTGTAGGCAAAGAGCACTGTAGTCCAGCACTGAAGCAAGTCCTTCAGCCCATCTAGTCTGTGCTGAAATGTTATTCTGCCTAGTCCCATTATACTGCACATAAACCGCAGCCCTCTGTGCCCCTCCCATCCATGTAGTTATCCAAATTTGTCTTGAATGTTGCATTCAAACCTATATCCAACATTTCTGCTGGCAGCTAGTTCCACACTTGTATCTCCGCTGAGTGAAGAAGCTCTCCCTCAGGTTACCCTTCAATATTTCACCTTTTACTCTTAGTTTATGACCTCTAGTTCTCATCCGACCTCAATGGAAAAAGCCTGCTTGTCTACCCTCGTTCTCCTATGCTCCAGGGAAAAAATACACAAACTCATTCAACCTTTCCTTTTTTTAATCTGGTCCTCAAGTCCTGCTGAAATTCTTGTAAATTTCTCTGTATTCTTTCAGTTTTATTATTCTTTCCTAAAGGCAGGTGACCATCACTGCCAGATTATTCCAGATTTGGCCACACCGACATCTTATGCAACTTCAACATAATATTCAAACTTGTATACTTCATATGCTGATTCATGAAAGTCAATGTGCTAAAAGCTCTCTTTATGACCCTATCTACCTGTGATGCCACTTACAAGAAATCTTGGATCTGTATTTCCAGATCCTTCTGTTCTGCCACATTCCTCATTGCCGTACCGCCTACTCTGTCTGGTCCTCCCAAAGTGCAACACGTTAAACTTGATTACGTTAGATTCCATCTGCCATTTTGCAGCCCAATTTTTCAACAGGTCATAGATGCTACAAAGTTGATTGTCTCTTTCACTGTCCACTATGAGCCCAGTCTTGGTATCATACACATATTGCTGATACAGTTTGCTCTTTTATCCATGTTGTCGATATAGATGACAAACAACAGCATCGATCCCTGTGACACACACCATTAGTCATAGGCCTCCAGTTAGAGAGGCATCCTTCTATTACCATTCTCTGGCTTCTCCTGCAAAGCCAATGTTGAACCCAGTGTACTAACTCATCCTGAATGGCAAGTGACTGATGGTTCTTGACCAACATTTCCTTCTGGAGTGGATAACTTCACATTTACGAGCATTGTGCTCCCATCTGGAAGATCTTTGCCCAGTAACTTAACCTATCTACAGTGCCTATAAAAGTATTCACTAGCCAACCCCCTTGGAAATTTTACGACATTGAATCACAGTGGTTTTAACTTGGCTTGCTTGAGACTGATCAACAGTAAAAGACTCTTTCGTATCAAAGTGAAAACAGATCTTTACAAAGTGATGTTAATTAATTACAAATATAAGACACAAAATAATTGATTGCGTAAGTATTCACTTCCTTTAATATGACACACCAAATTAATGGTGCAGCCAATGGTTTTAGAAGTCACATAATTAGTTAAATGGAAGTCACCGTATGTAGTCGAGGTGTTTCAATTGATTGTAGTAAAAATACACCTGTACCTGGAAGGTCCAACTGCTGGTGAGTCAGTATCCTGGTGAAAACTACAACTTGACAAAGAACACTCCACGGAACTCTGTGAAAAGATTATTATAAAGAACAAGTCAGGAGATGGATACAAGAAAATTTCCAAGTCACTGAATATCCATTTGAGTACAGTTAAGTCAATCATCAAGAAATGGCAAGTATATGGCACATCTGTAAATCTGCCTAGAACAGGCAATCCTCAAAAACTGAGTGACTGTGCAAGGGGATTAATGAGGTAGGCTACCAAAAAACTTATGACAACTCTGGAGGAGTTAGAAGCTTCAGTAGCTGAGATGGGAGAGACTGCACGTACAACAACTGTTGCCCAGGTGCTTCACCAGTCTCAGCTTTATGGGAGAATGGCAAAGAGAAAGCTACCATTGGGGGGAAAAGAATCTCACGTGATAGCTTGGCTAGAACTTGCCAGAAAGCATGTGGGAGACTTTGAAGTCAGCTGGAATAAGGTTCTATGGTCTGATGAAACCAAAATTAAGCTTTTGGCCATTAAACTAAACACAATGTTTGGTGTAAACCAAACACAGCATATCATCAAAAGCACAATGTGAAGCATGGTGGTGACTGCATCATGCTGTGGAGATGTTTCACTGCAGCAGGCCCTGAAAGGCTTGTGAAGGTAGAGGGTAAAATGAATGCAGCAAAATACAGTGAAATCCAGGAGGAAAACCTGAAGCAGTGTGTAAGAGAACAGTGACTTGGGAAAAGATTTGTCTTCCAGCAAGACAATGACCCCAAGCATAAAGCCAAAGCTACACAGGAATGGCTTAAAAACAACAAAGTTAATGTCCTGGAGTGGCCAAATCAGAGTCCAGACCTCAATCCAGTTGAGAATTTGTGGCTGGATTTGAAAAGGATTGTTCACTCATGATGCCTGTGCAATCTGATAAAGCATAAGCAGTTTTGTAAAGAAGAATGGGGAAAATTGCAGTGTCCAAATGTGCAAAGCTGATAGAGACCTATCCACAGAGACTCAAGGCTGTAATTGCTGCCAAAGGTGAATCTACTAAATATTGACTTGAAGGGGTGAATATTTTGTGCTTTATATTTGTAATCAATTTAGATGACTTCGTAGAGATCTATTTTGACTTTGACACAGAAGAGTTTTCTGTTGATCAGTGTCAAAAAAATTGTATTGTGATTCAGTATTGTAAAACAATAAAACATGATAACTTCCAAAGGGGGTGAATACTTTTTATAGGCACTGTTCTTGGCACAGGTCCAATCCCTGGAGGATCCTACTCACCTGCGAATGCAACCAGAGCAGCACCAATTTATCTCATCTCTTTGAACTTTTTTTCCAGGTTATGAGAACACTCAGTCCTCTTTTATTGTCATTTAGAAATGCATACATGCATTAAGAAATGATACAATGTTTCTCCAGAGTGATATCACAGAAAGCAGGACAAACCAAAGATTAATACTGACAGAACCACATAATTATATCGTATAGTTACAGCAGTGCAAAGCAATACCATAATTTGATGAAGAATAAACCATGGGCACAGTAAAAAAAAGTCTCAAAGTCCCCGAGTCGATTGACTCCTGAGTCCCTGATAGCAGGCGGCAAAAGGAAGAAACTCCCTGCATAAACCTCCAGGCACCGTCAACTTGCCGATGCCTTGAAAGCAGCCGACACTGTGTCCGTCCATCCGAAAACTTTGAGCCTCCGACCAGCCGCTCTGATACTTTTAGTTAACCAATCTTTTGTCCTTGCTAATATATTATCCCAACGTCATGAATCTTTAACTTCTGGAAAAGTCTTTTAAATTTCATCTTTTTGGAAATCCAAGTACACAGCATCCACCTGTTGCATTCATTTTTTCTCAAAGAACTTCAGCAAGTTTATTGAACAGGACTGCCCTTCCTGAATCTATGATGAAACTGTTTCTATCCAGATGTCTCAGTAGTTTTTCCCTTAATGGTCGCTGGAAGCATTTTCCTGACTACAGATGTAAAGCTAATTGGCCTAAAGGAGGCCAGATTATTAGACGGGGATGGATAAGTATTTGGAAGTTCAAGGAATTGAGAGTTTTGGGGAACTTGCACAAAAGAGGTTGATGCTAGCAGAATTCAGTCTTGATCAGATTGAATGGGAGGGCAGGCTTGAAGGACATAATGGCCTCCTCCTTCCCCTATTTTATTGTGTTCACCATTGTCAGTCTGTCAGTTTCCAGTTTGCTTTCAAGACAATAAATTAATGTCCTATTTAGTAATGACATTTGCAATTGTAGATCTTGGTATATATTTTGCTGATGCCTTTTGAGAATTTTAGCGACATGGATATTTCACATAGAATGTTTTACCTTCAGCAGCAACCATTGTGGATAAGATGCCTTCATCTCATTCATCTGAGCTAAATTTAAAGCAAGCTCTTATGCACAAACCCTGTATTGCCTTGTCCTTAGATTTTTAAGCTTTCCAATTTTATTATGTTGTTAACCAATTCCAGTATTTTGAGCTAAATTACAAAAGAACTGTTTGCTTCCAGTGAGCGGTTTGAATTTCAGGTTTGTACTAAACAGCAAGACCATGCATTTTTCTCCATCTTATCTTATCTCTTCTCTCAAGTAAATTGTTTGACTTTATTCCCAGTGGCCACTTGGATTAATGATGCATGCAGAACAGGAGGAAGCTGATTCTGTAGAATGATCTGCCGATTTATTGACAGCAGCGTATTTAAATGAGCACTGCATTTGTCAGGTTTAGAGCCAGGAATTTGTAGCCCTTTGGCTTAACAAGGTCTATTCTTGTGGCAGTTTAAGTTCCAGTGATATCTTAAGATTATTTTCTTCACGTTGAATTTCACCTTTCCTTTGAACATGTTCATTTTTTTACATTAGTATTTTTGACACTTAAATATCACATGAAAAGATGGTTTGCTTTTTTCCCCCTAAATTACACAGTTCATAAAACTCCTTCTAATTTAGTTGAAGTAGGTTCTGTAGAAATTTCCCACGTTTATCATTTCTGATAACTGCTGTGAGCTTCTGGATTGAAAACAGTAGAATTCCCTTATAGAGTGTTGCTGGTTTTCTGCATTTCTGCAGCATAAGGGATAATTTTCAAATCAGTGAGGTGGCAGTTTGGCAGGAAAATTAATGATGGTGAATTGACAATCTATTACCATTCCACCCTTTCAATTATTTAGAAAGAAAAGCTCTCAGGCAGCATACATGGGGAGTTGTTCCATTACCAGTCAAAGTGTTCTTTTTATACCTAAATCCCAGAGGCACAACTACACTAATTATGGGCAAGGAGTGGACAGAAATGGAATAACTTGTATTTCAGTCATGTTATTACACTGACACAACTGACAAACGAGAAAATCTGCAGATGCTGGAAATTCCTACAACACGCGCTTAATCCTGGAGGAACTCAACAAGCCAGGCAGCATCTATGCACCTGATGAAGGGTCTCGATGCTGCCTGGCCTCTGAGTTCCTCCAGCATTTTGTGTGTGTTACTGACACTGCCGGGTTGATTCCTGGGATGGCAGGACTTTCATATGAGGAAGGACTGGATGAACTGGGCTTGTACTCGTTGGAATTTAGAAGATTGAGGGGGGATCTGATTGAAACGTATAAAATCCTAAAGGGATTGGACAGGCTAGATGCAGGAAGATTGTTCCCGATGTTGGGGAAGTCCAGAACGAGGGGTCACAGTTTGAGGATAAAGGGGAAGCCTTTTAGGACCGAGATTAGGAAAAACTTCTTCACACAGAGAGTGGTGAATCTGTGGAATTCTCTGCCACAGGAAACAGTTGAGGTCAGTTCATTGGCTATATTTAAGAGGGAGTTAGATATGACCCTTGTGGCTACGGGGATCAGGGGGTATGGAGGGAAGGCTGGGGCGGGGTTCTGAGTTGGATGATCAGCCATGATCATAATAAATGGTGGTGCAGGCTCAAAGGGCCGAATGGCCTACTCCTGCACCTATTTTCTATGTTTCTATGTTTACTACTTCTATCACTCTCCTTGAATTTGGTCTCTGTCTCCTCTATCTCTCTTTTTTTTGTCACAGAAAGGATAGTTGAAATATGCATGAGGTGTCTCCTACGGTTGACTTCCACTGAGGGATATTACAATACTATGACAATCAAATGAGAGGCCAGCCAGTAATGTCTGTGGTCAATGTTTTGTTCAACCTTGAAGTACTGATGAAGGGTCTGAGCCCGAAACGTTGACTATTTACTCTTTTCCCTTGATGCTGCCTGGCCTGCTGAGCTCCTCAGCATTTTGTTCAAAGGTTCAAAGATACAATCTAATGTTAGAGAAATGTATACAATATACATCCTGAAATGCTTTTTCTTTGCAACCATCCACGAAAAACAGAGGAGTGCCCCAAAGCATGAACTCCAAAGTTCCCCCCATCTCCCCCCTCCCGCACGTAAGCGGCAGCAAGCAACAATCCCCCCTCCCCCCACTGGCAAAAAAAGGCATCGGTACCGCCATCGAGCACTCAAGCATGAGCAAAGCAACAGCAAAGACACAGACTTGCAGTTACCCCAAAGACTTTGCATTTCACCCATTATTCGACATACCACAGGTTCTATCTCTCCCTAATAAGGGAGAAAGAAGTGTCTCCATTTTCGTAGCGAGTGGGGAGACATAACAAACAACTCGCTGGTTTACGATGTTAAAAATCCGCTACGTTGCTTTTTTCGAGATCTGTGCCTGAAGATCACAAAGATCCCGGGTCTCCAGGTACACAGCAAATATCCCGACTCCCCAGATGATACACAGGTCTCCTGTAGTGACACCGACTCTCGATCTGCCCGGCTCCAGAGCCCCGAGATCCGAGGTTTCCGAATTCAAGCCGGACTTTTAGGCCAAGCCTCTAGCGTGCCGAGAAACAACCAGTTATGGTTCCCGCACAGAACCGTAGTCAGCGTGCAGGACAGGGTCTTCAAAAAAAAACCTTGAAAGGGAAAAATAGAGAAATTAAAGATGGAAATAGAGCTGTTTCTGAAGATGCAAGCAACGAAGTCGCTGTTAGGCGCCATTAAACCTAAGCTCTGCCTTATTGCTTTGTTTGAGTTGCTTTGGATTTTCACCATCTCCAGATTTTCTTGTGTTTGTGGCATTCTTCAGGCATTGTTTTCTGAACTTTGAAGGAAAAAGTGCTTGTGTCAGTGCATGCAGGAAACATCAGTGCAGTTACCACATTTTCTGTGCCATGTGTGCTTGTTTGCAAGACATTAGTCTCAAAGAAAAGAAGCAGGGACATGGCTTTCCGTCATTTCTGTGCACAGTATGCATTTCCTCCAGGCTAGGATGAGCATAAGTCCTGGATCAAAGCTGTCCAGGACTCTGATGCCAAGATCCTCAGCAGAACTGAAACTGAACATTATCGACCAAATGATATTTAATGGAATTGTTTTATGCTAAGTGATGACCCTAGTTAACTTTGGCATGACCACTGTATTTTTCTTCCTTCACTGCATTTTCTCTTTAACTGTGACACTATATTCTTCATTCTGTTTTCTCTTTTTACCACCTCAACGTCTTTGTGCATAGAATGATCTGTCTGGATGGCATAAGCACAAAAGCTACTCACTTCATCTCGGCACGTGTGACAATAATAAAGCAATTCCAATTTCATTAGTTGATGACATCTGGTATCATTCTGCTGACGACTGGAAGGAGGCTGGTACAGTGCTTCACTACATTAGTTTTAGTGATGTTTTTCCAGAGGAGGGTGGTTTTCATCCACCTCTCCCCTCGTAAAACTATTTTGTACAGCTTCGACGTGAACATTTACCGAACAATTTAAAGATTATGAACAAATGTCTGTTCACTGATGTTCAGCTTGGTCTCTGCTGGATGTTTCTGATACTGTACCGAACAACAACTTTGCTCCAGGTAAAGATGCAAGAATTGAATAGCGAAGGAGATATGGCAGAAGTGCCTGCAAAGTAGGGTCAAAGGGAATCGTGACATCCTTGCCTCCACTTGTTTTTATTGTTCTCTGACTTAAAACACAGAGGACTGTTGAACATCACTGCTGAAATTCCTCAATATGTTACTTGCAGCCATTAATTTTCAGTAACTTTATTAATACCAATCATTATGAGGAGTTTTAATGTTAAGCAGTTATGATAAAAGTTTCAACTTCATTTGTCTGATAACACAGAGGAGCTTAACAGCATTAGGCAAGTAACAACTGATAGTTACATCACGCAAGTCTTATGTGATTCATAATTCAAATCCAGTGACCTTGTCCTCATCAGCAATAGAAACATCAATCATTTTATAATTGTTAATATCTTGAGGAAATCACTATCCTATCTTAACCAACATTGTGGTGAAAAGAGTGGTGGGTGTTTCGAGTGTCTTGCACTGTACTGCTGCCAAACACAACAAATTCCTCAACATTCAGTATGTCAGTGATAATAAACCTGATTGTGACTTCACACCTTACTGTTCAGTTTGAAATAAGATGGACTTCAGCAGGACAGAGGTTACTTGGATATGTGGGCTGAGAGGTGGCAAATGAAGTTTAATCCCCGTCACTGTGAAGTGTTGCATGTTGGGCTGTCAAATGTAATTGGAAAGTATAATGGAAATGGCATGACTCTGGAGCATTGATTTTCAGATAAATCTTGGAATGCAAGTCATACCTCCCTGAAAGTGCCAAAACGAGTAGATAGGGAGTGAAGAAGTTATGTGGCATTCTTGCCTTCATTGGTTGGTGTGTTAAGTATGAAATTAAGAAGTCAATTTGCAACTGTATTCAATTCTGTTTGGAGTAACGTGCGGTTCTAGATGCCACTTTGCAGGAAAGAAGTAGAGGCTTTGGAGAGGGTGCAGAAGAGGCTGGTTAGAATCTTGCCTGGTTAAGAAAATATTAGCTAAAAGGAGAGGTTAGACAAACTTAAATTGTTTTCTCTGGAGTGTAGGAGGCTGGGGCCACCTGATAGAGTATATAAGATCATGAGGGTCACAGATAATTAAATATTCAAAGTCTTTTTCCCAGGGTGGAAATGTCTAATACTAGAGGATGCAAATTCAAGGTGAGAGGGAGAAAGTTTAAAGAAGATTTACAAGGCAAGTTTTTTTAAAAACATATTGTAGTGGGTGGTTGGAATGTTCTGCCAGGGGATGTAGTGGAAGCAAATACGATAGTAATATTTAAAAAACATTTGGATAGACTAGTGAACTTACAAGGAATAGAGGGACACTGATGTTGTGCAGACAGATGAGATTAGTTAAATTTGCATGGTTGGCACAGACATTGCAGGATAACTGGCTTGCTTCTCTGTATGGCAGAATGCTCAATGTTTATTTCTTTAATGATACAATGCGACAGCTTTGCCTGGTCCATTTTCAGTACAAAGTAACAGCAATATCTCACTAAGTTATTAGGAATGCCAAAACACTACTTCCCTCCTTTCTGATCATGAGCATTGAAAATTTTGAGAGCAGCAAGATTTCTTTCAAGTAATTGACCATCTGAACATGGCCAAGGATTACTGCACCTCATTCTTGATCTAATACCAAAGCTATTCCACCCTAAAGCAATGGCCATAAGGACAGTCAAGTTAAGTCAAGTTTATTGTCATGTAACTATATACATGTATACCGTCAAGCGAGTCTTTTCTCTAAACTAGGGTGTAAAACACTGTAGTATACATAGCATACAATAAATTATGAGAGTAAGGGTGAAATCTACAGATAGATTACACACAAAAAAAAACTAAAGTGCATAAATTAAATATTGTAAGGTACAGAACAGATTAACCAGTGACACTTTGGGTGCGATGTGGCAGGGAGTTCAGAAGCCTCATGGCCTGAGGGAATGGCTGTGACAGATTAAGGTCAAAGATGCCCACCATCACTGGTTATTGAAGAAGGCCCAACGATTGCTGGGTGCTCCCTGAGATGTAACATAGATGCATTGTAGTATGGATCACTCTGCAATTAGATGAGATGCCTTTTGCAATTTTTATTCCTTCCCCATGTGACTTCCCAGCGTGACATGTGCCTTTAATTTTAATTCGTATATCAGAGTTTTCTCCTTCTGATTAGTGTACTGTTTACACTTCTCCTGGATCTGTGGTTAATGATGCAAATGAGCTGACAGATGAGAGATTGAACATTTTACTATTCAAGCGGGGTTATAACCACTCATTCAATAATTTCCTTCATTTACAAAATCATCCTTAATATTCTGCTTCATATGTGCTTTTGCCTTTTGATAGAACATTGTGAAATGGAAACTTCTATGAAACTCTTAATTGATCTAATGCTTATTATTGACAAGAGATCTGAAAGTTCTGATGATGTGAGAGATGAAGCATAATGTGAATGACTTGTTTTTTTCTCTCTCTCTTACAGGCTGTAAGAAGACAGAAAGTCCTTGAGCAGAGCATTCAATCTGCACAGGAGACAGATAAAACTCTTCGTTTAATCCAAGAATCTCTTGCATTGATTGACAAACAGCTGACATCATGCATTGCTGACAGAATTGATGCTGCCCAGGTCCCTCAGGAAGCTCAGGTATGGCAGTAGCTTTTACCTTATTAAAAGTTGGAATGATGTTTACATTTTTTGTTTGAAAATGAGAAATTGTTCATCTCGATTATAAGTCTTGGGCTTATTTGGCAGACCTTTTTGTTTACAAATTTGATAAATTCGGATAGTTAAACCATGGAATCTTTCACATTTGGTCATTCTTCCCATGGGAAGGTTGGGACTTAGAATGAAAATGGTGCTGTTACAAAAGTTGTGCTGTCACATGGCTTCTATTTTAGCAACATAAAAGACATTATTCCTATATTGCATTTCAGTGATCTTGCTTCTATTGCTATCAGCAACTCTAATTTTGCTTCCGTTCATGCTTTATCTTTTCATGTTACTACTTGGGTATCAATAGGTGTCTTTTCATTCTCCGTATCAAGGACCTCTCCCATTCAGCCACACTTACCTAGGTGTTTCAGTGGTTATATATTTCAATTACAGTCATATGCATTCCCAAAGATACTTAGTTTTTGTTCCTCATGAATTGTTAGAAACACTCTCATGGAATGAAGCTCATTTTCCCTTGTGCATTTTGCTCCTTTCAGATTTACATTTATGACCCCTGCCTTTCCACAGTCATATTTAAGGGTGCAGACTTGGACATGATTGTCAAAATGCTCTTGGTCCAATTTCTCTTCCATTTCATTCAGCCCAGTGGGATTGAATACCACCTCATTGTTCGTCTTCTCAGCACCAGACCATTTCAGCTAATAGTTTTTCTTTTCAACAAGCTTTGACACCACTGTACCACCCAAGGGCCTGTTCTAGAATCTGCTTTGTTTTTGCTTACACTACGCCCACTACAGCAGTCAGCTGGTATAAATTCTGCTTCTATATATCTTCCGGATATCTTTTTGAATGTCAATTTGCTTGCCAACCATCACCTGTCAATGCCTGAATTTCTTCCAATTGAACATTGGGAAGTTTCATTGAAATTCCTCCACCAATAATGTCATCCCCCTTCCTAGTTACTGACTCATTGATCAGAACCTTAACATCTTGGTCAGTCAAAGCTGAGTTTCTGACCCCATGTTCTTCCTCAACACAAGGACCCACCTATGTCCCATGTGAAAGTACCATCATCTGCCTCAGTTCCCACCTTGGCTAACTCCTCAGAGCTCTCTGCTTTTGCTTCTTGCCTTCGATAGACCCTTTTATACTGCACTCAGTTGTCCATACTCCAATGCACAACAACACACACACATCTAATAACCTCTTTGGACTATGTTGCGTTCAGATTTGCACAGCTTAAGTGGAAAAGACTGATCATTTCACTTATTTACTTCCAAAATCTCATTCTCTCCATTTCAGTGTAACCCTTGCCATTCAGTCAAACACGACAGAGGCTTCCTTGGAGAATTGTCTGTTGTTGGCACCCCGTCCCCACAGCTCACCACTGATATTTGTATCTTCAGTCCCCTTTGTCCCTTTCCCTGAAATTGCCTGCTGAACATCAACAGCATTTTTCTTCATATTTCATTCATAACATCATTCTTCAGAAGAAGCTTCTTAAAGCTTTCAAGAACAAAAAAAAAATTCTGTGTTGCTCAAAGCTTTCATGTCTACTTGAGCTCAACTTCAAATTCTAGGCTGGCAAAGGTTCAGAATTTGGAAGTAATAGATGTTGTATTGAAATGATTCTCCATTTTGTCTCAGAAATAGCTATAGAAAGTCCCAGAGCATTACACTGAAGACTGGCCAAGCATCTTGGCAAATATTATCGCACAACTTTACATCACTGAAAGTGATTATTAGGCCCTTATCACATTGCAGTGTTTGGGAATTTGTTGTGTTTAAATTGATTGTTGTATTTCATGCATCAATGTGTGGTTGACTGAAATATGCAGAGTATTTTGTAAGGAATATAAAGACCATACTGTAATGCAAACCTTCCTTTTTGTGCATTCAGATAGTTTTCTTAGATCAGTGTGTAGTTGTCCACAATGGGAGGAGGGGTTCATATTGGGCTTGGCCAGGTTACTGACACTTCAGTGGGAGTTTATTTTGGGAACAGAGATAACAACTTCTTAAGTTTTATCTCCCCCAGGACCCTGGGGGGAGAGAATTAAATTGGAGCAGGGCAAATCACAAGAGTATAAGGCAGGAACTGGGGAGAGTTCATTAGTAAACAGCTGTTTTTGAACAAATCCACATATGACATTTGGAGGATACTTAGAGGCAATCGTGCAGAGCTCAGGACAACGATGTTTCAATAAGACGGAAGGATGAGGATGGCAGGATAAAGAGCCTTGGATGTTGAGGTAGTGAATTTAATCATGAAGATAAAGGAAGCTTATCTAAGGTTTAGGAAGCTAAAATCAAATAGAGCCTTTGAGGATTATGAAAAAGCCAGAAAAGAATTCATGAAGGGAATTAAGAAAGTCAGGAGAGGCTATGAAAAGTAATTTGCATATAGGATTAAAGAGAATCCCAAGGCACTCTATACATATGTCAAGAGTAAGAGACGATAAGGAAAAGGTTGGGCTACTCAAGGATAAATGAGAGAATATGTCAAAATCAGAATCAGGTTTATTATCACTGGCATGTGTCGTGAAATTTGTTAACTTAGCAGCAGCAGTTCAATGCAATACATAATGCAGAAGAATAAATAAAACTATGACAGTATATGCATATTGGAGATTAAAAATGGTGCAAAGACAGAAATAATATATATTGAACAAGTGAGTTCGTGTTCACGGGTTCAATGTCCATTTAGGAATCAGATGGCAGAAGGGAAGAAGCTGTTCTTGAATCACTGAGTGTGTGTTCCTTTAGGCTTCGCTCCCACCTAATGGTAACAGTGAGAAAAGGGCATGCCCTGGTGCTGGAGTCCTTATTAATGGACGCTGCCTTTCGGAGACACCGCTCCTTGAAGATGTCCTGGGTATTTTGTAGGCTGGTACGCAAGATGGAGGTGTCTAAATTTATGACCCTCTGCAGCTTCTTTTGGTCCTATGCAATAGCCCCCCCATACCAGCCGGTGATGCAGCCTGTCAGAATGCTCTCCAAGATACATCTATAGAAGTTTTTGAGTGCATTTGTTGACATGACAAATCTCTTCAAACTCCTAATGTCTTGCCTTCTTTATAGCTACATTGATATGTTGGTACCAGGTTAGATCCTCAGAGATCTTGACACCGAGGAACTTGAAACTGCTCACTCTCTGCACTTCTGATCCCTCTGATTCCTTCATGGTACCCTTCCTGAAGTCCACATTCAGCTCTTTCATCTAACTGAAGTAGAGTGCCAGGTTGTTGCTGCGTCACCACTCCACTAGTTGGTATATCTAGCTCCAGTATGCACTCTCAGCCCATCTGAGATTCTACCCACAATGGTTTTATCATCAGCAAATTTATAGATGGTATTTAAGCTATGCCTAGTCACACACCCATAGGTATAGAGAGAGTGGAGCAGTGAGCTAAGCACACACCCCTGAGGTGCACCAGTGTTGATCGTCAGCAAGGAGGAGATATTATCACCAGTCCACACAGACTGTGGTCTTCCGGTTAGGAAGTCATGGATCCAATTACAGAGGGAGGTACAGAGGCCCAAGTTCTGTAACTTATCAATCAGGATTGTGGGAATGATGGTGTTAAATGCTGAGTTATAGTCGATGAACAGCATCCAGTGTTTGTATTGTCCAGATGGTATAAGGTCCTGTTTAGAGCCATTGAAATTACATCTGCTGTTGACCTATTGTGGCGATAGGCAAATTGCAGTGGGTCCAGGACCTTCCTGAGGAGAAGTTTGTGTTTGAAAGTGGGTGATGTGTGTGATCCTAAATGAGTATTTTGCATCAGTATTTACCAGGGAGAAGGACATGAAGGATAGGGAGATCTGTGTGGAGCTTGATAGTATGCCTTGAAATTTTGAGATAAAGTAAGAGAAAGTGTGGAGTCATAACATTAATGTGAATAAGACCCGAGTGCCTTGTGGGTTATACTGGTTACTAAGAGAGACAAGGGATGGGATTGTTGGGGCCATGAGCAAGATCTTCCATGTCTTCTTGGGCCTCATGCATGGTCCCAGAGAATTAACGAGTAGCTAATGTTCAATTATTCAAGAAGAAAAGTTGAGATAATCCTGGAAACTATAGACTGGTGGGTCTCATGTCAGTAGTAATAAAGCTATGGGAGAAGATTCCTAGGAATAATATTGAAGGACGTTTGGAAACACATGACTTAAGAGACAGCATGCCTTTGTGTGGGGAAAGTCATGTCTTACTATCTTGACTGAGTTTTTGGAGGAGCTGATGAAGTTGATTGATTAAAGTAGAGCTGTGGATATTGTCTACATACATTTTAGAAATGCATTTGCTAAGGTCCCTCATGAGGCTCATCCAGAAAATCAAGATGCATGGGATCACAGTAACTCAGTGGTGGAGGCTAAGGTGAGATGTGGTAGAGGTTTACCAGATTTTGAGGGGCAAAGGTAGAATAGGTAGCTGGTGTCTTTTTCCCAAGGTTGAAATGTCTATTCGCATTTGAGCTAAGGGGGGTTAGTTCAAAGGAGATGTGCAGAGCAGGTTGTTTTTATACAGGGAGTGGTTCACGTCTGGGAAGCGCTGCTGGCATGGTGGTGGAGACACATGATTGAGAAGTTTAAGAGGATCTTCAGTAGGCTCATGAATGTGCAGGAAATGGATGAATATGGACATTGTGTAGGTAAAAGGGTTTAGTGGGGTATTTGATTACTAATTTAATTAGTTTTGCACAGCATTGTGAGCTTAAGGGCCTGTTCAGGTTCCAGTTCAGTTTATTGTCATTCAACCATACACATACTGTATATACCACCAGGCAATGTTCCTCCAGACCAAGGTGTACAACACAGTACATATTAACAAATAATAAGGTGTGTATATGATACACATTTAAAAAGTAAACAGAATAATGCTGCCAGTACTTCATACGTGATGAGACAGTGAGTTCAGTCGGCTTACAGCCAACAGGAAGAAGCTACTTCCCAACCTAATAGTTCTTGACCTAATGCTATGGTGTCTTCTGCTGATGGTAGGGGGTCGAAGAGGTTGGATGGACGGAGGGATCATTGACAATACTAATATCTCTCATGGGTGGAAACGAGTCCCTGATGATCCTGTCAGCACTCCTCGCAAGCCTTTGCAGGGTCTTGCTATCAGATGTCTTGCAATTCCCATGCTAGATGGAGATGCAGCTGGTCAGGACACTCTTTCTAGTGCTCCTGTAAAAATTGGTTTAAATTGGAGGGGGGAACCTCACTGGCCTCAATCTTTAGGAAGTGGAGATGCTCCTGTGCTACACTGTTCTATGTCCATGTTCTATGTTTCATTTTGGTAAAACCAACAAAGGGTTGAATTAGGTACAATAGATCACTGATAGAACATAAAGAATATAGTATGTTACAGCACAGTAAAAAAAACTTGGCCTTATTCTTGCAGAGTATTGAATTAGAATTTCCTTCAGTTGCTCTTTCTCTATTAGTGACAGAACCCTGAGATTTACAGAGAATGAGGTGACAACCCAGTAACTGGGCCTGTTCTGTTGCTACCGGAATAATGAGTCCATATTTTCCTCCACAATCTCCAGTCTCCCTTTGGGCCACAATGTTGTGCCAACCATTTAACCTGCTCTTAGATCAATCTAGCCCTTCCCTCCCACACAACCCTCCATTTTTCTTTCATCCATGTACCCATCTAAGAGTTTCTTAAATGTCTGTAGTGTATCTGCCTCTACCACCACCCCCGGCTGGGCATTCCACAGACCCATTACTCATTGTGTAAAGAATTTACCTTTGGCATTCCCCCCCCCCATACTTCTTTCCAATTATCTTAAAATTATGCCTGCTTGTATTAGCCATTTCTTCCCTGGGGAAGTAGTCTCTTGCTATCCACTCTATCTCTTATCAATTTGTAGACCCCTATCAGGTCACCACTCACCCCTATTGCTGCATAGGTAAAAGCCCTAGCTCATTCAACCTATCTTCATAAGGCATGCCATCCAATACAGGAAGCATCCTGATATATATCCTCTGCACCATCTCTAAAGCTTTCACATCCTTCCTATAATGAAGTGACCAGAACTGAACACAATATTCTAACCAGGATTTTATAGAACTATAGCATAACCTCACAGATTTTAAGCACAATCCCCCTGACTAAAGAAGGCCAACACACCATTAGTCTTCTTACCAAACCCTTACCAGCCTGTGGGGTAACTTGGGACATCAACCCAAAAATCCCTCTATTCCTCCACACTGCTAAGAATTCTGACACTTACCCCATATTATGCCTTCAAATTCGACCTTCTGAAATGAATCACATCATACTTTTCCAGGTTGAACTCCAACTTCCACTTCTTAATCCAGCTCTGCATCCTGACCATGTCCCATTGCAACCTACAACAACCCTCCACACTGTCCATAACTCCACCAACCTTTGTGTTATTTGAAAACTTACTAACCTACCCTTCCACTTCTTCATCCAAGTCAATTATAAAAAAATCACAAAGAGCAGGGGTCCCAGGACAGATCCTTGCTGCACATCACTGTCACTGACCTCCAGACAGAATGCTCTTCAGCTGCTACTGCCCTCTGCCTTCTATGGGCGAAACATTTTTGTATCCCAAGTTTCCTGGATTCTGTGCCTCCTGACTTGTGAATGAGCCAACCATAGGGAACTTTATCAGATACCATACTAAAATCCATAAACACTGTATCCACAGCTTCACTTTAATCAACGTGCTTTGTTAATCCTTGAAGAGTTTAATCAGGCTCATGAGGTTTGAGGTGACCCTCACAAAGCTGTGCTGACCATCTCTAATCAGACTATGCTGTCCTAATACCTGTAAATCCTGCTTCTAAGATTCCTCTCCAATAATTTGCCCACCACTGATATTCATCATGGGTCATAATTATTAGGGTTATCCCTACTCCCTTTCTCGATCAAAGGGATAACATTTGCCACTCTCTAGTCATTTGGTAATCATTATTGGCTTGAACTAAAAATGTGATTATACTTTGAGAAACAGTAAATAAACATTGCTACCACATGTTGCAATATTTTTTGTAATTCCTCTTTCCAGAAGAGACTAATTTGAGTAAGAATGTATTTGGTTTAACAGTGTTTAAACATTGTTTGAAAAAATTATACATTTTGTTGTTTTTTTATGAAGAATTGTTTTCCCCAAAACATTGCTTTCTTCGTAGATCATGTTATCCCAAAAGAGGGATTAGATATAATTGCTTAATCCGTCAAGGGATTTATTTCTCATTCGCAGGTGTGTCTCTTATTGTGGCATAATTAACCCAATGTGTTAATTCAACAACAGTAAAAAGTAACTCTCTAAGGTGTAATCAGCAAACCTTTAATTTAAAATTCACACATAGATAAATTGGTGTTAATTGTGTTTTCAAGTGATCAAATAAAGAAAAGTAACATTGAGGTCATCCTTTCTTCTTGGGTTGTATTTTCAATATAGGATGTGCTTTGCACACCACCCTGTGGCTGTTTGAAACTAATGCTAGGAAGTAGCAGACAAATTTTGACTGAAACAGTAATTTCATCTTTCATCTTAACCCTCTCTCTAAATCCCGCTGCAGTAATTGGAATATTAGCTCTGTATCTATCCTGACCCAATATTTTGATGCAATCATGAAGAAGACATGCCAACA
The DNA here is from genome assembly GCF_963921235.1 of Mobula hypostoma. Lineage (NCBI taxonomy): Eukaryota > Metazoa > Chordata > Chondrichthyes > Myliobatiformes > Myliobatidae > Mobula > Mobula hypostoma. The sequence continues at coordinate 66,376,012 of NC_086102.1, read as the reverse complement.
GGAGTTTGAAGAGATTTGGTATGTCACGAATTTATACAGATGTATTGTGGAGAGCATTCTGACTAGTTGCATCTCCACCTGGTGCGGACGCTTCAACGTACAGGATGGTAAGAAGCTGCAGAGGGCTGTAGTGTCAGCCAGCTCCATCATGGGCACTAAACTCCCCACCATCGAGGATTTCTTCAAAACACAATGCCTCAAGATGGTGGTATCATTCATTAAGGACCCTCACTATCCAGGACGTGTCTTCTTCTCATTATTACCATCAGGGAGGAAGTAGAGGAGGCTGAAGGTCCACTCTCAATTTTTTAGGAATAGCCTTTCCCCCTCACCATCAGATTTCTGAGTGGGACATGATCATGATCTCGCTATTCCTCTTTTTGCATTATTTATCTAGTTTATTTCTTATTGTAAATTAAAAGTAAGTTTTAAAATGCCTTGCATGCTAGTGCTGCCATAAAACAACAAATTTCACAACATATGTCTGGTAATAAACCTGATTCTGATGAACAGAGACATTAAAACATATTCATATCAGCACCCACTTCTGCTCACTGCTTTTGAAATTTAATTCAGCCATAACATTATTTTTTTTTAATTTGGTCACTCCTACTGCAATTTACTTTCTCTTGATTGCTACCCAGAGAGATTCCAGTCCAAGCACAGTACCTTGAGAGGAATCTTCATCCGTCATGAACAGGAAAGACTGTAGTATGGATAAAGCAGTGGCTAATTGGCAGGAGGCAAAGGGTGGGAATAAAGGGAGCCTTTTCTAGTTAGCTGCTGGTGACTAGTGGTGTTCCACAGAGGTTTGTGTTGGGACCGATTCTTTTTACAGTGTATGTCAGTGATTTGGATGTTGGAATTGATGGTTTGAAGATGATATGAAGATAGGTGGAGAGGCATATAGTTCTGAGGAATGACAGAGGCGACAGAGGGACTTAGACATGTTAGGAGAATGGGCAAAGAAATGTCAGGAAGCGTATCATCATGCAGAGATGAGGAATTTCTTTGGCTAGAGAGTGGTGAATCTGTGGAATTCTTTGCCACAGGCAGCTGTGGAGGCCAAGTCATTATGTATATTTAAGGCAGAGTTGGATAGATTCTTGATTGGTCAGGGCATGAAGAGATACAGGGGCTGATTGGGGCTGAGAGTATAGAGAATGGACAGTCAACACCTTTTTCCAGGGCAGCAGTAGCTAATACCAGAGGACATCCTTTTAAGGGAAATGGAGGAAAGTTTGGGGGAGATGTCAGTGGTAAGTTTTTTACACAGAGAGTGGTTGCTACTCGGAATGCTCTGCCAGGTTGGTGGCAGAGGCTGATACAATAGGAACATTTCAAAGACTCTTGGATAGGCAACACACACAAGATGCTGGAGGAACTCAGCTGGTCAGGCAGCATTTATAGTAATGAATAAACCGTCGACATCTCAGGCCCAGGTCCTTCATCAGGCCCGTGGATAGAAGAAAGATCAAGGGTTATAGGCTGAGCAGGAGGGAAAGGTTAGATTGTTCAATGAAATCTTTTGTATACGTCAGCACAACACAGTTTGACGGGCCTATACTGTGTTCTACTGTTCTATGTAATAACCGTTTGTTACGGTGCTATGTAATAAATGGAAGATGGAAGGTGATGATTTGATGGTTAAATCATTTCTAGAACCCTGATAAAAGAAATTCAGATTCCCTCAATAACCTCTAACTCATTTCAACCTTGCCAAAGTTAAATATGTCTATTTTGAAATGGTGAGATTGTGATCTAGCAGCCTTCTTGCAAAAAGTATTCTCTCCCCCACCCGCCCCCAGCTGTTCTCTGACAACGTCATTAAAAACTATTCTGAAATATTTTCTCTTCTAAGCTCTAAATAATCATCCTTACTAACCCCTCTCACCGGTTAGCACCACTAATTCTAATCATTTTCCTACTGTGTGAGAATTGAGATTCACTGTCAATTTCCTACCCGAGAAATTAGTTTTAAGCAACATGCAACTTAGGGTGTATGATCTTTAACCTTCCTGATGCATTTAAGAATTTTTTTAAAATCCAAGATAGTTAAAGCAGAATAATATTGATTTACAGTGACTTGATTTTGCTCCATTCACCTCTGAAGATTTAAAACTTTGTCTTAATTTTTGCAGATAGACATTAAACATTGGATTGACCTGGTTAGGGTGGGCTAAATGTTGTTTTAGGAAAATAATAGTCTCCGTTCTTGAGAATTGAACATCCTTTCATACATAGTAAGAAATATACATAATGTGGTTATACATTGTCTATACTTTTTGATGAATCAAAAAGTAGCAACATCAAGCATTCCTTTGAGATGTGCAGTTTGCTTAAATTGTTCTCCATATGCGCACATAAGATCCTCTTTCTTAGCAGCTCACCAAAGGCAACTTTTCCAGTTAGGCTTTAGACTGGATCCCAGAATGATGGAGGTACAGCATTTCTCAGGGAGTTTTTGGTGATACCTCTTGGTGAATTTTTAATGAGTGAATGTGTGCTCTCGAGCAAGACTGCCAGGAGATCAGAACAAATTGGCAATCAGTTGGTTGTAGTCACTCAACCGTGCTACAGTGAGGGGAGTGGAAAATACAAATTGTATCAGAATGATTTTCACGTTAAAGCAAAGTGGACAAGGAGTTTCCTTCCAAATCAGGGCACAACAGAGATGCTCGTGCTGATTGAAGGATGGATTAATTTTCTTTTTCTCACAATTTTGAATATATAAGTTGTAATTTGCTTGGCCTAAAGTAGATGACATTTTTTTGAAACTTTACATTTTATATCAGAAATAGAAACATAGGAAACCTACAGCACAGTACAGGCCCTTCAGCTCACAAAGCTGTGCCGAACATGTACTTACTTTAGAAATTATCGAGGGTTACCCATAGCCCTCTATTTTTCTAAGTTCCATGTACCTATCCAGGAGTCTCTTAAAAGACCCTATCGTATCTGCCTCCACCACCGTCGCCGGCAATCCATTCCACGCACTCACCAGTCTCTGTGTAAGAAAACTTACCCCTGACCTATCCTCTCTACCTACGTACTTCCAAGCACCTTAAAATTGTGTCCTCTCGTGTTGGCCATTTCAGCCTTGTGAAAAAGCCTCTGACTATCCACACGATCAATGCCTCTCATCATCTTATACACCTCTATCAAGCCACCTCTCATCCTCCGCTGCTCCAAGGAGAAAAGGCTGAGTTCATTCAACCTATTCTCATAAGGCATGCTCCCCAATAATAGCATAGTGATGATATAATCCAGAGTCTTGATCAAATATACCAGATGATCAAAGCCCACCAAGGGAGCTGGAAAAAGAAGTTAATTCTTTTAGATCATAAACCCAAACTGTTCAATAATGCCTTTGGGAAAGGAACCCTGGGTTGTCCTTGCCTAATATGACTTATTCTTCAAACAAAGCCTTGGTGATTGACACTCGCCAGCTTTCCCAAATGACCTGACAAGCCATTTAATAACATCAAGGTTGCAAGAGATACTATTTCTTTGCCAGATAACTACTGTTGGACAGAGATAAGGGAGGAATTTAATCCTTTACAAGCCTATTGGAAAAGATTCTCTGGTAGTATGCCCTAGACTACAGTCTTCTGTTGGGATGCTGACTCCTGGTGGGTGAACAACACCCATTATGTTTTAATTTTGTTCTAAATCTTGGTCTGGATTTGCATTCAACTGCCCAAATATTCCATTTAATGTCTAGCAAATCACAGCAGGTGTGCCAGGTTCCCTCAGTACGTGAAAATCTGTCTAAGGCTGCACCAGATTTGTTGCTAAGTTGGGCACAAGGCTGGACCTCAGCGTGTGTTTCTGTTCAATTCCTTGTGTAGAAGTTGAAAGATATGAATGGATTTGCTAGACATTCAATGGAAGATTTTGGCAGTTGAATGCAAATCCAGACCAATAATTAAAACAAAATGTGCGATTAGATAGTTTAATGCTAAAACTCCACTTGTATCTGGCTTTCCATTATTGAGAATAGTAGTCACAAGTGTGAGCAGTAGTGTATGCACCCTATTGACAATCATTTACACTGTTTCCTCTGATTTATTTTATTATCATTAAATTTATGTTTTCCTTCTGTAGAAAGTAGCATCTTAGTTTTCTGTTACTTGACTGTTGATGGCTTGTGATTTGTTGGCATCTGTGAAAGAAAATTGGTTATTCACCATCACTACAATGGCCTCTTTTCATCCACCATTTTAACAATTTAATGTGATGGATTGTATCAGCTCTTGCCAAACTGCCACATAATCGACCATGGACACATTCGAAATGATTACGCAACCACCAACTGCGACTCCAGCCTTGAACTCCAGGCCGGGTCTTTATGTGCTGCTGTTGTGACTCCCGTCTCCCCTTCCCCCACCACCACTCCGCAGCCCCGTCTCCCTCAGATCCCACCGTCAACTCCTGGGCCCTCAGAGGCTCCATCTTCCTCTCACCCCAACCCTCCCCTCTCCATTGACACCCCCAGCCTCCCCCCTCCCTCCTCTGATCCCAGCTCTCATCCGTGCCGGGTCTTTACCATCCCCTCCGACCTTCAACTGTCGGAGGCAGAACGCTCTGTTCTCAGTAAGGGCCTCACGTTTGTCCCCCTTCGCCCACACCTCAGCGAGTTCCGTGTTCGCCACGATGCGGAACTTTTCTTCCGCCGTCTCCGTCTCCGAGCCTACTTCTTCGGCAAGGACTCTTCCACCCCCACCGATGACCCCTTCTCCCGTCTTCAACCCTCCTCTTCTTCATGGACACCCCGCTCTGGTCTTCTGCCTGCTCTGGATCTCTTTATTGCCAACTGCCGACGGGACATCAACCGTCTCGACTTCACCGCACCTTGTCCCCATTCCAACGTCACTCCTTCGGAACGCTCTGCTCTCCACTCCCTCCGCACTAATCCTAACCTTATTATTAAACCCGCTGATAAAGGGGGTGCTGTTGTAGTCTGGCGTACTGACCTCTACCTTGCCGAGGCATAGCGACAACTCGCGGATACCTCCTCTTATTTACCCCTCGATCGTGACCCCACCAAGGAGCACCAGGCCATTGTCTCCCACACTATCAACGACTTTATCCGCTCAGGGGATCTCCCATCCACTGCTACCAACCTTATAGTTCCCACACCCCGCACTTCCCATTTCTACCTCCTACCCAAGATCCACAAACCTGCCTGTCCTGGCCGACCTATTGTCTCAGCTTGCTCCTGCCCCACCGAACTCGTTTCTGCATACCTCGACACTGTTTTATCACCCCTTGTTCAATCCCTTCCGACCTATGTTCGTGACACTTCTCACGCTCTTAAACTTTTCGATGATTTTAAGTTCCCTGGCCCCCACCACTTTATTTTCACCATGGATGTCCAGTCCTTATATACTTCCATCCCCCATCAGGAAGGTCTCAAAGCTCTACGCTTCTTTTTGGATTCCAGACCTAATCAGTTCCCCTCTACCACCACTCTGCTCCGTCTAGCGGAATTAGTCCTTACTCTTAATAATTTCTCCTTTTGCTCCTCCCATTTCCTCCAAACTAAAGGTGTAGCTATGGGCACCCGTATGGGTCCTAGCTATGCCTGCCTTTTTGTTGGGTTTGTGGAACAATCTATGTTCCGTGCCTATTCTGGTATCTGTCCCTCACTTTTCCTTCGCTACATCGACGACTGCATTGGCGCTGCTTCCTGCACGCATGCAGAACTCGTTGACTTTATTAACTTTGCCTCCAACTTTCACCCTGCCCTCAAGTTTACCTGGTCTATTTCCGACACCTCCCTCCCCTTTCTAGATCTTTCTGTCTCTGTCTCTGGAGACAGCTTATCCACTGATATCTACTATAAGCCTACTGACTCTCACAGCTATCTGGACTATTCCTCTTCTCACCCTGTCTCTTGCAAAAACGCCATCCCCTTCTCGCAATTCCTCCGTCTCCGCCGCATCTGCTCTCAGGATGAGGCTTTTCATTCTAGGACGAGGGAGATGTCTTCCTTTTTTAAAGAAAGGGGCTTCCCTTCCTCCACTATCAACTCTGCTCTTAAACGCATCTCCTCCATTTCACGTACATCTGCTCTCACTCCATCCTCCCACCACCCCACTAGGAATAGGGTTCCCCTGGTCCTCACCTACCACCCCACCAGCCTCCGGGTCCAACATATTATTCTCCGTAACTTCCGCCACCTCCAACGGGATCCCACCACTAAGCACATCTTTCCCTCACCCCCTCTCTCTGCATTCCGCAGGGATCGCTCCCTACACAACTCCCTTGTCCATTCGTCCCCCCCATCCCTCCCCACTGATCTCCCTCCTGGCACTTATCCATGTAAGCGGAACAAGTGCTACACATGCCCTTACACTTCCTCCCTTACCACCATTCAGGGCCCCAAACAGTCCTTCCAGGTGAGGCATCACTTCACCTGTGAGTCGACTGGGGTGATATACTGCGTCCGGTGCTCCCGATGTGGCCTTTTATATATTGGTGAGACCCGACGCAGACTGGGAGACCGCTTTGCTGAACATCTACGCTCTGTCCGCCAGAGAAAGCAGGATCTCCCAGTGGCCACACATTTTAATTCCACATCCCATTCCCATTCTGACATGTCTATCCACGGCCTCCTCTACTGTAAAGATGAAGCCACACTCAGGTTGGAGGAACAACACCTTATATTCCGTCTGGGTAGCCTCCAACCTGATGGCATGAACATTGACTTCTCTAACTTCCGCTAGGCCCCACCTCCCCCTCGTACCCCAGCTGTTACTCATTTTTATGCACACATTCTTTCTCTCACTCTCCTTTTTCTCCCTCTGTCCCTCTGAATATACCTCTTGCCCATCCTCTGGGTCACCCCCCCCCACCCCCGTCTTTCTCCCTAGGCCTCCTGTCCCATGATCCTCTCGTATCCCCTTTTGCCTATCACCTGTCCAGCTCTCGGCTCTATCCCTCCCCCTCCTGTCTTCTCCTATCATTTTGCATCTCCCCCTCCCCCTCCAGCTTTCAAATCCCTTACTCACTCTTCCTTCAGTTAGTCCTGACGAAGGGTCTCGGCCTGAAACGTCGACTGCGCCTCTTCCTATAGATGCTGCTTGGCCTGCTGCGTTCACCAGCAACTTTGATATATGTTGCTTGAATTTCCAGCATCTGCAGAATTCCTGTTGTTTGCCACATAATCTTATCAGTGAATAGAATCCTTATAGTCGAGATAGTGTATCATACAGTGGAGGTGATGAAGCTGTGCAAAGGATATTTTTAGCCTTTGAGGAGAACTCATATGATTCCATTAGCAGGGAAGAAAACCTTATCTGCACTTCATTCAGGCTGACAGCAATTCCCGTGGCATATTTTTTCATTTTAGTGTTCAAAACTGCCCTCTATCTTAAAGACAAATTTTCTATGAGTGGGTAATCCAGTTTTCAACTTGTACTAGCTTTGTCTTTACCACATGCTCACCTTTTATAAATTAAAGCCCCCATTTGGAGTTGCTCCATCTATTGAGATGACTGGCAACCAAATAGCTTGTTCAAGAAGTTTTATTAGTAGTAGTTTATTATTGTTACACGTACTGAAGTACAGTGATAAGCTATTACCAGCAGTGTGGCTGATTTAGAAGGGGCAGATTAAAGGAAGGCCTAAATAATCCATTATATTTTAACTTTTATAGGACCATGATAGGCCGCTTAAGCTGATTATTGAAAATAGGAGGAGGTCCTCATTAGGGGACCAGAAGTGGAGAGGGTCAGTAACTTTAAATTCCCTGTGACCATAACACAAGTCTCTTTACAAAGAAGGCATGGCAGCACCTCTAGTTTCTTAGAAGTTTGCACAGAATTGGCATGTCATCTAAATTCTTGACAAACAGCTGGGGTGGAAACACCAACACCCAAGAATGGAAAATCATACAAAAAGTAGTGGATGCAAGCCCAGTCCATCACAGGAAAAGCCCTCCCCATCGCTGAGCACATCTAAAAGGGACATAGCCATAAGAAAGCAGCAGCCATCATCAAGGACCCCCACCATCCAGGCCATGCTGTCTTCTCATTGCTGCCATCGTGAATGAGAAACAGAAGCCTTAGGTCCCACAGCACCAGGTTCAGCAGCAGTTATTACCCTTCAACCAGCAGGCTCCTGAACCAGCTTGGATAAATTCACACAGTTCAACACTGAACTGATTCCTGAACCTATGAACTCAATTTCAAAGACTCTTCACAACTCATGTCTTCAGTATTATTTATTTATTTGTTTGTTGTTCTCCTTATTTTGTATTTGTACATTTCGTTTTTGTCAGTCTTTTGTGTGTAGATTTTCATTGTACTACAGTGAATGCCTGCAAGAAAATGAATCTCAAGATAGTATATGGTGACGTATATGTACTTTGATAACAAATTTACTTTGAACTTTAAACTTTAAGGAGGATGTTTGCCAATTATAAAGATTGACTGATTAACTTCAGTTATACAGTGGAGATTCACGGATCATCTTGTCAATGTGCAAGGCTTGGAGGAGCTGCAGGAAAAGAATTAGAATCAAATTTATTATCACTGAAATATGTTGTCAAATTTGATGTTTTGCAGCATTACAGTGCAAGATATAAAAATTACTATAAGTTACTGAAATTAATAGTACAAAAGCCAAATAATGAGGTAGTGTATGTGCATGGGTTCATGGAGTGTTATCAAGATCTGCTAGTGGAGGGTATAAAGCTGTTCTTAAAATATTGGGAGTGTGTGTTCAGGCTCCTGTACCTCCTCCCTGATAGTCGTAAAATGAAGAGGGTATGATCCACATGATGAGGGCCATTAATGATGAATGCCACACTCTTGTGGCAATACCTCTTGAAGAAGTTGTTGATGGTGGGGAAGCTTGTCCCCGTGATGGAAAAGCTGGGTCTGCAAACCTCTGAAGCCTCTTGCGATCCTATGCACTGTAGGCACCATATCAGGTTGTGATGCTACTAGTCAGAATGCTTTCCACAGTATTATCTATAGAAATTTGCCATAGTGTTTGATGACATATTAAATCTCCTCAAATTCCTAATGAAGTAGAGTTACTGGCATGCAGTTTTTGTGATTGCATTAATGTGTTGGGCCTAGAATAGATTCTCTGAGATGTTGACACGCAGGGATTTGAAGCTTCTTACCTTTTCTACTGCTGACCCCTCAACGAGGACTGGTGTTTGTTCTCCCAACTGTCCCTTCCTGATGTCCACAATTAATTTCTTGGCCTTGCCTATGTTGAGTTGAAGGTTATTGTTGTGACCCCACTCAAACAGTGAATCGAACTCACTCCTGCATGGTCCTCATCACCATTTGAGATTTTGCCAATGACAGTGGTGTCATTGGGGAATTTATAAATGGTGTTTGAGCTGTGCTAGCCCTCACGGTCATGAGTGTAGTGAGACTGTAGAGCAGTGGGCTAAGCATGCCTCCTTAATATGTGCCTGTATTGATTGTCAGCAAAGGGGAGATATTATTACCAATTTCACATTGACTGTGGTATCCCAAGTGCTTGTCATCAGTGAAGGTGAGATTGACCAATTAAAAAGAGAGCAACCATGCAGGTTCATGTAGCCCAATAAGAAAAGTGTTTTCTTAAAATAACCACCATTTTCTTTCAAAAATGTACTGTAGGCATTGAATATATTACAAGAACTTAAGAAATAATATCAAGAGCCAGCCATTGGACCCTTTGAACCTGCATTACCATTCATCAAGATAATCGTATCACTATAATTCACTATAATCACATTCCTTGATTTTGCAAAATATTCAGAAGTCCATTCATGCCTGTTTTGAATTAATTCACTGCTTGAGGCTTTACAGCCCTCCAGGGTCAAGCTTTCTGAAGGCTCACCTACCTTCTGAGTGAAGACAAATTCACTCAGTAAATGACTTTCTCATGACTCGCTAAGAATATTCCTTCATCTCAGATTCCCAAAGGAGACATCCTCCCTCTATCAAACCTGTTAGAGCAATTTATAATTTTGCATGTTTTGATGAGAACTTCTTTCATTCTCCTCAGTTTGAGAAAGTATAATCCAAGTCTGTTCAGTTTCCACAGAGGCCAAATCTATCTTTTGAACCAGTATCAGTCTGTCTGGTAAGTGCATCCTTTCTTAGTTAAGGAGACCAGGGTTCTCTTCAAATTTCTATTTCACCTGTTTGGAAGGTTGTGATGTCCTTCACTAAGTAGTGCTACATCTTGAATTTATATGCGATGACATTGAGACAGTGAAAGAGGCCTAACTTAATGTGGCAGTGACTTTGAAGAACTGTGACCAGAACGTAGAATTACACACAAGTTGTTTGAATAAAGGTTGGTTTCATGCAAAGCCTTAAGCTAATGTGTGTTTAGCATCTCACATGTAGAAGAGACAGCATTGCAAGTGTGAGTAAAGCACATAGGATAAAAGTATAGTAACCCTGTTTATTCACTGGAAAGTAGCCTTTGGGACCCCAAGAAGGGTAGGTGTTGCAGCTTCTGTTTAATGAGCAGGATTAATTATCAATGATGAAGTGTGAGTGAAGTATAGCATCAAGAGGTAATAGTCCCTTAAAACATAAGAGGGCTGGGAAAGATGATCATATTTCGTGGTGATATCATTTTTGAGGTGCTGTCAGTGTCATTTCTTGATCTCATTAGCGTAAGCCAGAAAATAATTTCAGAGTTGCCACATGCTCAGAGTATTAACATTTAAAATATTGTGTATTGTCTTTACCTTTATCATTAAGCTTTCACTCGCATGGAGACATACACCTTGAAGTTGAATGTGGACAACAGATGCTGAAGCAATCAAGTTTCGTTTTTGAACCTGTCGACAAGATCGTGGGTTTGACTTGACTTAGCAATGAATCCCAAATCCTGTTTTAGTGCTTCACCAAGAAGTGAGCTGAGACACGTTCAGAGTCAGAGGTGGCAATTTTGATCTATTCACCTCACCAATTGTTCTTTGTATTTGTAGCTTTCCTATAATAATGTGGGATGCAGAATAGAGAATTTGGAACAGCTTCCTGGATAACTACTAATTAATTATGCTAGTACCTGAATGCAAGCTTTTTTAAATCCATGAATGCTCTATGGTTGATTCAAAGTACCATGTACTCTCATGGGTTCCGTCTACAGTCTGTAGTTCTGCCAGCCGATGCTTCATCCTTCCTGTACATGGGAGAATTGATAGGTAGGGCAAAGCTACTGCTCACCAGTTACTTGATGTATGTTCCTGTTAGGTTGATGTCCCCAAAGGTGGGTTAGAAGTAGCAACCTCTTCTATAGAGTATAGCTTTCAGGTTACATTTTAAGTGTGCCTCCAGATTGTTTAGCAAGACCTTTTATTGAGTTAGAAACAACAAATATAGCTGTCCCTTCACCCACCAAAGCTGGTATAATGATCTGTAAATATGAAATTTGGCATATAAATATTATAAAGCAGCACACACAAGATGTTGGAGGAACTCAGCAGGCCAGCCAGCATCAATGGAAAATTGTAAACAGTCACCGTTTCAGGCTGAGAGGACTTTTCCTCTTCCTGTCCAGTCCAGTCCTGATGAAGGGTCTTGTCTAAAACATCGACTGTTTGCTCTTTTCCATGGATGCTGTTTGGCCTGCTGACTTCCTGTGCAGCATTTTGTGTGTGTTGCTTTGGATTTGTAGCATCTGCAGATTTTCTCATGTTTATTATATAAATATTACATAGAAACCATAGAAACATTACAGCACAGAAACGGGCATTTTGGCCCTTCTTGGCAGTGCTGAACCATTTTTCTGCCTAGTCCCACTGACCTGCACCTGGACCATATCCCTCCGTACACCTCTCATCCATGTACCTGTCCAAGTTTTTCTTAAATGTTAAAAGTGAGCCCGCATTTACCACTTTATCTGGCAGCTCATTCCACACTCCCACCACTCTCTGTGTGGAGAAGCCCCCCCCCCAATGTTCCCTTTAAACTTTTCCCCCTTCACCCTTATTCTATGCCTCTGGTTTATTTTCTCCCCTAGTCTCAGTGGAAAAAGCCTGCTTGCATTCACTCTATCTATACCCATCATAATTTTATATACCTCTATCAAATCTCCCCTCATTCTTATACACTGCAGGGAATGAAGTCCTAACCTATTCAACCTTTCTCTGTAACTCAGTTTCTCAAGTCCCGGCAACAACCTTGTAAAAGGATCATTTCAGGTTACAGTTCAGGTTCTGTTGTACTTCCACTCATTAGGACTAGATATATTTTCCTTATCTGCACAATTAAAACTTCCCAGAAAAATTTCATCACAGCAGTTTGTCAAATGCAATTTAAATTAATGGAAAATTAAAAAAAAAATTATGACAGAAATCAGGTGTGAAAATAAACCATCTGAAGTAAAATCGAGCCACGTTCAGCATAAAAAGTAATTTTTAAAAAGAAATTGTTATAAATATGCTCCAAAAACAAGTCCCTCTATTTCCTGATAAGGGTCTGAAATAGCGAACATGTATTTCCCTCCATAGATGTTGCCTGACCTGCTAAGTTCCTCCAGCATTTTCAAGTTCAAGTTCAAGTTTAATTGTCATTCAACTATACATGAATATGCATGAATACAGCCAAACAAAGCAGCAATAATCCGGGCCAAGGTGCAAAACACAGTACTCAGTCACATATAGCATATATAAGATAGCAAGAACAAATCAGTAAAATACAATAAAACTTTATCAGTAAAATGCAGTCACAGAAAAACATTATAGCCCAAGAAGCAGAGTACATTAATGTTGCAGCAGTCTGCTGTCAAATGCAATACAGCTTGTCTTCTGCTGAGCAGATACTGAGGGCAGCACCGGCTCCAGCTTGGATACTGTGCCACACTGCCTTCAGTGGAATGCGTCAACTCTGACGCCTCTCTCATGGTCGGCTGTAAAAAGGCAACCCCACAGACTGAGGCCTGGTCCTCACTACAACCGAGGACACACAGGCGCCTGTCCTGTCCATCCCTGCCTTCTGCCAGTATATCAGTGAATCGGACTTGCAGCATTCCACATTAGCAACATCCAGCAGAGTCCTGCGATCACAAAAAGTGACTAAGACATCAGTCACTGCTAGACTTCTTTGTATGTCCCTCTGTTTCTCTTAGTCCAATAGGATGTCAGTAGTGTGTACTGTACTCTGTTGGCTAGCACCTCCATTTAGTCTGTTAATTGCATGAAGTTATGGTTGCTCTTTAATGGGCTTGCATGCTTCACACTGATAGCTCTGAAGATTGGATGCAACAAATATTGTGTGAATTGAGGATGACACCAATTTTCTGCTGGAGTTGCTACTCATGTTTCTGTCTAACCAGTTCAACCAAAAAAAAATCACATCTTGCAATATTGCTTAAGCAAATCAAGCAAAATTTATGTCGATAATATCTGAACAACAGCAAAGTGAGTTAATTGCATTCAATTTTATAGGTTGAGGTTGTCAGAACAATCAGATTAAACTCCCAACTCAGTGATGATCTTGTTTCAGAAAATGAATTGATGACAAGAACATCTCTGATTTCAAGATGAGTTTCCACCTTGTGTGTAATACAATGGATTTTCTGCATTGATCAACTTTTGTTTATATGAAGATAGGGACTGCAGGGTGGACAAGGGCTTTGGAGGAAGGTTGCAAAAGTCCTGGGCAAAGATGAGATGCAAATAAAGTTGGAAAATTAATTCTGTGGCATGTGCACATCATTTGATGAATTTAGATGTAGGCTTGCTGTTTGATGGAGTGATCACCCTGAAAGACTACAGAGCTGAAACTATGGGCCATGGAAGTTGGAATGATTTCCATGCAATGTTAACTTTATTGAATGCTTCTGCTGCTTTTCAAAGTAAGGCGTTGGGACTTGAGATTTGTTTGAAGAATGTTAGCACCCAGATGTTACTGCTTGCAAAATTGATACAGAAGAGAAAAGCTATGCATTGCACATCAGTTCATTTGTAATTTTCCATCCTACACTCACATATGCAGAAAAAACACTTCACAATTTTCACTTGGGTGAAGCAACTAATTAGTTAGTGCCTTTTTGATCAATAAATTATAGCTTTATATCAGTGAAGATTTGGTGAGGTCTGGTAGAAACTACGTTGGCATTTTCTGTAACTTCTCACCTGGGTGTGGAATGTAACCACAAACAAGAGAAAACTGCCGGAAACGTTGACTGTACTCTTCTGTAGATGCTGCCTGACCTGCTGAGTTCCTCCAGCATTTTGTGTGTGTCGTATGGAATGTAACCAGCTGTTATCTGCATCCTTGAGATAGTTAGCAGTGCATTTGCAAAAACAACCGAGAATTCATTGAACTCCTTTTTCTATTGACACACAAACTTTTGCAGTGCAGCAGGTACGTTTTGTGACTGTCTGAGATATTCCTTTGAGCTTGGACAGTGGAGACTTGTATTAATGCTGCCACTGTGTGGGCACAATAACAGTGTAGTGTATGAAAGGTGGATATCTTGAGCAGTGTTTTCTTTCATCTGAGTGTTGCCATGTTAATGTACTAACCTGTCTAAATTTAAGATTGTTTTTTGTCATTCCTGAGTACGAAAATGTAAAGGAGAACAAAATAATTGCTACTCTGGATTCAATGCAGCATAAATAAACATAATAGCATAAAAGTACAATAAATATAAATATAAAAGTAATCCTATAAAACACAACATACAAGTAGCTGTAAAGTGGCAGTGTATGGGGAGGTGCTGAGGGGCTGTGAAGAGGAGTGATTGATGTGGATGTAGTGATGATGGGAGGTTGTGGATTAGGTTAATGGATGGAGATGTTAATCAGCCTGACGGATTTGGGGATATGTTTTTGAGTCGAATAATGCTGGCACGGATGGTATGAAGGCTTTTCTCCGATGGGGTTGGGACAAATAGTCCATAAGCAGGCAGGGTAGGATCCTTCATGATACTGCTGGCCTTTTCCTGGCCTCTTTCTGTATATGTGTCCTTGCTGGCGATGAATGGGACGGGATAAATTACTAGTTAGCATTTCAGAAGAAAAACTTGCATTTTATTGCAGAAGTCTTTTGCAGAATGGTAATAGAATGGCTGTTACAAAAGGTAGTTATTACAGTGTAATGGTTTGTCGATAACAAGATTACCAATTTAAATAATTAAATTGCACATGTGTACTGGTAACATTTGTCGGGTTGTTAAACTCTGGAAAAATCACTACGCAATTTACTGTGGATAAATTTTCAAGTCTTCCCTTTCCCCCTCACCTCCCTTCCCTTGATAAGACAGTTGTTCCAATCGGTGCAACTGTGTGTAAAATGTCTTGATTGCTGCTTAGCTTAAGCTAACTATTAATTAACTGTTATAATATCTGGGGATGTTGTGGAAGTGTTAGTTTACTGTTATAATGCAAAAGTGGCATATTGCCATGCTTGCTCAGAGATTTTTTAATTTGAATCCCATTTGACTTCAATAGTTGCAAGCTTTCCACTTGGGATGTGAAAGCTGCAATATACAGCATGTGCATCGCATAAAATTCTTGATTACGTTAAGCCAGAAAATTTGTATTGGGTATCACTTGACATTGAAAGTATTTTTTCAAATATACTGCAGCAAGCTGAATGAGAATTATCTTTGCTTGTGATTGGAGAACTGATAGAGCTGAGGACACAGATCAGTAATGTGGTTGAATGTGCCATGAAAGAATTCCTTACTCCTCAGCTTGCTTCACTTATTTATTTAGCGATACAGCGCAGTCGTCCCTTCCAGTCCTTCAAGCTATGCCACCCGAGAAACCCCCAACAAGCCCAATTAACTCTAACCTAATCATGCGGCAATTTACAATGACCATTTCACCTATCCTATACATCTTTGGACAGTGGTAGGAAACTGGAGGACCTGGAAGAAACTGACACATTCCACAGAGAGGACATACTGAGACTCCTTACAGAATGGCGCCAGAATTGAACTCCAAACTCCCTGAGCTGTAGTAGCATCGAGCGAACCACTAGGCTATCGCAGTGCCCAATTATTGCAGTAGGAATACTGACAAATTGTTTATGCAAATGCTGTGACTTCTGATTCTGAACATGTCAGTTGTGTCATTTGCAATTTAATTGTCATTGTCCTAAACAATATAATGCAGGTAGGGCCAGATCTGGTGGTGCACAATTTGAAGCAGTTCACTTTTCTGAAGAAATTTAGTGGTTTTTCTGTAAATAATGCATAAATATGTATGTAATAAATCAGCAAGATATTGAAAAGACAATAATTATGATACTGCTAAAACTTGAAAATTGTAAGTTGTACTCATTCGAAGTTGATTCATTGATAGCACTAAATGTACTGGGTATTCTGATCTTTGATGCTTTAGAGCAGGGGTTCCCAGTCTGGGGTCCCCAGACACTTTTGGTTAATGGTAAGGGTCCATGGCATAAAAAAGGGTGGGAACCCCTGCTTTAAACTCTTTAAATAAATAGACAACATATTTCTGTGGATTCCAGCTGAAATGCAAAAATGTGGCTGAGATCCATAGATTCCTACTCAGTGCTTTCAGCACCAGTGATTTTACACAATTTAGAACATAACTTTACTGACGCCATGACTGAACTGAGCTGATTTTGTTTCAGCTCCATTTTACTGCCTAGTCCCCTCAAACCACAAACATTATGTCACCCAAATATCCATCCAGATCAGCACTGAATTAACTTAATGATTTAGCGTCCATAGCTGTCTGAGGTTACAATTAACAACTTGGATAGCTTTTAAATTTTGCTAATCTTCCTGCCTGAACCACAAGTTCAGGAGCTAATTCCAAATACAGTGCTTTGAAAAAGTATTTTCACATTTTGCTGTCTAATTTTCAAATTTTAAAAATACTGTTTATTGAAGTAAGATTTTTGAGTTAATCTATAAAACATTGTGTATCATGTCAAATCAAAAGAAAAATTGCAAAACCTGTCAACAATTTACTAAAAATTAAAAACCAAAATTGTCAGGCTCTATAAGTATTTATTACCTTTGTAATTACTACAGTAACTTTCCTCAGGAGCAATATATTACCTTACCA
Source organism: Mobula hypostoma (assembly GCF_963921235.1). Lineage (NCBI taxonomy): Eukaryota > Metazoa > Chordata > Chondrichthyes > Myliobatiformes > Myliobatidae > Mobula > Mobula hypostoma. The sequence continues at coordinate 66,358,989 of NC_086102.1, read as the reverse complement.
ACTCAGCAAATTTGTTAACATAGAAAATGGGAGGATCACCTGCTTTCAATGAATTCATAAGAATAAATACCCCCTCTCTCTGTAAGGTCCAACAGTATGGGAGATTTTCAACAGACCAAACCAAAATCAAGACAAAAGAGCATTGAAGACTCATCAGGGAAATAATAATAGAGAAGCACAACTCTGGGGAGAGGTACAAGACCATTTCAAAGGCACTGGACATATCTTGAAGCTCAGTGAAGACAATCATGAAAAAATATGAAACCACAGCCAAACTGCCCAGGTCAGGTTGTTTCTCTAAACTCAGACCCGGAGAAGAATGGGACTTATAAGAAAGACTACTGTGATGCCAACAGTCACTTTGAGTGAGCTGCAGACGTCAGTAGCTGCAACTGGAGATGAAATCTATGGCTCCACGGTCTCTGAGGCCTTGCACAAAAAGGGTATTTATGAAAGTGTGGCTATAATAGCTATGGGAAGTGATTCAACTAAGTACTGAACAAAAGGGGATGAATACTTTAGAGCAGTTGACATCTGGTTTTGAATTTTTAGTTTATCGTGCTTTATAATATTTTGGGCTCGACTGGAAAAATGGAGCATATGATTCACAAAGATTGTCAGTTAAATTGATCTACTTATTTTTGTGAATAAAGGGTTGGGGGCTGAGCACTTTTACTAGACACTGTATGCACAACTCTTCGCATAAATAAGTTACTCCAATTATCCCTTTTAATTTTCTTATCTTAATATAATCAGAATCAGGTTTATTATCACCGGCATGTGACGTGAAATTTGTTAACTTAGCAGCTACAGTTCAATGCAATACATAATATAGAAGGAAAAAAAAAATAATAATAATAGTAAATCAATTACAGTATATGTATATTCAATAGATTAAAAATCGTGCAAAAAACAGAAATTTTATATATATATATATATATATATATATATATATATATATATATAAAGTGAAGTAGTGTCTAAGGGTTCAATGTCTATTTATGAATCAGATGGCAGAGGGGAAGAAGCTGTTCCTGAATCGCTGAGGTTTCAGGCTTCTGTATCTCCTACCTGATGGTAACAGTGAGAAAAGGGCATGACCTGGGTGCTGGAGGTCCTTAATAATGGATGCTGCCTTTCCGAGACACCGCTCCTTAAAAATATCCTGGGTTCTTTGTAGGCTAGTACCCACGATGGAGACGACTAAATTTACAAACCCTGTATCTTCTTTCGGTCCTGTGCAGTAGCTCTCCCATACCAGACAGTGATGCAGCCTGTTGGAATGCTGTCCACGGTACAACTATAGAAGTTTTTGAGTGTATTTGTTGACGTGCCAAATCAATTCAAACTCCTAATGAAGTATAGCCACTGTCTTGCCTTCTGTATAACTGCATCGATACGTTGGGACTAGGTTATGTCCTCAGAGATCTTGACACCTGGGAACTTGAAGCTGCTCACTCTCTCCACTTCTGATCCCTCTATGAGGATTGGTATGTGTTCCTTCGTCTTACCCTTCCTGAAGTCCACAATCATCTCTTTCATCTTACTGACACTGAGTGCCAGGTTGTTGCTGCAGCACCACTCCACTAGTTGGCATACAGGTTTCCCCCGCCATCCGAAGGTAGAGCGTTCCTATGAAACGGTTCGTAAGCCGGAATGTTGTAAAGTGGACAAGCAATTACCATTTTATTAATATGGGAAAAATTTTTGACCATTCCCAGACCCAAAAAATAACCTACAAAATCATGCCAAATAACACACAAAACCTAAAACAGTAACATATAGTAAAAGCAGGAATGATATGATAAACATGGCATGGTTCCGGAGGACTGGAAGGTCGCAAATGTAGTTCCGCTATTTAAGAAAGGAAGGAGGCAGCAAAAAGAAAATTACAGACCTATTAGTCTGACATCGGTGGTTGGAAAGATATTGGAGTCAATCCTCAAGGATGAGGTTATGAAATACCTCGAGGTGCATGACAAGATAGGCCGAAGCCAGCATGGTTTCATGAAGGGAAGATCCTGCCTTACCAACTTATTGGAATTTTTTGAGGTAATCTCGAATAAGGTTGACAAGGGAGAGGCTGTGGATGTTGTGTATTTGGATTTTCAAAAGGCCTTCGATAAAGTGCCGCATATGAGGCTGCTTAATAAGATGAGAGCCCATGGAATTATGGGAAGGATATTGAAATGGGTGGAGCATTGGCTGACAGGCAGAAAGCAAAGGGAGGGAATAAAGGGATCCTATTCTGATTGGTTGCCGGTTACTAGTGGTGTTCCGCAGGGGTCGGTGTTGGGGCCGCTTCTTTTTACGATGTATATCGATGATTTGGATTATGGATTAAATGGTTTTGTGGCCAAGTTTGCGGGTGACACCAAGATAGGTGGAGGAGCAGGAGATGTTGAAGAAACGGAAAGGTTGCAGAGAGACTTAGTTTAGGAGAGTGGGCAAAGAAATGGCAGATGAGATACAACGTTGACAAATGTACGATTGTACATTTCAGAAGAAGAAATAATCGGGCAGATTATTATTTAGATGGGGAGAAAATTCAAAAATCGGAAGTGCAAAAGGACTTGGGGGTCCTCGTGCAGGATACCCTAAAGGTTAACCACCAAGCTGGATTAGCGTTAAGGAAAGCGAATGCTGTGTTGGCATTCATTTCAAGAGGAATAGTGTATAAGAGTAAGGAGGTGTTGATGAGGCTCTGTGGGGCATTAGTGAGACCTCATTTGGAATACTGGGTGCAGTTTTGGGCCCCCTATCTTAGAAAGGATATACTGATGTTGGAGAGAGTTCAGAGAAGATTTATGAGGATGATTCCTGGAATGCAGGGGCTAACATATGAGGAGCGTCTGTCGGCTCTTGGATTGTATTCATTAGAGTATAGAAGAATGAAAGGGGATCTCATAGAAACGTTTTGAATGTTGAAAGGGTTGGACAGAGTAGATGTGGAAAGGTTGTTTCCCGTGGTGTGTGAGTCCAGGACAAGAGGCCATAGTCTTAGAATTAGAGGGTACCCAGTTAAAACAGAGATGAGGAGAAATTTTTTTACCCAGAGGGTCGTGGATTTGTGGAATTCGTTGCCACATATGGCTGTGGAGGCCCGATCATTGAGGGTGTTTAAGGAGGAGATTGACAGGTATCTAATTAGTCAGGGTATCAAGGGATATGGGGAAAAAGCCGGAAATTGGAACTAGATGGGTGAATAGTTTAGCTCATGGGGGAGCTGCGGAGCAGACTCGATGGGCCGAATGGCCTACTTCTGCTCCTTTCTCTTGTGATCTTGTGAATACACAACCTATATAAAGTAGAAATACTTTTCTGCAGCACTGTCTCGCACAGCAAAAATCTCACGGCAGCACACTCGGTGGAAGCGCTGTCGGCAGAAACGCTCTCTCCAGTAACCTTTAAGCTATGAAGCTGCCAAATCATACCAAATAATGCATAAAAATACACAGCCTACATAAAGTAGAAATAATGTATGTACAGTGTAGTTTCACTAACCGGAATCGGGAAGACTCCAATAAATTACAGTTTCGTCACAGTTAAACACTTGCCTATACGAATAACCACCAGACGCGAATTGGCAATCGCCTCTGATCTGGGCCGACATTTATGTGCCGGGCGGCACCTAATTAATTAGCTTGTTTATTTCGGCTTTTTTCTTAAAGATGTGCTGGGTGCGTTCCGACTATCGGCGCACCACTGCATTCTTCGTGGCAATGTATCGATCTGTGGCCCAGAGGTTGGGGACCACTGCTTAAACTATGAAGCTGCCCTCGGCTCAGAAACTGATCAAACCACCCACGACTACCTTTAAATTTCACTTTCACAACACTTTCCTCACTATCATCCAGTGCTTTCTGTTCCAGCTTATTAAAAAGACTAACTGATTTCTCCTTAACTATAAGAAAACTTAACGGAACACCACGCTTTGTACACCCATCAATCCACTCAGGCAATAGACTTTCCATTTTATCCATTACTGGATACCAACTAAAAGAGACCACTTTGCTAGGAGCAGAACCAACAGTAACATCGGCAGCTTTCAAAATTCTTTCTCTCTGTGTATAAATAGTGTGAATGGTGGACGCAGGCAAGTTCAACGTGCGGACAATGTCCTTACTTCGTTCACCACAATCGAAACGCTTAATTATGTCCAGTTTTATGCTAAGTGTAACACCCTTATGAGCTCTTTTAGGCTTTTCCGATACCTTAGAACTCATCTTGCTAACGGATACACAAAATAAATCGAGATAAAGCACGTGTTTAAGCAATGCCGGCTAGAATGCAGTTCCGGGGGAGGAGCTTGGTTGTTCAGGTGCGCGCTGCCTTTTTTTGTAACAGTGAAAACACCTTCTGTTAGCGAAAACAGGCAACTAATGTAGGTTTTTCGTAACAGCGAGGTGTCGTAAAGTAAACGTTGAGAAAACGGGCGTCACCTGTATCTCACTCCAGCATGCCCTGTCATCACCACCTGAGATTCTACCAACAACGGTTGTGTCATCAACAAATTTATAGATGGTATTTGAGGTATGCCCAGCCACACAGTCATGGGTATACAGGGAGTAGAGCAGTGGGCTAAGCACACACCCCTGAGGTGCACCAGTGTTGATTGTCAGCGAAGAAAAGATGTTATCACTAATCCGCACGGATTGTGGTCTTCTGCTTAGGAAGTTGAGGATCCAATTGCAGAGGGAGGTACAGAGGCCTAGGTTCTGCAACTTCTCAATCAGGATTGTGGGAATGATGGTATTAAATGTTGAACTCTAGTCGATGAACAGCATCCTGACATAGGTGTTTGTGTTGTCCAGGTGGTCTAAAGCCGTGTGAAGAGCCATTGAGATTGCATCTGCCATTGACCTATTGTGGTGATAGGCAAATTGCAATGAGTCCAGGTCCTTGCTGAGGCAGGAGTTCAGTCTAGTCATGGCCAACTTCTCAAAGCATTTCATCACTGTAGATGTGAGTGCTACTAGGCAATAGTCATTCAGGCAGCTCATATTATTCTTCATAGGCACTGGTATAATTGTTGTCTTTTTGAAGCAAGTGGGAACTTCCTCTTGTATCAGTGAGAGGTTGAAAATGTCCTTGAATACTCCCACTAGTTGGTTGGCACAGGTTTTCAGAGCCTTACCAGGTACTCCATCAGGATCTTTCGCCTTGTGAGGGTTCACTGTCTTTAAAGACAGTCTAACATCGGTCGCAGCAGACATCTTCACAGCTGTAGTTGTATTCTCCCTTTCAAAGCGGGCATAGAAGACGTTGAATTCATTTGGTAGTGAAGTGTCGCTGCCATTCATGCTATATGGTTTTGCTTTGTAGGAAATAATGTCTTGCAAACCCTGCCAGAGTTGTCGTACATCCGATGTCACCTCCAACCTCATTCAGAATTGTCTCTCCGCCCTTGAAATAGCCCTCAGATAATCATACCTGGTTTTCTGGTACAGGCCTGAGTCGCCAGACTTGAATGCCACAGGTCTAGCCTTCAGCAGACGACGTACCTCTTGGTTCATCCACAGCTTTTGGTTTGGGAATGCACAGTAAGTCTTTGTGGGCACACACTCATCCACACCTTGTCCATACCTTCTTGGTCTTCACTACTGGTGCTGCGGTCTTCAGTCTTCAGTCTCTGGCTGTACTTCTACTTCAGGGCGTAGAAGTACATCCAGGTGATCAGACTTCCCGAAGTGAGGGCGTGAATAGCACAATAGGCATTCTTGATCGTAGTGTAGCAATGGTCCAGAATGTTGTTTCCTCTAGTATTGCATGTGATCTGTTGATGGTAATTGCTTAGTGATTTTTTTTTCAGACTGGCCTGGTTAAAATCTCCCAAAACAATGGTGAAGACATTAGGATGTGCTGTTTCATGCATGTTGATCGCATTGCTCAGATCATCTAAAGCCTGATTGACATTGGCCTGAGATGGAATGTATACTGCTACCAAAATGATCCCAGAGAATTCCTGTGATAGATAAAAGGAGCAGCACTTAACTGCTAGATATTCCAGGTCTGGTGAGCAGAATTGGGACAGCACTGGTATATTTGTGCACCAAGAAGAGTTGATCATGAGGCATACTCCTCCACCTGTGCCTTTGAGAGACTCTATAGATCTATCCTGACGGTGTATAGTAAACCCGTCAATCTGAATTTCTGCATCCGGTACGGAAGGGGTTAACCAGGATTCCGTGAAACAAAGGACACACGCGGTCCTAATGTCCCTCTGATTCAGCACCCTAGCTCTGAAATCATCGATTTTATTTACTAGAGACTGCACGTTTGCCAGCAAGATCGTCAGTATTGGGAATTGTTGCCCTCTCTCTTGTTGTACATGCCCTCTTGTTTTTAGCACACCCCTCCTGAAAAAAAAAGATGATGCTTTCATTCTGTCTATGCCCCTCATGATCTTACATACTGTATCTATCAGGTCACCCCTCAGGGAATAAAATCCTGGTCTACACAACGATTCTTTGTAACTCAGACCCCAAGTTCAGACAACATCTTTGTAAGTCTTTTCCATACTCTTTATAATTTAATAACATCTTTTCTCTAGCAGTGACCAAAACAGTACACAATACTCCATTACCATCTTATATAACTGCAACATAACCTCCCAACTCCTACACTCAGTGCCCACTCCAAATGCTTTCTCCACCACCCTATGTAATGCTGCTTTCAGCGAACTATGCACTGATATTCCAAGGTCTTTCTGTTCCATAACACCCCCTCACCGCTTCCAATCACTGTTTAATTCCAACCCAATTTGATCTCCTAAATGTAGTACGTCACATTTACTTGGATTGAAAGTCATTTGCCAATCCTCAACTCACTTGCCTAATTGGCAGGATCCCCCTGTAATTTTTCATAACCTACATTATTTAAAAAACTGCCTATTTTAGTATTGTCCACAAACTGACCTTGAACATTCACATTCAAGTTATTTATATAAATGGCAAACCATAAAGGTCTCAATGCTGACCTGTGTGATACACCACTAGACACAGGCCTTCAAGTTCAAGTTTAATTATCACTCAACCATACATGGATACCCGTGAAAACAGCAAAACGAAACAGTGTTCCTCTTGGGCCAAGGTGCAAAACACAGTGCCAACAGTCATAAACAGCACAAGGCACATATAGCACATATGGTCTTATGTAAGATAGCAAGTAAACATACATAAAAATATACAGTATATAGCCCAAGTCTCTGAGTGACGTATCCTGTAAGTTGATGGTGCATGGGTGTCATTGGCAAGAAGAAGCAGTTCTCAGCAGTCCACAGATGAAAGTATGTACACAATCCAGTTTGTCATTCCACCGTGCAAATACAAGGAGGCAGCACAGACAGGATGTGTCAGCCCCCAACCCCATGTGGCTGCTGCGCTACACCACCTCTGACATCTTCTCTCCTGGACTTCTGCAACAGGCAAGCCCATGGCTTGAGACCAAGTCCTCCCTACTACTAAGGCCTCATAGCCCGATTCCCCCCCACGCCCCTCACCAGTTGTCTCACCAGTAAACAAGGGAAATGGACTTGTAGCATTCTGTGTTACCAATGTCCAACAGGGTCCTGCGATCCCAAGGGAAACATCTAAGATGCTGCCAGACTGCACAATGACTTTGTGCACAACTCCAGTGCTTTTCTGTAGCAGGCAGTAACATGATCCGTGCCAAGTCCAGCTTCTCTGCCAACTGGCAGCTTGCTGATGGGGTAGCCCTGCAGTACTTGAGGTTCTTAATGTCCAGCATTGTCTTGAAATCGTAAAAAAGATTTTAAAAAGACAATATCACTTTTGGTTGGCCCCGAAGAGGACACTGCATCCGAGCACGATGCCATCTTACCGGAAATTGATCAAAGAACTCACAGTCACTACCCGCTACTTCCTACCGCTGAGCTAGTTATGAATTCAATCCGCTACTTCCCCCTGAATCCTATGTGGTTTAATCTGCCATGGACTTTGTCAAAGGTCTTGTTAAAGTCCACATTGACAACATCCATTGCCCTACCATCACCTAATCTCTTGACTATTCAAAGAACTCTAAGACATTTCTCAGACACAGCCTTCCATGCAGTGAGCCATTGTGACTGTTCCAAAGCAGACCCTGTGCCTTCTATTTTGGTAAATCCTGTCCTTCAGCATCCATTCCCCCAATTTACCTCCCACTAATGTCAGACTCAATTGCCTGTAGTTTCTTTGTCTTAAAAGGGCAAACTTTTTTCCTGCAACTCTGCCCTTAGTTCCAGACTCATTCTGGGCTGTAAACAAGCCCTTTCAAAATTGTATGCAATTTATTCAGGTCACCTCTCATTTCCCACAGCATAGGCCCATTGCAATCAATCTTCCTTTAAAAGACAAGACCCCGTTAATATTGTGCACCTTTGCACCTATGCTGCGGTGCCTCAAATGCATGGATATCTTTCCAGAAGTTGTATGTAATACTCTATATTGGGTTGTTTCTCCAAATTTCTTGACAGTTGGAGCAGGACTTCATAACTTTTCTACTGTCCCTTTTATTTCACTGCTTCAGTTCCATTTATTCCACAACTTCAAACTTAATGACATCCCTGTTATTTGGTACACAATCTTTATCAAGGTCCATATGCAGCATATCAACCACATTCCTTTCTTCGACCCCCTTTGGTACCTGTCATGATAATTGATACAATATACTTTAAACCAATCAGGTCTGCCTTTCCAAAATGAATCCACATTTTCCTAGTGACTGCTAGTTCTATCCAAAAATGTCACTTAAAAAGATTTCCAACCATTGCAGACAATGTTACTGATATGGAACTGCTAGGTTTATCCTTTCTTCAGTTATGGTGTCATACTTGCAGCTCTCTGGTTGTCAGTGCCCACCACTTCCACCTTTACTAATATACATGTAGAAAATGATAGTAGTATCTTGTGATTTGCATCCTTCCTATCCTCCGCAACCAAGGATGCATCTCATCTGGATTGGGTAATTTCTCTACTTGAGATAGTTACTTTTTTCACTCGTACTACTTCAATCGCTTTTTAAATCGTCAGTATTCTGAAGGAGAATATGATACAATGAAGATAGCTAGTTTCACAGATGGGAACCAGGCTCTATAATCGATGCAGAGGATATGGGGTTCAATCTTATTCTTTCCACTGTGGACAGGATAAAACTCCATCCACAGAGGGATAAAGAATGGAATGAATCCAAGCAAGTTAATACTATTGGAACAGGTTTATCGCATGATCAACCATGTCAAAAGCAGAAGAGAGATTGTAGAATAAGAATGATCAGTTACAGATGGTGTCAATTGTGATGGATTTCCATTGTACCCTTTAGATTGCAAGCACATTGGAACTAAAAGCCTGGAATAGACACTATAACCCACTTAAGCATTCATTTAGATCATACTCCTGCTGTACCTTATCCAGCTTGCGGACCAAATCCTATATCCTTTGACCCTCTTGCACTCAGTAACGTTGTCATCTCAGTCTCCAACAAGCTTAACTTGGTGTTTTTGTAAACCAGCCAGGATCTGCACTGCTTTTTTCATAATTTTCATTTGTTTGATGAATTCTCCCATTGAACGTGAAGAATTTGAGATGAAACAAATAATTTACAGAACTGGAAGGATTTCTGTGTTTTAAGGTTCAGACAACCGTCGTTATTTTACATTTAACTTGTTTTAGTTTTGATATATCTGTTCCTTAGATAGAAATAGGACGCCAGAAATGGATGATTCATTCCCATTTCTCATCGTGGGCTGCCTTTCGAATCCCTCTTCACCTCACCCCATCCTCACTCTCTGTCACTGTTTGAATCCCCTCAGTCCAGCTGATAGCATCCACTTCTCCTGACTTGCGGCCCACATCCACTTCTTAGCCTCCTCCAAATAATCTGCTCAGTAATTTGACTAATTCACGCTGCAAAGGCTGAATTCCCTCCTGTATTGAAATACGAATCAGTCCTCCACTAATAATCTTTCTCTAACGCTATTTTGATCAGATCCTCAGCATTTTTTATATATTCGGCTCAAGGGAGACATCTCTGTATTGATTTTTTTGAAAACTGATTTGGTGAGAACATTTCATTCACTTTGATATACTATCAGATGGGAGTTGTTAAACAATTACCACAGGGAAGATTAATTGATTGCTTTAGTCCATTATTTTTCTGTTCCATTGCCGAGTACTATTGAAAATAAATAACCAATTTAAAATTTGTATCCTTACAGACAATTGATCTGATGAAACATGGGTAGTGAAGACTAATATCTGATTAACTTACAACATGAAACTGAAAGTCCCCACCTTCCAAAACAAATCTGCAGTCTACAAAGGAAATTATGAAATGCACGTGTTAGTTTACTTATTATTTAGTTAATGGCACTATTCTTGGTGCATTACAATCGCAAGAACAATGAATACAATGAATAGGAGAGTATCTACTAACAGTGTTAAGTATTTGTAAGATGCCACTATCCTTCCTCAAATAAATCTTCAGGGTCATGCACATCCCGAAGCATTTGCAAAGCATCAATGTTTTATCATATTATAAACCATGTACAATTTACAGTGAGTAAAATGAGTCATGGCCAATCATTCAATTGAATGACCTTAGTCTTATGTGATAAATATTTCTACGAACAAATAACTGGATAAACCTTGAAAAGATATTTGACACAATGTTTGTAGAGTGCCCATACACATTGTCAGCATGGGGTTGGAAGATGCAAATCAAATTGCTAAGGCAGAGCAAGGATAGAGACTTGAAAGTAGACCTTGGTTTAGCAGAACAGATTTGTTGAAGGGTTGAAGGTGGTAATCTTTAGACCCATTTATTTAATGACACCCCTTCAGTGGCTAGTCATATCCTACGATGAAGGTAAATGTCATGAAGCAAAGTTCCTAGGTGAATAGAAGACCACTTTGCTACTCATGTTTTCATAATCAGATGGGTGAGTCATATTATGGATCTAAATCTTGTTTTGGGGCCTTCCTCATCCCTTGAATAAATCATAAGTGCAGATTGTATGGAGCAGAGTCTGTGACGATGGGGAAGAGGATAGATCTACGAAAGCCTGAACATAAGTTGTGACCAACTCCAGAAGATGATCAAGATGAAGCACCTGTAAACATTGTGTTGGCCCTGCAATAATGAGTTACCTCATTCCATTTGATGCAGATGATGTAGACTTTATGCACAGCTAATTGTATTTTCCATCTTTAGCCGCAGTCAGATCTAAGAAAAATAATAATCCAATCTATCTGTTAATCTTTGGGTAATCTCTGGAAAAGGTTTAAATTGTGCATGTTGAAAATTGCAGTGTTGAAACTTGCATCTGAAATTTTACAGATGACAACCGAAAGTCAAAGTGGTGTTGGTATCACTTTGTCTTACATGAAGTTGCAACCCAGATGTTCCACTCCTCACTTCAAATATGTAGCATTTCAAAGGATGTCTTGGTGAGAGGCTATGTGTGGTGCAGTGAAAAGCAACTTCTTGTAGAAAGTCAAATGTAAGGTTTAGAAGGACTGATAGCATCTGAGACCTTTGAGACCTGTTTCACTCCGGTCTTGTCTTCTGGCATTTTGATTGCTAGTTGTTCCAAGGATGGAAAATGAGCTTTGGAATGGTATTGAGGGAAAAGCTAGAAATACTATTGAAGCAGAGAGGGGAAAAAAGGCTTTTGTGATTTAAAAAAAATATTAGGGAAACCCAGGCTATGTTACCGATAAAATTGAAAAAATTGTGAAAAGAGGCTTTAAAATAATTATTCGTATTATGTAGTCAGAGCTGGTAGCTATTGCCAATCATACTTGCCTATAAGAAGGTCATGGTGACTTTGAACTATCACAGAGAAGGTAAAGAAAGAAATTCCTCAGTGTGATTAGGTGTGATATTCGTGGATGTCAATCCCATGATGAAGAACCGACAATATATTTCTCATTACAAGTAATGTCACTTGGAGGACAACTTGATTTTCCAGGTAGCAGAGGTTTTGATTTACGAAGCTAATTTCAAAGAAACCTTTGTAACTTGTTTGACTGAATCTAACAGATGGCTTGCTATGCAGCGCCATTTAATGTCATGATTTGGGTGCTAATCAGGTTGTCTAAATTGTCCAGGTTATGATTAAGTTTCTTCTTTTGATCACAGTCTTGATTTGTGCCTTGCAGATGCTTTGGGATTTATAGGGTCAGTCACAGAGTGCTGAATACCTAGCTACTGATTGCTTCTCAAATTGACAATATTTATGCGGATAGTTCAACTATGATTTGTTGAACAAAGTTTTCATGGCAAGTTGTTAACATTGGGTTGGTAATTAAGTTAACACTGATTCACAAAAATCCTAACAAGGGATTTCAGTCATAGTCATAGAATACTCTAGCACAGAAACAGGCCCTTCAACCTATCTAGTGCGTGCCAATCTATTAATCTACCTAGTTCCATCAACCTGCACAAGGACCATAGCCCTCCATACACCTACCATCTGTGTATTTATCCAAATTTCTCTTAAATGTTGAAATTGAACCCATATCCTCCTGTTCCTTTGACAGCTCGTTCCACACTCTCACCACTTTGTGAGTGAAGAAGTTTCCCCTCATGTTCCTTTTAAACACTTCACCTTTCACTCTTAGCCCACGATCTCTAATTCTCGTCTCACCCAACCACAGTTTGCATTTATCCCTCATAATTTTGTATGCCTCTACCAAATCTCCCTTCATTCTCCTACGCTCTCAGGAACAAAGTTCTAACCTATTCAACCTTTCCCAAGAACACAGGTCCTCAAGTCCTGGCAACATGTTTGCTTTTAATCTTTATTTACATCTTTTCTGTAGGTAGCTGACCAGAAACGTACACAATACTCCAAATTAGGCCTTACCAACATCTTAATACAACTTTAACCTAACTCCTGTACTGAATACTTTAATTTATGAAGGTCAATGTGTCAAAACTCTCTTTATGACCTGAAACAAGGCTCAGCTTGTTTCTCCCCCACCCCTTTCCTGTTAGGTACCTGTGAAAGTTAACTGAATCTGTTTATAATATGATACAAAGTTATCATTCTCAATTACATTCCAGCTGGCCATCTACAATTCATTAACCACAACTCAATACGCTTTTTTGTTTCAATAGTATTTCCGCAAGGAAGGGCGTTTTAATGGTATTGCATCCTTAAAGATCAAACGACTTGGGAGCAGAATTAGGCCATTTGGCCCATTGAGTCTTCTCTACCCCTCCTCAGCCCGACTCCCCAGCCTTCTCCCTGTAACTTTTGATGCCATGTCTAATCAAGAACCTATCAAGCTCTGTCTTAAATACACCCAACAACTTGGCCTCCACAGCTGCCTGCGGTAATAAATTCCACACATTCACCACCCTCTGGCTAAAAAGAATTCTCTGCATCTCTGTTTTAACTGGACGCCCCTCTATCCTGAGGCTATGTCCTCTTGTCGTAGACTCACCCACCATGGGAAACATCCTCTCCACATCTTCTCTGTCTAGACCTTTCAATATTCGAAATGTTTCAATGAGATCCCTCCTCATCCTTCTAAATTCCAGTGAATACAAATCCAGAGCTATCAGACATTCCTCATATGATAACCCTTTCATTCCCGGAATCATCTTTGTGAAACTCCTCTGAACCCTCTTCAATGCCGACATGTCTTTTCATAGGTGAGGAGCCTAAAACTGTTTACAATACTTGAGGCTTCACCGGTGCCTTATAAATCCTCAGCAACGCATCCCTGCTCTTCTATTCTGGACCTCTTGAAATTAATGCTAACATTGGATTTGCCTTCCTCACCACCGACTCTACCTGCAAGTTAACCTTTAGGGTGTTCTGCACAAGGACTTCCAAGTCCCTTTATATCTCAGATTTTTGGATTTTCTCCCCATTTAGAAAATAGTCCACACATTTGTTTCTACTACCAAAGTGCATGACCTTGCATTTTCCAGCATTGCATTTCGTGTGCCACTCTCTCATCTATTCTCCTAATCTGTCTAAATCCTTCTGCAGCCTACCTGTTTCCTCAACATACCTATCCCTCCACCAAACTTCAACAACTGCCTCTACGATCTCTACCACTACGTCTTTCAGAACCCTAGGGTGCAATTCATCTGGTCCAGGTAACTTATGTACCCTTAGGTCTTTCAACTTTTTGAGCACCTTCTCTCGTGTAATGGTAACTGCACTTACTTCTCTTCCCTCACACCCTTCAACATCTGGCACATTGCAAGTGTTTTCCCACAGTGAAGACTGATGCAAAATACTCATTTAGTTCATCTGCCATCTTCTTGTCCCTGGCTGTTATTTCTCTGGCCTCATTTTCAAGCAGTCCTATATCCACTCTCAACTCTCTTTTAGTTTTACATAATTGAAAAAGCTTTTACTATCCACTTTGATATTGTTTGCTAGCTTGTTTTCGTATTTCATCTTTTCCCTCCTAATGATTTTTATAGTTGCTCTCTGTAGCATTTTAAAAGCTTCCCAATCCTCTGTCTTCCCACTAATTTTTGCTTTGTTGAATGCCCCCTCTTTTGCTTTTACATTAGTTTTGACTTTCCTTGTCAGCCATGGTTGTACTATTTTGCCATTGTAGTATTTCTTTCTTTTTGGAATACATCTACCCTGCGCCTTTCTCATTTTTTCCAGAAACTCACACCATTGCTGCTCTGCTGTCATCCCTGCCAGCATCTCGTTCCAATTTACTTTGGCCAGCTCCTCTCTCATATCACGATAATTTTCTTTACTCCATTCAAAGACTGCTACGTCAGACATTACTTTCTCCCTATCAGATTTCAAGTTGAACTCAATCATATTGCGATCATTGCCTCCTAAGAGTTCTTTAGCTCAAGCTTCCTAATCACTTCCAGTTCATCACATTACATCAACACCCAGTCCAATATAGCTAATCCCCTAGAAGGCTCAACGACAAACTGCTCTAAAAAGCCATCTCGTAGGCACTCAGCGAACACACTCTCTTGAGATACATTTCCAACCTGATTTTCCCAAATGACCTGCATGCTGAAATCGCCCATGACTATCATAACATTGTCCTTTTGACATGCCTTTTGCATTTCCTGTTGCAACCTGTGGCCCACATCCCAGTTACAGGCCTGTATATAACTGCCATCAGAGTCCTTTTACCCTTTCAGTTTCTTAACTCAACCCACAAGGATTCAACATCTTCTGATCCTATATTACACTTTCTACGGATCTGATTCCATTCTTTACCAGCAGAGCCACGCCACCCCATCTGCCTACCTTCCTATCCCTCTGATATAATGTGGAACCTTGGACATTTAGCTCTCAGCTACAACCATCCTTCAGCCACGATTCAGCGATGGCCACAACAACTATGACAATCTGTAATAGTGCAACAGGATCATCCACCTTATTTCTTATGCTGCATGCATTAAGATACATTAAAGTGTGTTTACTAGGAAAACACAAGCCTTTACACGCCACTATCTTAGATCCTTGATTGAGACCAGCTAACCACCTTTTAACATAAGAACCTGAATCTGTATAAGTAAGTCCTTAAGTCACACAGCAGGTAACCTGTCTGGATTACTGGAGAACTTATTTCTCTTTCAGCTTGTTGAGTAATGTAATTGGTGGAAATGTACGTAATTCACAGCCACTGACATTGAGTTGGGGTTCAGTTTAAGAGGTTGGTCTGACGCGATGACGTGATGACGTAATTACATAAATTACTCTTACTGTGCTTTGATTACAGTGTTTGAATTGCAATAAATGAGTTTCTACAGTTTATAAACAGAAAATGCCTCTGCCGTTTTTATTTGTGAAAACCTACATTGCCTTATTTACTTCAGGTCAGAAGGGATGAAGTAGTGCAAAATCAATTTTAATTCAAAGTGGAAGTTGCAATTACAATAAATTATGACCAGCAGAATTTTACCTTAAAATTAGTGCCTCTGTTACATGAGAGAACCAGTGTCAGTCAAAGATGGCCTTGTTATTCTCCCAATGTCACGTGTCTATTGAGGAGAAGGCAGCAAGTACAGGCCCATCAAATGCTCCTCATACATTATCCCTTTCATGTCCAGGGCCATTCTCATAAACTTCCTGGACCCTCTCCATGCCAGCACATCCTTTCTTAAATAAAGAGGGCCCAAAACTGATCAGCATATTCCATGCAGTCTGTTGAATATCTTACAAATTCTCAGCATTAATGAATGCTAACATTGCATTTGCCTTCCTTACCACTGACTCAATCTGGAAGTTAATATTTGCAAACCTGGCCACAAAACCATCAATTCCATTATTCAGATCAATAGTGTACAAGGTGACTCAACATGGATTCCCTCGGAACACCATTAGTCACCAACAGGCCCCTTTTGTTCCCACTCTTTGCCTTCTACCAGTCAGCCAATCTTCTATCCATGCTCACATCTTTCCTATTCTGTCATAGGCCCTTATTTTGTTTAGCAGCCTCAGGTGTGGCACCTTGTAAAAGACTATATCTTAAAAAGGCTCAAAGAAAGGAAAATTGTTAATGTGGATGGTAGTTGTAAGGTACAGAGAGATATCAATATGTGGGTGAAATAGTTTGGAAAGTGCAGATGGAGACAATCTAGACAAATTGGAGGTGATGCATTTTGGGAACATGAATGAGGCTCAAACGTTACCTTTGTGTGATTCTCAAGAGTTAGCTTTTGCATTGGTGGATCTTGAGAGGCAATGGAGTGCATTCTGATAAAGCCAAGTTTGTAGATGAAAAAAATGTGATTCTAATTTCACTTGGAATAAGTAAAGTTGAGAGCATACAGTGTTACCTGAGCACCCTTATTGATTCATGGGATGTTTAAAATGATATTTCAAGACAAAGCACTGGTGAGATTACCAGGGAAGCCTGGGGGATCAATTGCAGAGATGTGATGGAGATGATTTTCAGTGAAACCAACTGATTTTTTTTGCCTTTGAATTGAATAGATTTATATGCAGTGTTTATCGGGCACGTCGTTGACCAGTGCACATCAATTTTTTATTCATTTCTACTGTGAACTTAGGTGTTAAATTTTCTTTTGTCTGTTATGATTCTGTAAAGCATTTTGGAATGCCTCTCTGTATTGGATGTGCATAATAAATGCCAGCTCCTTGACATTGTGATTTGATGAAGAGGCATGATTACTCTTTTGAGGGAGCATTGAAGATTGTTGCAATATTTTGAAGAAAATTAGGGGAATTCTTCTAGTATTCTTGACACTTTACCCTTCAATTAACATGGATAAAACAGATTGGTCAATATTGAAAGATAGTTGGTGAAAATCATGGTAGCTTTACTTTACCTATGTACATTCAAACAGTAACAACATTTCAAAACTTCTTTTTTGCTTGGAAAAGGCTCAAGGTTAAGAAAGATCTGATAAATGAAATTATTTTTTAAGAACTGCTGTAACATACAACTGTTTTGAACTTGAGAGATTACTGGTGCAGCTCTATTTCAAGAAAGATTCAGTAAAATTGCCAGAGGCTGTCAATGCTTTGGGACCCTCCCCATTTATATTGCATATTGGGTTCAGAATGTATTTTTAATGTACCTAAAACTTTTTATCTACTGTGAATAATATGTATGCCATAAGTTGGCAGGAGCCTGCACTCTGAAGCTTTTGCTACTGGGGTGCTATATTTTTCCAGCTCCACCTTTGAAAGAGAAAAAATGTTGGAGCTTCTTAAAGCCATGTTATTGGAGTTATTAAGCTAAGTTGTGATGTAAAGCTATGTTGTTGTCTCTCAACAGAAAACTGGAATTCACTTGGGATGAATACTGTATTCTGACAGCCTGCATTCCTTTTTTTGATGCTTGTTGACCATGTTGTGTACACATCATTATGCTCTTGTCAAATTTTCATGCGTTTTTTAAAATACTTTATTTTAAAAAAAACAATAAAATCAACAAAAACATACCATCTCAGACATGTATAAAAAAGAAATAAGCAAAAAAAAAAGACATACCATTAGAGGGATGCCTATTGTACAAAGTGCTCAAAAATACTAAACATTAAATCTCAAATGAGGGCCGTGAGAAATCAGCTGGGGGGAAATTGCTCGTCCGCCCCTGGCCTCGTCTAGGTAGGCAAGGAATGGATCCCAGATAGCCAAACATTTTTTAATTGAATTGGTTCTCAAGAACCTAAGCTTCTCCAGCTGTATGACTGAGATCATATCAGCCATCCATCTCCAAAAGGAAGGGGGAGAAGGTGATTTCCATTCCCTCAAGATAAGTCTTTTGGCAACAATCATCGCCAGCATAAGAGACTGTTGTATGGCTGCAGGGAAACAAATAGTAGATTACAAGCAGCCAAATATAGTGAGACCAGCTTCCAAGGGGAACGATCTTTTATAGGCCTTTGAGTACCAGTCAGATATTTTGGACCAAAATCCAGTCAGTAATGGGCAAAACCAAGAGGTGTGTGACAACGTGGCTTCTGTCCCTTGGCATCTATCACACATTGGTGAAACAGAAGTGGGACATTGGCAAGACATATGTTTTTTGATATTTTAAAGAACCCTCCTGACTCCAGGCATCTCCTTTCTAAGTGTGTACGTTTGTTTGATAATTGCACTGTAGCGACTACTGTGAAGATTAGAGACGCCTGGAGAAAGGAGTTGGGCAATGAATTATCTGAATCTGCCTGGGATAAGTGTTTGTCTATGATACAGGCTTGCTCTGTTAACAGCAGGCACCAACTGATCCAGTTTAAAGTTGTCCACCATCTCCATTACTCTAAGCTTAGATTGCACAGGATTTACCCTTCTGTCTCGTCAAATTTTCATGCTTAACTTTATTAGCCTTTTGCACAAACTTTTAAGATTGCAAGGTGCTGTCTAATACACTTCATAATTTGCTTTTAGACTCTTTATCCTTAACAATTTATTTGGTTGAGTAATGATTTAGAAAATTCATTGGGTTCTAATTTTGCAGACAACAGCAGTAAGTGAGAATTGTGCTCAGATGTTTTTATTTTACAATGTGCAAGCCAATGTGAGAGATTAAGAAGGATAAATAATTGTACGAAGAGAGAATGCCCATTGCTATGGGTGCCATGGGTAGTTTAGCAGTTCGCACGACGATGCTGTTACAGCTCAGTGCGTTGGAGTTCAGAGTTCAACCCTAGCGTCCTCTGTAAAGAGTTTGTATGTCCTCTCCATGGAATGCATTAGTTTTGTCCGGGTGCTTTGGTTACACCCACAGTCCAAAAATATGTAGCTTAGTAGGTTAATTGGTCATTGTAAATTGTCCCATGATGAGACGAGGGTTAAATCAGAGTTTGCTAGGACAGCACAGCTCAAAGGGCTGTAAAGGCCTATTCTGCACTGTAACACTAAATTTAAAAAATATATAAATGCCAGTGTTTTCAGACAGCTCCTTGTGGTCAGCTTGAGCACTGTGTCCAGCTATGAGGTCCCTGTTTCTAACCTTTGCTGTATCATGGAAAACAATTCACAGTTAGTTTTTCAAAAGTCGATAATTGTTTAAATTTGAAAATAACCTTATCACTTATGTACATCCTTTTGATTTTTTCACAGAAAATCCAGTCTGATTTGACAAGTCACGAGATTAGTTTGGAGGAAATGAAGAAAAGGATCCAAAGTCCTGATGTCGTTGGTCAGAGCAAGTCTTCTGGGAGAGTCTTATCGCAAGTTGACATAGCACAGGTGATTTTCCATTGATGCTAGCATTCTGCATATTGGTGTAAAGTTCATCGGCACTGCTTGATTTATTCCAAACTCAAACCAGTATGCATTTTGAAAGCAGGGGTATGAATGATTCTTTGTACAATTAATGTACAATTCTTCAAAGTAATTTTTTGGAAATAATGCTTTCCTCAGTGAGATTGACTAGTACATCACCACATTATTTTAATTTAGGTCAACCTTTGGCACGTGAAGACTGACAAAACGAGTACACCTGCTTTGATGCTCAGTGGCTATTCATTTTCAAATTTTTTTTCAGCCTCTCATTTAGAAATATGCATATCACTGTAAAATTCACTGTCTTGATTAGTTAAATAACATTTTATTATCTCTTGTCTGAAGGCTTAGGTCATCCACTATTACCTCCAGTCTGGCACCTCAAACTTAAGCTCATCCAAAATCTCCTGCTTGTGTCAGAACTCACACCAGGTTCCATTCATCCAGGGGTTCCCAACCTAGGGTCCACGGACTCCTTGCTTAATAGTATTAGCCCCTAGCATAATAAAGGTTGAGAACCCTGCATTACCTTGTGCTTTCCAATGCTAGAATGCAAGGAAAAGGGAGCAGGAGTAGACTAGTCAGCCCTACCATTTGGTATGTTCATAGCTCTTCTCTCCAAGGTCTCAACCCTTGTTTGCCAGTTCCCTATGTGCCCTCATTTCCTGTTCTTTCAAAAATGAAGCTATTTTTTCTTTAAGCATTTCCTGTAAACTAACCTGTGCAGCCTCCAGGGTAGAGAATTTCAGAGATTCATAACCCTTTGAAATTACTATGTAACTCTCTTTTCACTTGTAAATTTGTCCTCTTGTTTGAGACAAACACACCAGAAGTAACATCTCAACACTCACCCTACCATTCTCCCGAATGATCACAGATACTCAGTGGCTACTTTGTTTGGTACAACTGTACACCTGCTTGTTAATGCAAATATCTAATCAGCCAATCATATGGTAGCAGCTCAGTGCATAAAGACATGCAGACATGGTCAGTAAGTTCACTTCTTCAAACCAAACATCAGAATGGGGAAGAAAAGTGATCTAAGTGACTTTGACCGTGGAATGATTGTTGGTGCCAGATGGGGTGATCATTCAGAAGTTGATGATTTCTAGAGTTTAGAGAATAGTGTGAAAAACAAATATCCAGTCAATGGCAATTCTGTAAGCAAAAATTAATGAGGGAGGTCAAAGGAGGATGGCCAGACTGTCAGGAAGGCGATAGTAACTCAAATCACCACATGTTGCAACAGTGGTGTGCAAAAGAGCATCTCTGAATGCACAACATGTTGAACCTTGAAATGGATGGGCTACAGCAGCAGGAGACCACAAAGGTGTACTCAGTGACTGCTTTGTTAGTTACAGTGGTCACTAAGTGTATGTTTTAATCATTCCTGTTCTTCCAAACAAAAAATACCAATATAATTTTTTGTCAGCTTGTTCAGAGGACAACCTCTCTTTAGCATAGGGAATGTTTTCTGGACTGTCTCCAGTGACAGTATATCCATTTTTAAATAACAAGACCAAAAATGTGCACATTGTGAGCCTCACCAGTTCCATGCAGAATTGTAATTTTACTTCTCTGTCTATAAATCCCAACCCTCTTACAATGAAAGTGGATAAGGTAAATGCCTTCCAGTCTACTTCCTGCATTTACTTATTTTTTATCCATCATGCGCAACTCACTTGGATTGGTTACTACTCTGTTTTGCAAACTTCCTCCATTTGGGTGACATTGTGCCTTTTAATTCCCCCTCACTCTTTCCTATACTCAGCTCCATTTCTCTGATTTTTACACATTCAGGGAAGTTGTTAATATCTTGATGTAGGTTCCAGATATCTTCAAAGCAGCATGTATCTTTTTGTCATCAGCAAACTTGGATACCTTGCAAACTGCCCTTCCTGTAATTCATGAATTAAGATAAGACCTTACTGAACTGATCATGTGACATTGCAATAAGTATATTGTCCCAGCCTGAAATAGGCACATTCAGGACGCAGAGCTAAGTTCCATGGTGTCAGTGCTGTCTTAGTGCCAGATGAAGTGAATACCATCTGCATGTACTTGCAGTCTCTCTATGCTCATGTGTCTGTCTCTGAAATGCAATTACATATCTGCTTCCACCACTACCTGGCAGCACATTCCAGGCACCTGCAACTGTCAGTGTAAGAAAGCATTCCCACTCTCACTTCAAAATTAAGATATTTGCACCTTCGGAAAGAAACTCTGACTAGCTCCCAATCTATCAGATTTCCCCTCACATTCTGTTGTCCCAGAGAACACAATGCAAACGTGACCAACCTTTGCTAATAGCTAAATGCTTTTTAATCCAGGTACATCCTGGTAAACTCTCTCTACGTCCTCTCTGAAGCCTCCACACCCATCCTACAATGGAATGATCAGAACTGAACATTGTACTCCAAATGAAGTCCAACCACGCTTTTATACAGCTGACTCAATTATAAGACTCGATTATCCCATCCTCGGGCTTTGATATATTTTCTTCAATGCTGTGAGCTTTTGTGCAATCTTAGGTTGATGACCTGTCAAAAATTCTTATCTGGATGATCAAATTGATTTATATCTTGTCTTAGTAACCATCGATTGCACTATAATAGATTACTGCACCTCTCTGATTCTGGCTTCCTCTCCATCACTGATATCCTTCTTTCAGCTATTGGTTATCATATCTTCATGGCCATGGCCCGAAGTGTGGACTTTCTTGTCATATACTTTGTGCAACTCTTTGCATCTTTCACCTTTGACCTGTTACTGAGATAATTCTTGGATATGCTGGGACACATCATCAGTGATGTAACCTGGGGTCATCGTGTGTTTCGGGTCTTTCAGCATCAGACAGGTGACCCAGCCAGGGTTGATCGGGCCCCGGCTTGTGACCTGTATTTAGTATACCCATGTAATATTCCTTTCCAACATTTGATGTCAAATTTGGTTAAACCATGCTTCATGAGGTACCTTTGGACATCTTTCTGATGGGCACAATATAAATGCAAGGCATTTTAGTATTAAGAATAAAAATTTAGTATTAAGAATACTTACCTGAGAGAGCAAAATGAAGATTACTTTTAGAGTGGAAAATAATTTATGAAAAATTGGAAGGATCCTGGTTCATTCAAAATACTTAGATTGGCTTAATGTATATTGTGATTACATGGTGAGAAAATGTGCAGTCTTGAGCTTTTTATGATGATGCTCATCTTGTCACTTCAAATCAAAAATCATTCACAGTCTGATGTAAGTGAGAGATCTATTTCTCTTGTGCAGTTCTCTTGTGATTTCATGGTTTACAGATGAGTTATGACCAAGGTGTCTCAGTGGCAGACATGAAATGGAAAGATGCAGTGCTAGATTTTTCTATACACCAGTTACTTTGGAATGCTTGTCATTTCAAATACACTAAGTAGATAATTTAGGCTGATAACATTTTTTTTTGTAAATTGGCCACAGAAGATTTCTGAATGATAACTTTGGCAGTTAACTAGTAGATTTCACACATTGCTGAAAGGCATAAATGGTCGCTAAATAAACATAAATAAAATGAACATTGAAGTATAATTTTGATCTTTAGTATTGGTGAGCTACATCTTATTAAGAGAGCTATGATACCTGGGAGCTGCCAAATGTAACCATGTTGTACTTTAGTATTCCATCAGATCCCAAGTGTACTGCTCTGATTTTTTTAAAATATATTGGAATATTAAGAAAACCTGTGCTTCTGCAAATTGAGAATTTAGATTTAATTTAGATTAATGTTTGAACTTTTGTGTTATACTTGGGTTGGAATAAAAGCTGAAGGTCATCTCATTTTGTGCTATAAAGTCATAGGTTTAAATTAATTCAAGTTTAATTGTCATTCAACCATGTGTGAATACTCATGAATACAGTCAAACGAGACAGCGTTACTATGGGGTCAAGGTGCCAAACACGTATTACCAACAGTCACAGACAAGAACACATTCATGGAATAAAAGAGTCCTGGTGCCACCCACCGCCCCCCCCCACCAGTCCTCGCACATACAAGTCAAAACAACAAACCCATATGGAATATCAGTAAAATACAACGACACAAAATATGCATATGTGTAGTCCAGAACAACCAGCCCACTGAGATCATCTGTCAATCTACCCAATGCCTGCTAGGCAACAGTGCAGCTTTGAGGCCCAGCCCTCGCATGCACAGGCACATAAAGAATTTTAGTAAAAACACAACCGGACATATATATGTGTATGCAGTCGAGACACTTCAGTCGACCGCAAATGCACTGCACTGCCCCCGGTAGAATACAATGGCTTGGATGCCTCTCCCCTGGCCAACAACTCCATGGCTTGAGGCCTGAGTCTATTGAGCTCCACCAAAACAAAATCAGATGACTGTGACAGAGCTTGTCTTCTTCCGAGTGAAAACCTAGGAGGGCAGCGTTGCCTCTGTTCTGGATGCCACACCACACTGACTCTGGTGAAGCGCAATGGATTTGTCTTCTCCCTGCGGTGGCTGCAAACAGGCAACGCCATGGTGTCAGGCCTAGACCACAGTACAATTGAGGATAGGGAGTTTCCCATTTCCCTATATCACTTTCCCTATCTGTTGATTGATTGAGTTACTTCTGAGTGCAGGAAAAGTATCAGTTTTTGTCTGCAATCTTATGTAGTAAAGGAAAGGTCAAAGACCTTGAATCAACACAATCTAAATGTTAATATGAAAATGTCTTTTTGCTTAATATGAGCAGGTTAACATTTCTTATGATGGCAGACCAATGTTCATAGAAAATGCTTAGTGATTATGAAAGTACTCAAGATGTAATTCCACACTCACTCATGAGACCATAAGATATAAGATCACAATTAGGCCTTTTGGCTTAGCGAGTCTGCTCCGCCATTCCATTGCAGCTGATTTATCATTCCTTTCAAACCCTTTCTCCTGCCTTCTCCCCATATCCTTTGATGCCCTGACTAATCTCTTGCAGTCTCCCTGCTTTCTCAGCACGACCTACTTTTCCGCCTGTCTCTGCACTGTCTGCTAACTTGGCCACAAAGCTATCAATTCCACCATCCTAATTATTAATATATAACTTGAAAATAAGTGGTCCCAACTCAGACCCCTGTGGAACACCACTAGGCACTGGCAGCCAACAAAATAAGGCCCCCTTTATTCCGCTCTTTGTCTCCTGTCGTCAACCAATCTTCTATCCATGCTAGTGTCTTTACTGTAAAACCATGATCTTTTATCTTATTAAAAAACCTTATGTGCGGTACCTTGTCAAAGGTCTTCTGAAAATCCAGATAAACTACATCCACTGACTCTACTTTGTCTATCTCACTTGTTATTTCCTCACAGAATTCCAACTGATTTGTGAGGGAAGAGTTTTAGTTGCCTTCTGTTGGTTTTGAAATACTTCCCAATCCCCTAACTTCTCTCTAATTTTTGCTGTATTATATGCCCTCTCTTGCTTTTATGCAATCTTTGACATCCCTTGTCAGCCACAGTTTCTTCATACTCCCAACAGAATACTTCTTCATCTTTGGGATGTATCTTTCCTGTGCCTTCCAAATTGCTCTCAGAAACGCCAGCCATTACTGTTCTGCTGTCATCCCTGCCAGTGTTCCCTTCCAATCAACTTTGGCTAGTTCCTTTCTCATGACTGTAAATCCTTTTACTCCTCTGCAATAATGATACATCTGACTTTATTTTCTCCCTCTCAAACTGTGGGGTGAATTCTATCATATTATGACCACTGCATCCTAAGTGTTCCTTTACCTTAAGCTCACTCATCAAGTCTGGTTTATTACACAGCATCCAATCCAGAATAGCTGATCCCCTAGTGCAGCGGTCCGCAACCACCGGGCCATGGACTGGTACCGGGCCGCAAAGCATGCGCTACCGGGCAGCAAGGAAACGATATGATTTGGCGCTATGAGTCAGCTGCACCTTTCCTCATTCCCTGTCACGCCCACAGTTGAGCTCGAACATACGCGAGGTCATTACCTGCGCATCATCCATGTCAGCGCGGGAAGGAGATCAACTCCTCGAGCTTGCAAATGACGACGGGCTGAAAAGTATGTTTGACATAACATCTCTGCTGGCATTCCGGATCAAAGTCAAGGCTGACTATCTTGAGATAGCCACGAAAGCACTGAAAACGTTGCTTCCATTTCCAACATATCTCTGCAATGAATGCAATGAAAACTAAATTGCGGAATAGACTGGACATAAGGAACCTCCTTCGAGTATCGCTGTCTCCCATCACTCCTCGGTGGGACCGTCTTGTTGCAGGAAAACAAGCCCGGGCCTCCCACTGGTTCAGCGATATTGATGTGTTGCAATGTTCATACGGGGAAAATATGTGCTGTGTGTTTAATATCCAAACGTTACTTAAAATGTTATGATGCTATTGAGTTATATAAGCATATAACAATTACAGCACGGAAACAGGCGATCTCGACCCTTCTAGTTCGTGCCAAACATTACACTTACCTAGTCCCACTGACCTGCACTCAGCCCATAACCCCCCATTTCTTTCCTGTCCATATAAATATCCAATTTTTCTTTAAATGATAATATCGAACCTGCCTCTACCATTTCTACTGGAAGTTCGTTCAACACTTACTTCAAGCTCCCCTGTCCTCCCCTGATAATTGACATCGCTATATTCATGTGAGAAAAATATGTGCTGTGTGTTTAATATTAAATTCGATAGATAAACCCTTTGAGAAACGAAATTGAGTGTATTAGTCACTTATGACCTATATTACGGTCGTGATTAACACCCCACCCTGAACAGAATCGCCAAAAACAATTTGCAGAAAAGAAATCGGCACGAACACGCATGCACAAATCACGCATGCGCACTGGTGCCCGCGCAAGGCTTCCTGGTCATTGTAATCTTTCTTGGGGTAACCCCAACGTTTTGACTGCTACTCTTGTCCGTTGGCAACCCTACCCCCATGGTCGGCCGGTCCGCAGTGCAAAAAAGACTGGGGACCCCTGCCCTAGTGGATTGCACCACAAGCTGCTCTAAAAAGCCGTCATGTAGTCATTCTACAAATTCCCTCTCTAGGGATCTAAGTTTCTTATCTCTTCCCACAAGATTGCTACATCTTCTGCTCCTATATTATCACGTTCTAAAGATTTGATTTCATTTTTTACCAACAGAGTCACTCCACCCTCTCTGCCTACCTGCTGTCCTTTTGATACAATGTGTATCCTGGTATGTTAAGCTTCCAACTATAATCTTCCTTCAGTGTGACTCAGTGATGTCCACAACTTCATATCTGCCAATCTCTAACTGTACTACAAGATCATTTACCTTATTGCATGCATTCAAATATACCACTTTCAGTCCTGTATTTGTCATCCTTTTTGATTTTGACCCCATGCTACTCTTCAACTCAACTACTGAATGTAGTTTTGCCGTGTCATCTGCCTGTCCTTCCTGACAGTCTCACGACACACTACATCTGATTGTAGACTACGCCTACTACTCCATTTCTCATCCCCCTTCAAGATTAGTTTATACTCTCCCCAATAGCTCCAATAAACCTGCCTGCAAAGATATTCTAGGAAGAGGTACAGTCGACATTTCAGGCCGAGACCCTTCGTCAGGACTAAGTGAAGGAAGAGTTAGTAAGAGATTTGAAAGGGGGAGGGGGAGATCCAAAATGATAGGAGAAGACAGGAGGGGGAGGGATGGAGCCAAGAGCTGGACAGGTGATTGGCAAAGGGGATATGAGAGGATCATGGGACAGGAAGCCCAGGGAGAAAGACGGGGGGGGGGGGAACCCAGAGGATGGGCAAGGGGTATAGTCAGAGGGACAGAGGGAGAAAAAGGAGAGTGAGAGAAAGAATGTGTGTATATAAATAAATAACGGATGGGGTACGAGGGGGAGGTGGGGCATTAGCAGAAGTTAGAGAAGTCAATGTTCATGCCATCAGGCTGGAGGCTACCCAGAAGGAATATAAGGTGTTGTTCCTCCAACTTGAGTGTGGCTTCATCTTTACAGTAGAAGAGGCCTTGGATAGACATGTCAGAATGGGAATGGGATGTGGAATTAAAATGTGTGGCCACTGGGAGATCCTGCTTTCTCTGGCGGACAGAGCGTAGGTGTTCAGTACTGTACTTCTCTAACTTCCGCTAATGCCTCACCTCCCCCTCGTACCCCATCCGTTATTTATTTATATACACACATTCTTTCTCTCACTCTCCTTTTTCTCCCTCTGTCCCTCTGACTATACCCCTTGCCCATCCTCTGGGTTCCCCCCCCCCGTCTTCCTCCCTGGGCCTCCTGTCCCATGATCCTCTCATATCCCTTTGCCAATCACCTGTCCAGCTCTTGACTCCATCCCTCCCCTTCCTGTCTTCTCCTATCATTTTGGATCTCCCCCTCCCCCTCCCACTTTCAAATCTCTTACTAACTCTTCCTTCACTTAGTCCTGACAAAGGGTCTCGGCCTGAAACGTCGACTGTACCTTTTCCTAGAGATGCTGCCTGGCCTGCTGCGTTCACCAGTAACTTTGATGTGTGTTGCTTGAATTTCCAGCACCTGCAGAATTCCTGTTGTTTGCAAAGATATTCGTCTCCCTCTGTTTCAGGTATAACCCGTTCTTTTTGTACAAGTCATTACTTCCCAAGCAGAGATCCCAATGATCCTGAGATCTGAAATGCTGTCCTCTGCACCAATTCCTCAGCCATGCAAATCATCCTATTCTTACTCTCACAGGCGCGCGACACAGGCACCAATCTAGAGATTGCTACCCTGGAGGTCCTGCTTTTCAGATTTCTACCTAACACCTGATATTATCTCTTCAGGACCTCCTCTTTAATCCTACCTATGTCTTGGTGCCAATATGTACCACAACTTCTGGGTACTCAACCTGAGACTTCCCTGACCCTGACAGCTGGGAGGCACCATTCCATCCAAATCTCTGTTTTTCACATCCACAAAATCCCCTGTCGGCTCCACTAACTATGGAATCCTAAACGCTACTGCAATCCTCTTCTCCCCCTTTACTTCTGAGCGACAGAGCCAGACTCAGTGACAGAGACCTGGTCTTTTCTCTGGTAGGTTGCCCCACCCCAACATCCCAAAGCAGTACTGTATGCTTATTATTGAGGGGACTGGCAACAGGGGCACTCCGCACTACCTGCCTCTTCACTTTCCATCTCTTGGCAGTCGCCCTACTACCTCTCTCCTGCAACATAGGGGTGATTACTTCCTTTTAGCTCCTAACTATCACCTTCTCCTTCTCTCATATGACAAAATGCATTCAGCTGCAGCTGCAGTTCCTCAACATGGTCTGTAAGGAGCTGCAGCTCGATGTTCTTTGTGCAGATGTAGTTATCAGGGAGAGTGGAGGTCTCCCAGAGTTCCCACATCTCACATGAAGAGCATACCACTCAGTCTGGACCCATTCTCACTGCACTATTCTCAATGTACTGTTCTCACCTAAGCTTGTCCTCCTCCAAGCCTGACCATTCTAACACATTCCACTCCCAACAATGACCGCTCCTAAAATGGCTGCTCCACATACACCTTACTTCTTTTTATTGGCCTTTTCCAAGTGCCCAAGAGATCATGATTGCAGCTCATCAAAGGCCCCAAAAGGCCCTGAGCTCTTTTTTTACCTCATGTCATGCCACCTCAGCTAGACAAACGACTGCTCGCGATGATTGCAACCTGCCAAGTAGTCCCAAAACCCCTGAGCTCTTTTTAAACCTCAAGCCGTTTCAGCTGAACAAGTGACTGTTTGCGCTGCTGAAAATGAGCATGTCAGATTATAATGTATTCTCTCCTGATTCTCTTGTCTTTTCTTGGTCTGTGCAGACTTGGTGATCTTATCTTTGTATTTTGCTCAGTTTATTTGTTCCCACAGATAAATGGAGGCAATTCCATGAGTTTATTTTGAACAGTAAAATTACACTGACAATTGTGTATCTTGACTGCTTCATTAGTGCTTCAAAAGCTGATTGCCATCATCAAGAGAAATTATTAGATGGGGAATATATTCCATTTCCTTATAACTGCCATCACCACCATGTTATCTCTCAGTTAAAAAACAGTACACCATGCTGTTAAAATACTTCATTTCCAGTAAATATACATATCTGAATTTGGATGCTCAAGTTAACAAAAAAAGAATAGTTGTGATGGAGTGTAATAGCTTTTTCAGCCTTCAGTGAAACATAATTCTTGGTTAAGTCTTAAGAGCAGATCTGCTGTTGAAGATTTAGCAAAATTACAATTTAAAATCAGTTGCAGAAATTTATTTCATCTTTGAGCAGACCATATTCCTCCTTGACTGCACTAAGTTTTTGTGTTTCCTTGTGGCCCAGCGTTTTTTTTTCAACTAAACCTGGCCTGCCACTTGGTTTTTCTGCCTTCAGACCCTCTTTCACATTCATACCTTTTCTTCAATAGGCTGCATCCAAAATAAGTTACGTTTCTTGGATTTAGTTGAATTCTTGCCCCAGTTTTATCTGAAGAAATTAACAATGATTGGAATTTAAATGTGAATGTATTATTTTTTTGTTTTTATCTGTAAATGTTCTTTCACTTGATGTGCAAAATTATTATGTGTTTTTGATCTGTTTCGCAGAAACAGAAGCAAATTGCGATTGCTGAAATGGGATTCCCAATCATTGTAGATTCCCAAGTTTTTCAATTAATGTTCTGCACTTAAGATGAGTAAAACAGTGTCATTTAATTATAAATGTCATGGAGTTCCTCATTTGCTCCATGCTTCAGATTTTGGTGCAATTTTTGGTGCTTTCTTGCAGCAAATATCAGAGATTTCAAGCCAAACATAACTTCTGGTTAGAAAATCATTTAAACAGTTTTTCTGCATCTCTGCCACATTGGAACCCTGAAATAGTATCCACATCCAGAACACTTAGTCTTTCTTTGAGCATGTCTCTCTCTCTGTTTTGTCTCTGTCTCCAATTTTCCAGGTCCCTTTATCTTAATCTGTCTTTTGAACTGTGTGTGCCTGCCGGCCCCGACGCTAGCAGGCATGAACTTTCAATTGCGGCTCCTGCCATTGATCTCGGCGGCTCCAACACCTCAGGACATATTCAAAACCCGGACTCCAGCAACGACCATGGACACATTCGAAGTGATTGCGCAACCACCAACTGCGACTCCAGCCTTGAACTCCAGGCCGGGTCTTTATGTGCTGCTGTTGTGACTCCCGTCTCCCCTTCCCCCACCACCACTCTGCAACCCCGTCTTCCTCAGATCCCACCGTCAACTCCTGGGCCCTCAGAGGCTCCATCTTCCTCTCACCCCAACCCTCCCCTCTCCATTGACACCCCCAGCCTCCCCCCTCCCCCCTCTGATCCCAGCTCTCATCCGTGCCGGGTCTTTACCATCCCCTCCGACCTTCAACTGTCGGAGGCAGAACGCTCTGTTCTCAGTAAGGGCCTCACGTTTGTCCCCCTTCGCCCACACCTCAGCGAGTTCCGTGTTCGCCACGATGCGGAACTTTTCTTCCGCCGTCTCCGTCTCCGAGCCTACTTCTTCGGCAAGGACTCTTCCACCCCCACCGATGACCCCTTCTCCCGTCTTCAACCCTCCTCTTCTTCATGGACACCCCGCTCTGGTCTTCTGCCTGCTCTGGATCTCTTTATTGCCAACTGCCGACGGGACATCAACCGTCTCGACTTCACCGCACCTTGTCCCCATTCCAACCTCACTCCTTCGGAACGCTCTGCTCTCCACTCCCTCCGCACTAATCCTAACCTTATTATTAAACCCGCTGATAAAGGGGGTGCTGTTGTAGTCTGGCGTACTGACCTCTACCTTGCCGAGGCACAGCGACAACTCGCGGATACCTCCTCTTATTTACCCCTCGATCGTGACCCCACCAAGGAGCACCAGGCCATTGTCTCCCACACTATCAACGACTTTATCCGCTCAGGGGATCTCCCATCCACTGCTACCAACCTTATAGTTCCCACACCCCGCACTTCCCGTTTCTACCTCCTACCCAAGATCCACAAACCTGCCTGTCCTGGCCGACCTATTGTCTCAGCTTGCTCCTGCCCCACCGAACTCGTTTCTGCATACCTCGACACTGTTTTATCACCCCTTGTTCAATCCCTTCCGACCTATGTTCGTGACACTTCTCACGCTCTTAAACTTTTCGATGATTTTAAGTTCCCTGGCCCCCACCGCCTTATTTTCACCATGGATGTCCAGTCCTTATATACTTCCATCCCCCATCAGGAAGGTCTCAAAGCTCTACGCTTCTTTTTGGATTCCACACCTAATCAGTTCCCCTCTACCACCACTCTGCTCCGTCTAGCGGAATTAGTCCTTACTCTTAATAATTTCTCCTTTTGCTCCTCCCATTTCCTCCAAACTAAAGGTGTAGCTATGGGCACCCGTATGGGTCCTAGCTATGCCTGCCTTTTTGTTGGGTTTGTGGAACAATCTATGTTCCGTGCCTATTCTGGTATCTGTCCCCCACTTTTCCTTCGCTATATCGACGACTGCATTGGCGCTGCTTCCTGCACGCATGCAGAACTCGTTGACTTTATTAACTTTGCCTCCAACTTTCACCCTGCCCTCAAGTTTACCTGGTCTATTTCCGACACCTCCCTCCCCTTTCTAGATCTTTCTGTCTCTGTCTCTGGAGACAGCTTATCCACTGATATCTACTATAAGCCTACTGACTCTCACAGCTATCTGGACTATTCCTCTTCTCACCCTGTCTCTTGCAAAAATGCCATCCCCTTCTCGCAATTCCTCCGTCTCCGCCGCATCTGCTCTCAGGATGAGACTTTTCATTCTAGGACGAGGGAGATGTCTTCATTTTTTAAAGAAAGGGGCTTCCCTTCCTCCACTATCAACTCTGCTTTTAAACGCATCTCCTCCATTTCACGTACATCTGCTCTCACTCCATCCTCCCACCACCCCACTAGGAATAGGGTTCCCCTGGTCCTCACCTACCACCCCACCAGCCTCCGGGTCCAACATATTATTCTCCGTAACTTCCGCCACCTCCAACGGGATCCCACCACTAAGCACATCTTTCCCTCCCCCCCTCTCTCTGCATTCCGCGGGGATCGCTCCCTACACAACTCCCTTGTCCATTCGTCCCCCCCATCCCTCCCCACTGATCTCCCTCCTGGCACTTATCCGTGTAAGCGGAACAAGTGCTACACATGCCCTTACACTTCCTCCCTTACCACCATTCAGGGCCCCAAACAGTCCTTCCAGGTGAGGCATCACTTCACCTGTGAGTCGACTGGGGTGATATACTGCGTCCGGTGCTCCCGATGTGGCCTTTTATATATTGGTGAGACCCGACGCAGACTGGGAGACCGCTTTGCTGAACATCTACGCTCTGTCCGCCAGAGAAAGCAGGATCTCCCAGTGGCCACACATTTTAATTCCACATCCCATTCCCATTCTGACATGTCTATCCACGGCCTCCTCTACTGTAAAGATGAAGCCACACTCAGGTTGGAGGAACAACACCTTATATTCCGTCTGGGTAACCTCCAACCTGATGGCATGAACATTGACTTCTCTAACTTCCGCTAGGCCCCACCTCCCCCTCGTACCCCAGCTGTTACTCATTTTTATGCACACATTCTTTCTCTCACTCTCCTTTTTCTCCCTCTGTCCCTCTGAATATACCTCTTGCCCATCCTCTGGGTCACCCCCCCCCACCCCCGTCTTTCTCCCTAGGCCTCCTGTCCCATGATCCTCTCGTACCCCTTTTGCCTATCACCTGTCCAGCTCTTGGCTCTATCCCTCCCCCTCCTGTCTTCTCCTATCATTTTGCATCTCCCCCTCCCCCTCCAGCTTTCAAATCCCTTACTCACTCTTCCTTCAGTTAGTCCTGACGAAGGGTCTCGGCCTGAAACGTCGACTGCGCCTCTTCCTATAGATGCTGCTTGGCCTGCTGCGTTCACCAGCAACTTTGATGTATGTTGTTTGAACTGTGTCTGCTCCTTTTCCCAGTTTCTGACCTACTTATAGATTATGTAGTCTGTCCCAGCACCCTTTCCTTTTCTATCCTTGCCCCCTCCCCGGGTCTCTATCCCCCTAGTTTGCTTGTTCTCCCTCACTCACCCTACTGATTCACTCTTCCTCCCTCTGTCCCTCTCTGTTCCTTCCTTTCTTTCTCTCCATCTGTGACACTCTCTTGATCTCTCTCACTCTCTATTTGTCTCTGTCTCTCTGCATCCCTCTCTGTGCTTCACTCACGTTCACTCTGTTTCCCTCTTGCCTCTCGCTCTCCCCCTCCCCCTCTGCCCCCTCTCCCTCACCCACCTTTCACCCCCTTGCCCCCTTTTCACCACCCTCCCTCTGGCCCCCCGCCTCTCCCCCCTCTCTCTTCTCCCCCCCTTCTCCCTCTCGCCCCCTCCCTCTCTCCTTTTTCTCTCTTCCTCCTCCACCTATCCCCCCTCCTCTGCAATAAAATTTCAAATTTCACAACCTTGAAAAGTATCATGTCAAAGGTATAAAATAAAGTGAAGCAATAAAATATAGCAATGTTTTATTATTTTATGCAGGAGGTGAGTTGGCAGATGGACAGTATTTCTACTGCTACGTCTCAAAAGACAATTTGCACAACTGCAGTGTTTTATTTTTTCCTTTGCAGCTTTTTGACTCTGTACTTGCTTTGTTCCACAGAAGAAGCTGCAGGATGTTTCCACCAAGTTCAGATTGTTCCAGAAACCAGCCAATTTTGAGCAGCACCTGTTGGAATGCAAAAGGCTCCTGGATGAGGTGAAATCTGAACTACACATGTTGGAGATGAGCAGTGTAGAACCGGAATATGTCCAGAACCAACTTGACCATTGTATGGTAGGGATGCCTGTTTTCATTTATTTCCCGAGTCCATTGAATGCCAAAATTGACAATAGATTTCTAGCTGTTGGTCAAGAAAATTCTGATGTAATCACAGCTACTGGCCAGTTCTGAGGTGATTAAGCAAGTAACAAATGCTGTTTTTTTTACTTTTAGTGAAGAAGAAGCTGGAATAATTAATAATAAACTGGTATAAAGAAAATGAATTGACAAACTGCTAATTTGGCATGCAACTGAGGAATCTTTTGGAACACCCTGAGGCAATTACATTTGCCGAACTAGTCCCAACTTAATGTATCAAAATCTCTACATCATAGCTAACCTTTTAAATTAAGGTTTCTTGATGTTTATGAATGTAGTAATGGAAATTTCAACCGAATCAGATGTATCCTAATTTTTGAACCATCTTGGTTTGTGATAGTTGAAAAGTGACTCGAATTTTCATCATCAGGTTCACTGAAGCAAATACAAGAATAAATTGACAGAATACATGAAAAGTTGTTGCCTGACAATATCTAATTAAATAGCCTCTGGATGTAATGAAACAGAAAGAAATAGATCGGCTTATTAAAGATGAGGATAGATGGATTGGTGGATCAGAATGGCATTGTGGGAAAGCAGCTGTGGTAGAGCCGCGGTTTCTGTCTCACTGCTCCAGCACCTCCATTCAATGGAGTTATGTAGCACTGCAACACAGACACAGGCCCTTTTGCCCATCTAGTCCATGCCAGACTGTTATTCTGCCTCATCCAGTCAACCTGCACTTGGACCATAGCCCTCCAAGGCCCTCCCATCCATGTACTTATCCAAATTTCCTTGAACTGTTGAAATCAAACCCACGTCCTCCACTTCTGCTGGCAGCTCACTCCACGCTCACATCACCCTATGAATGAGGAAGCTCCACCTCAGATTAGTCTTAAATACTTCAACTTTCACCTTAACCTATGACCTCTAGTTCTCATCTCACTCAACCTCAGTGGAAAAAAGGCTGCTTGCAATTAACCTGTCTTTACCCTTCATAATTTTGTATTCCTCCATCTAATCTCCCCTTCTACTTCTATGCTTCAGAAAATAAAGCCATAATCTATCCCTCTATTTCCCTATAACTCAAGTCCCCACATTCTGGCAACATCCTTGTAAATTTTCTCTGTACTCTTCCAATCTTAATGATATATTTCATGTAGGTAGGTGACCAGAACTACACAGAGTTCTCCAAATTTGACCTCAATGAAAGTCTTACACATTTTCAACATAACTGAAAGCTCTCATTTTGGCCTTATCTACCCATGTTGTTGCTCTCAGTGAACTATGGATCTGTATTCCCAGATTTCCAGTCCTAATTTTCATTGCTGCATATGTGCCGTTTCTGCAGTCTCCTCTGCATAGCACGGTTTTATATCGGTATTCTGTTTTTCTCCCACATTCCCAAGATGTACAGGTTGGGTAATTGACTGTGACAAATTGCTCCTAGTATAGATGAGTGACAGTGCAATTGGGACAGAACTGATGAGCATATGAGAGGCAATAGGTCACAGGAGAATAAATTGGGAAAGAGACTGATGGAAATGACGTAAGAACAGCATAGATATGATAGCTGAACTGTCTGTTTCTAAGGCATATGAAAAAATAAGATCATAAGGTTCTCTTCAGTGGGAGCTATTGACTTCCAGCCTTTCTCAATTATATTTTACCAATGCAAGAGTTAATGTGAATGTAACAATTGGGATTCAAATATATGAACAAAGTATTTCTGTCCATTTTCACCCTTGGTACTTCAACTAAATTAAAACTTCCCTCAGCTAAAACCTGGTTAAGTTATATTTAATTTTACAAAAGGAAATGGATGAATCTTCCAAGCCCGTATATTCAAAATACCCTCAGCAATAAAAAATAAGTTGGTTTTACAGCACAAGATTTGCCAGAATTTAATTATGGAGCAGTCTGCTGTCTGTGTGACAATGCCTGAATATGTTCTTTTCAATTTTTAGAAATTATATAAGAGTCTGAGTGAAGTGAAATCTGATGTGGAAACAGTGATTAAAACTGGACGTCAAATTGTACAGAAACAGCAAACAGAGAATCCCAAAGAACTAGATGAGAGAGTAACTGCCTTGAAACTACAGTACAATGACCTCGGAGCTCAGGTCAGCAATGTTATGCTTTATTCTACTCTGCAATTGATAATGTAAATTTGATTGACAGTTCTGCCACTTCTGGGCCATATTGTTCTGTTTATATTCTAAAGAAATAAGTAAACTTGTTTCTCCACTTGAAGGCTTTGTATTATTTCACTTATATATCTTGTGCTTTTTTACTGGTTAGAATGTGTAGGTGGGACCAGTTCATAATTTTTTGTGTGGGTGAGTCTAGTTCACATTCCTTTTTTCAACTTGTATCTGTTGCAGTTGAAACAATTTTTTTTTGTTCATGGATGACATCAGGGTGGCCGCAATGATTGCACAAAAATGTTCATCCATGGAAGACCATGGATTCTACCTCAATAAAATATTTTACACCATAGCAGTTTATAAGGCCGCTTCCGCAGTATTTGAGGAATCACCCATGTATTGTGGGAGTGGTATATCTTATCGACCAATCTGGGTTGGAATGCCAGCTCTCTTACCTTGCCAGGACAGTGGGAAAGTGGATGTATTTTTAAGGCTAACTCGCAGCTTTCAGGGTCTTCTGTTTATTAACAAAATTATAGTCTTCATAATGATCTATGAGGGGTTTTAAATTCTTGGCCAAGCCCATGCATTTGCAAATAGACCGAACACTTTCACGAAGTTAGACTTCGCAGAATTAATTTAATATCCATAAGTTACATTTAAACTGTGTAATGAATTGAATTAAAGAATTATATTTTGAGCTTGGCATCACTGATGAGTTACCCTTGTCAGCATGATAACTCACGACAGTGATATAGAATAGAATATTTCAGACATGTCAGGGCTTTTTCAGCACAGATATAAGGCTCCCCCGACACTGTAGCAGCCTCTACAGAGCATTTCCAGCTGTATCACTGGCACTTATTCATGTCACTCTTCAGAAATCCAGGCAAGTTCAGTGGCTTTCAGAGATAGTTTCATATTGTGGATCCATGGTCACCAACAGCAAGAATGAAACCAGACAAATACTTGTCATTTACAACCACAGTGAAGACATTTGAATCTCACATGTCAACTCATCATAAAGTCTGGCTCAAGATGAAAAGCCTTTGCAGGATTCACTCCCCAACAGTGTAATGAAACAAAAGATCATAAAAGAAAAATAATCAAATCACCATAAGAAACAGCTGGCATTGATGTACCTGAGATCTTATTTACACATAAATTCCAACATTTTATATCCTTCATGATACGAAGTGTCCAACTCAGGAAAAATATACATTCTCTGGATCAAGAGGATATATTAGTCGTAATATGCTAAGAGTGTGGGTTATGCTTTGAGAAATTCTTTTGTTTGTGTCAAACAGATACAACCTAGCCAGTCTCCATAGTATTTGGACCCAGAGCCTAATTTTGTGGTTTCCTTCAGTTGGTAATGGACTAGATACTCTGTGACACTAAAATTTCGGTTGTTCCGGTTCCATTCTTGAATATCTCAGGTTGATTTCCATTGGGAACAAGCCAACAGCACAAGACCAATCAAACTACAACAGGACTGCTTCAAGATAACTCAAATAGTAAATGGAAATTGTAGTTGTGTTCACATAGTTGCAAAAATCATAACCTATGATATGGCTTTAGTAGTGAGACAAGAGAAATGTCTGAGTATCACACAGTGAGAACTTGCTCTTCAGAGCTGGTGCAGTCCATTTTAATAAGCTCCTGTATATGAAATAATGTGATCATGGTTGGGTTGGATGGGGGTTGGT
This sequence comes from Mobula hypostoma, assembly GCF_963921235.1. Classification (NCBI taxonomy): domain Eukaryota; kingdom Metazoa; phylum Chordata; class Chondrichthyes; order Myliobatiformes; family Myliobatidae; genus Mobula; species Mobula hypostoma. Next base: position 66,320,569 of record NC_086102.1, on the reverse strand, counting down.
TGAAAAACACACCCGGCTGGAAAATACTGTTGTCAGTTGACTCAGTTTACTCTTGAAGTTGTCACAGAAAAAGCATAAAAATCCTAAACACATTGAATACATTTTAAAATTTAACATTTTTAATATTAATTTAATATATGATGTACAGGTATCTTGCCAGGACTGTGCAGTAACAAGTAAAAAATTGAACACACTATATTTGTTTTTATTGGAACAGAAAAAGTTGAGGGGGTCTTCATTAAGGTGTACAAATGAGGGGGCTAGAAAGAGTAAATATGAGGCCTGATTACCCTTGGCAGAAGGATCAACCATCAGTGGTAATTTATCTCATTGGCAGGAAGAGAAGAAGATCATTTTTTTCAAAGGGGGTAGTGTTCTAAAACCCACTCCCTGGAACGGGTGATAGAGGCAGAAATGCTTTTTTGAAAAAAGATACTTGTGTAGTTGACAAGCTGTGAGCTGCAGGACTGTGGACATGGGGCTCTGAACTGGGATTGTCTCAGGCTGATCTTCTTCAAATGATACAGAGGAGGGTGGGCAAATGGCCTTGTGTTCTACTCTGATTTTTTAATAACAACTTAATGGAGTGATGAAGACATTATAAAGGTGGTTAAAAATACTTTAATATTTGGATATGCTTAAACAATGTGAAATGACAAGTTCACTAACATACATTAGTCCCTTGTAACTGTAGACCTCCAATGGAAATCAACAGGGAAACAATACCTCTGCCACCCACAAACTGGGGCTGATGTTGCCCTCTTCCTGAGATGAAGTAAAAATGGTTCAATATCCCTTCTCCAGTATCAGATCACATTCTAAACAATATGGACATACCTTTGACTGCAACTTTGGGGGCTTTGCAGTTGCGTACACAGAAACCTTCCATCAGCTGCACAAGTTAGTTCCAATGTTCCCCTGTGAAAAAATGGCTCATGAAAGAGAAGTTTTTGGATAACGTGTAATGCTGGTGCAGGAGCTCAACAAGCACAGAAGGTCACAGGTCTATGCATTGCATTTGTATCAGGCTTGACCACAAAGCATATTGTCAGTAAGTACAATATACAATGGGAGGATTGCTTGAACCAGCACTGAAAAAGATGAAAGAAAATTCATTGCATGTTCTGTACAAGATAAACTTATTGGAACCATTAAAATAGCATTTGTACAGGAATTCAGCTAATCTTTGGTGTATACAAAATGACAGTGGCCAGTGAAGCATTGTCGCTGACGGAGTGTTTGAAATTTGGCAGCCTGTTTGTGCACTGCACACATCAGCATGATTTTCACCAACACAGCAACTGTGTTACTGATTGAGGGATATCTGTTGGCAAGATGGACAAAGGCACTCCTTTTCATTTCTTAAATGATACCAAGAAACTGTGTTTACCAGAGGGAATAGCCGGAATCTTGATTTTTCATTTGAATGGCAGCCCCTCCTAGAGTACATCTTTCTTTCAGTTGTAAAGTTGAAATGAGTTTTGAATGTCCCTCAAACATGAGGAAATCTGCAGATGCTGGAATTTCAAGCAACACATGTAAAAGTTGCTGATGAATGCAGCAGGCCAGGCAGCATCTCTAGGAAGAGGTACAGTCGACATTTCGGGCTGAGACCCTTCGTCAGGACTAACTGAAAGAAGAGCTAGTAAGGACTAGTTAGTCCTGACGAAGGATCTCGGCCCGAAACATCGACTGTACCTCTTCCTGGAGATGCTGCCTGGCCTGCTGTGTTCACCAGTAACATTTTTGTATGTCCCTCGTCCAAATTGCAAAGCAATGAAATTAACAATTCAGCTCCAGGTAATACTAACCTATGAAGATGCTTAATCAGTGTAAATTATTTCTACAAATTAAACGTATCCTCCAGGAACCCCTGTGCACCCAGAATAAGTTGAGAAACAAAATTTAGAGTAATTACATCATTAAGCCATTAATAGACTCAGTCAATCACAAATAAAAATAAAGTTAATCCCAGCATGGAAACGATTAGGCTAATGTTGATTTCGCAGCTGCAGATATTAGTCAGGTAAAACAGCTGGAAACCAGTTTTCAGTTCAGTTTTGGTTATTCTGTTGTTGTCTGTGTGGATGCCACAAGCAAATCGGAATTTCTGTTATTTGTTAAGGATGTTGTCAGAAGCATGAAATTCTTTCTGCTGTGAATTCTCACCACCCCTGGCTGATTGCTGACCATTCATAATTATCTAAGTAATTTTTTTTTGCATATTGTTGGCTGTGGTGTGTTCTTGTCACAAGTACTTCAAATCAACTGGAGGTGTCATGAACTGTAATAATCCATTCTAGATCACCAGAGTCTGACATGAAGGCTGTCATGGCATGTTTGATATGTCATAGTCGATTTCAATTTGTTGACTTTTATATTTGGTCTCCTTGGAACAGTAGGCCAACTTGTGTGGTGGAACATGTTTAAGGGTGAAATTTTATTGCAAGGTTGTAGGTTTGACTTCAGCCAGAGATGATGGAATGAGTTTTGTCCTATTGGATGTAGGAGCAAATTTTTAGGTTATTGGCCCAATTTCAGCTGTGGAATTCAAATTTGGTCATGGAACTGCTTATAGTTTTAGGTTAACAGTATACTGTACCATCCACTGAAAGATCTTCAGAATGAATGGTGCACAGCTAGGAAATTCCTCTTACTGATCTAAGAGGTCATATTGAAGCATGAAGGGAATTTGTTGTGTCCAGTCTTGGCTAGACTATGGCCTGATGGAGAATGTAGTCTGATGAATGCACACAGACATTTAGATATTATGTTGATCAAGTAATCTGGAAGTTGAAGTCATGTTTTTTTTTTAAGGAGTAATCAAGTAGCAAGCGTAGGCATCATCACAGACCTGCCTTGATATTGCTAAGGATTATGGTACATCCACGGCCTCAAACCCAGTTTTCCACATATTCTCAATTTCTAAATTTACCAAAGATATACATTGATAATATATTTGTGTAATGAATTCTAAATAAATTTTGTATTTAAATGCGGCCCTCGGTTTGTCCGGGTCAACCATGAATGTTGTGTCCTAGCTTCTACACGATACACAAGCCAGGGCAATATGATATGGAGAGCAAGCTGTTGCCCATGCAGCAGTGCCCCCCCCCACCTCCAAGCAGCTGACGAATCCAAAGGGGTGGCAGAAATTAATGTATTTTGGCACCAGCTCGCAGGAGTTGCCGGTCAGTGTTGAACTCACCATAGGATTGCCTTCGGGACTCCAGCTCCACATTTTTCCCCCTTAGGGTTTACTCCTGAAACCTTCCCCACGAGTGAGTATAGCCGCAAGGCGGTGGAGGTTTGAGATCAGTTAACCTTCTCCTTGTATTTAAAGAAACTACTCAAAGAGTGCTTGAATGCTGATATGTGATTTTCTCTGTGAATACTTGCACTGATTGGATTATTCGAATGGCGGTACTATCGGAACAGTGGATGGTTTTTGATTAATTTAAGTGGGATTTCATCATCTCAACCTCTTCCTCCCTCTAGCACTACCTCTTATTCTGTACTCCTTGGTTGCAGAAATGCCTTTTATCTTTGAGTTTATCCTTGCTATCTCACCAATATAGGTTTTTTTTCTCTTTGAAACCTTTCCTTCCAGTCATGTCCTGTCCCATTCCCTCCCTTCACTATCTTCCTCACATTAACATCACTCTCCCTTTCTGTTCTTCCCACTCATTTCTATTTCCATCCCTCTCACTACTCTCTGATCTCTCTTATCTTGCATACAAACCCATAGCCAATCTACCTGGTATTTGGAAAGTATAAATTTACTGTATAGCTGAAGTACATGGCTTGGGTGTTTGGAGTGGTTATTACTGCTAACAGAATGCAAGCTGCAGATGGCAGTATATATCCTCACATGACAACTTTGCCATGTTAAATATAGGCTCTGGATTTTTTTTATAAAGGTGCTCTGCCTAGATGCTGGAGAGTAATTGAATATTTTTTGCACTTAAAACATCTGTGATGAATACTTGGTCCCTGAATGTTGTTTGTTGATAAGATGAAGTTACATATTTGTACTTAAGTGAGTGGCTGACACTTGCATAGCCATGCTGCTCCAGGGTGCTTATGACTTCAGGAGAAGAGGAAAGGAAAATCTGTTAGTGCCGGTCACTTACGATAAAGGGGGAAGTGTTCATTTGACAGGCATTTTGAGATTGATGTAACATCTGTATAAGTACTGAGTAGGACTTGTCTAAATGATAAACAAGCCCCATGTAATAGCATGGTGACATTTGTTTCCAGTATAAATGTCACACGGGTAAATTCACCATCTGCCAGCTGCTCTTTAATATGTCATTGTCAAATTAAAACCACTGCAAATCCAAAACTCACCTGACTAGGCCTAAACCTGAATACTATATCAGAATATCTACCTGATCCAGCTCAAGCCTGGAATAGAGTCAAGTCCCATTAAGCTTAACCTTACCCATTGTGATTGAGCCTTAATCTTCTGTTTAAAGATCGCGCTGCCTTTCAGCAAAGATATCAACATCCTCTGTTGATTTAAGAAAAGCAAGATTCATCCCACTGATGCCTCTTAGTTTGCTTCACCAACAACCAGTAATGGTTGCTTCTTGCGAATATTTTGCATCTTCACTAAGGTGCAATGTAGGTGGCAGGAATATAGAGAAAGAGACTGATCTTGAGAATGCCTCTGGACAGCTCATTGTCACAAGGCAGCTCTGATCATCTGGCATCTGGAGATGCGTTAAAGCATCCTGGTGTGACTTACTATTGATGTGATGCTTTGTTAATGGGAAGGCTATGCCTGCCTGTTCCACTGCCCTACAATTGTGAAGCTACAAAGCATATTTATTTCAACAATGTCCATTCTTCTGTAGTCTGGATCTGTCAAACCACTGTTCAGTGAGCTTCTTGATCTAATGGCTGCTTTGGATCATGAATAACAACACCATGCAACCTAGATGCAAAGGCCTGGGGTTTATTTGTGGAATGCTAGAAATCCATTCTTCCCTGAGTCCGTCTCTCAGTGGAGGAAGAAGAACTACCTTTGATCCTTGCTGCTCTCACTTACGGTGTGGTGTATTCAGTTGAAATCTTAATTGGGGGTTGGGGGCGAAAGAGTTGCTGGAAAGTTGAGGCTGAGGTAAATTCCTAAGGTACAGCTAATTTCAAAGCTCGCATGTAAGTACATTAATCCTTAATCAGCCTTTTCAAACGAAAGCTGGTGAACTTGAGCACTATGCATACATTAAGAAAAATATAGATGAATTTTAAATTGAATTAGACCCCTTTCCTGTCCTGTCACTAACTCCCTTAGTGAATAATTGAGGTATAGCTGAATTGCTCTTCATTTAAAAGGGTCTGAGAGATCACAGACAAATATACTTCAAGAATTCCCTTTGGGAATCCCATGCATTTCTTCTGTGTTTTCTGCTAAGATCTCCTTGAGCAAAGTTAGAAGCCAGTTTCAATGACTTTACACTAATTTCATTGCCATGCATATAATATGATGCATCTTTGGTTCATTGTTATCAATGATCTCGTTGGACTTGATTGCACATGAAGCATGGATCACAGGTACCCACTTGACTAAATTAGCAAGCACTTATTTCTCCCCTTCCAGCCACTGCCACAGAATTTGACCTGAAAACATTTTAATGACTGCATTTTAATGTACATGGGCATGAGTAAGGTTTTACATTGTATTTTCTGCACAAAACTATCAAGAATTATTTAAGTAAAATGATCTCCAACTTATGGCAGGGGTCGTTCCTTCAATGTACAGTGTTTCACTCATTTGACTTAATTCTAGTGCAGTTTTAATAACTTAATATCAGTTTGAAGGAACTATGCCAACAATATTCAAAGAAGATGAGGTGTGAAAATTACTGTTGTATTTCCAATAGATTTTAATATCAATTTCATTATCTAGCTTGATGGATTTAATATGAGCTGTAGATGGGAGGTGGTCCTTCTCTTTCCCAGAATATGAATAATTTTCTGCTCAGTACTTCACATTGTCTCCTGTTATCCATGTAGAAACTAATAAGCAATAGTAAAGCATCATGTTTAATATTTGTTCCCTCTTATTTGCAAGGGAAGTGTTATTTTCATGATAACATGTTAATTAGAAGATATATAGTTAGCCTGATGAAATCATTATAATGGGAAGGAAATAATAGCCAAGGGATTATATGGGATAGATTTTATAATTATATGATGGATTACGGAACTTTATCGAGGACATGGTGTATCAGCAGTGAGCTTCCAGCTGGTCCTTTCTGTGCATGAAGTCTATACATGTGCAGGAGGCAGGTCATTCTCAGTCGGAGCAATTACTATTCAATGTATGTTCTGAAATAATGCACAAAAGTATACCATGTGCAGAAGCAAATAGTTAATGGGGCGGGGCATTTAAAGTGAGGCAGTGTTGAGCTATGTTGCATTTAAAGGTGATAAGTTTAGTTGAGCTGCCCATTTTCTGATTTTTGCTCCTCTCATCCTGTGCTAAGCCCTTCCCAATCCCACAAAAGTTTTTCTGACTTCCACCTTTTTCCCACCCTCCCAATCCCCTACCATCTTGACTTCTTGTTTTCTGAATAGATCTTAGTTAATATCTCTGGCCTTCAGTCTCCAAGCATCTCTTTGAACCTTTCTGAATGTTCTGTTTGATTCCCTTTCCCTCTGCAGCTGGTCTTCAAATGTCAGCTTAATTAACCACACTAGTTCTCATTATGAATGAAGATAGCATGGTTTAGTTGATTGAATTTGACAATTTTCTCTGTGGATCATCCATTAAAGCAGCAATGTTTAAATACAATCTTTCTCTTACCCCCTCCCCCCACCACCCCAACATTACTCAGGTAACTGAAGGAAAGCAAGAATTGGAGAAGTCTCTGAAATTTTCTCGGAAGCTGAGGAAAGAAGTGAATGCTTTGACAGAGTGGCTGGCGGCAACAGATGCAGAGTTGACAAGGAGATCAGCGGTTGAAGGCATGCCTACTAATTTAGACACTGAGGTTGCCTGGAGTAAGGTAAGCTGATTTAATTAATTTCAATAAATGTCTTTGAAAAAGTTCTGTCTTTTTACCTTTGCAGCTGAAATTATGTTTTAACAGATACTATTGGCATTTAATTGAGTGGTTCTTCAAGTGCTTGCTTGGGATTGCATAGTTTTTTCATTAGCTGTAAAGCTGAGACATATTTAAAGCATATGAGTAGAGTGTTTCAGGACATCAGCTGCAGTTTGAATGCACGAAACAAAAACATCTTAGTAATTACTTTCTGCAGCGCTCCACTTGGGGAATGTGGATTGTAGGAATAGTCCACTAATTTTGCAGTGATGATTTTACCCAAATTCATATCCACTGAGTCCATAATTATGGAACTTCACTTTGGACAACTTCTATTGTCCCTTTTAACCTGGACTGTTTTGGGATTCAGAAATATTAGCTAATTTTCAAACAGTTAAATATATAGTGTCAAATGCAAAGAAGGAAAGGCATACCAAATGCTTTTCAGTCAGCAAAGTAGTTACTGTTGTTGTATGGAAAATGGGGCGATCAGTCGGGGTACATCGAGTTCCCTGCAGTGGTGGCAGTGCACAAATCTGGAGTGGCAAGCAATACCAAAACACATCAATTGGATGGTTTGGGGAAGAATTTTTTTTGAATCTATGTTGGTTTAGAAGTAGCAGAGTATTATACATTTTTGTATTTTTTGTACTTATACTTCCACCAGAGCCAATGATCTATGCAGTAGTTGTTTGTAAGCCAAATATCAAAAAAAAAATCTACACATCTAAACTTGGTACATTGTTGTACAATGTGGTGGAGGAAGGTGAAATGCAAGCAACTTTTGTTCTTTCAATAATTTATTTTTATGGAATACAGTGTCGAATTGGACAGCACAGAAAGAGTCGAATTTAGAGGGGTCTTTTTGTTTGGTGATGAGCTTCGTGCTGGAGTACCAAGCAGAAAAGCTTCACACTGATCTGTATCTGGAGAGTTGTTTTTACATTGTTCTTTCAATGATTAAAGTTAAAAATTAATAATAAAACTAATATTTATTTCTGCAAGTAAAATAAATCCATTTTGCAGTAGTGGCTGCTGCTCATCTGATTTAATAGAACCTCTGGTACTTTTGGATTATGTTATTCCAAGCAGACACTTCAAAGCTGATTCATTGCTCACCCTCTCACTATGTACTTGCCAGTAGCAAAATCTGCAGTAACGACTCTATTTAGAACAGAGCAATGTTTAAATTTGAAATTTTTTTTTAAAAATCGCAAGATGGGATTTCCTTCCAGTTGAATAGAGATATATTAAAGTTAAGAACTTCCTTCTTAAGTTTTGATTTAGTCGCAGTGGAACTTGAAAGCTGTGCCGTCTGAAGTATTTCTCCCTTGGTATGCTAGGGTTCATAGTAAGGAAGGAAGGTGAATGTTGACATATTTCCACGATTCAACTGTTAGCATCCCAGCCTCAGAAAATGATAAGATGCTGGCTTCAAATGTCATTCTGGCCAAGTTGTGAATGAGCACACCAGTTATCATCTGGAACTCTGCAGAGCAGATAACAATTACAATCAACATACGAGGGGTGATTGATAAGTTCATGGCCTAAGGAAGACGGCGTCAATTTTAGAAAACCTAGTACATTTATTTTTCCTCTATTAGTCCAGCTTAGTCCAGCTGTCGTGGAGCATACAGATCCCTTCTTTGCAGAAGTCGGCATCTTGGACCTCCAGAAGTGGTCCACAGCAGGAGTGACTGATAAGTTCGTGGCCTAAGGTAGAAGGAGATGAATTATTGACTTCAGACTTTCTGCATTTTCACTCAAAGAGCTGAACTGCACGTGCATGTAATGAGAGCTGTATAACTCACCTCCTTCTACCTTAAGCCACGAACTTATCAATCACCCCTGCTGTGGACCACCTGGAGGTCCAAGACGCTCTTGTTAAATGCACGTGCAGTTCAACTCTTTGAGTGATAATGTAGAAAGTTTGAAGTTAATAACTCATCTCCTTCCACCTTTGGCCACAAACTTATCAATCACCCTGCGTGGACCACTTCTACAAAGAAGGGATCCATATGCTCCACGACTGCTAGACTAAGTGTGTACATGTAGAAGGGGATTATCTTGAAAAATAAATGTGCTAGGTTTTCTAAAATTGATGCCGTCTAACTTAGGCCACAAACTTATCAATCACCCCTCGTAGAAATATGAACTTAATGTGGGGATTGAGTAAAGAAGAGAGATGGAAATCTTGATTTTTGGTTCCAGAATGTGCAATGTTTTATGTAAGCTAATGTTATATATTTAATATTTTATCCATTAAGAATAATTGGAGCAGAACAATATGTTTAAAAAATATATCATGCTGAAAAGTTGATAGAAACATATATACTAACATATGGCAGAGGAAGTTGTGCCTGGATTGTAGTTATGAGCGATAGAGGACTGAGAGATTACAGTAATTTACCAGTTTTAATGTTAAAAATTGAAAGTTATCTTTCCTGCTTTTTTACTGAACACCTTGAGAGTTTCACATTGTGCTTTTTGCCTGCCTTCCTTTGGATGGCTATTGCGTATCCAAAAGCAGTGTGATATCTATATACTTAGAAACTAATTCCGAATGGGAATAGTGTATAGAGAAGAATGTAGTGCTCATTTTTGCCTCCACTGAAGGTAATCTCTCTGCCCAGTAATGCTACAATCCAGGCACTCAGTGTCTTCTGCCATACTTTATATGGCAAGATGGATGCATTTCTGTGCCTTGAAAATGAGTTAGCACCTTGAAATGCTCTCAAGTCATAGAATTATGGAAATAGGCTCTTCATCCTACTGATCATGAACACCCATTTACTGTACTATCTTAAAAACCTTTTTTTAATCTCACTACTTTGTCATAGCCACTCCCCAGATTCTACCATTCACCTGCACTCTTTGCTGTGACCATTTTGCCTACCAACCGCATCATTAGAGGAAATCCATTGTTACAAGGAGAACGTGCAAAGCTTCAAGCAGACATCACACAAGATTTAGAGGCAGCAGTTCTTTTAGCTGCACTACTTACTCTATCTCATTATCAAAGAACACAGTTGCTTGTAGCACAGAAATTACCAGGTATATTTCAGCAAATTTGAAAGCTTTTTAGTTATCCAGTAGGTTATGGTCACTCATCTGTGACACCGCAGACTTGAAAGCTGTCTACTGTTTCACAGGCTTATATTTTGGCACTTATCTTAGAAGCTAGTGAATGATGGCTGATGATTTCTAGTTCATGACAAAGTGGATCTTCATAGTTTTCATGCCACAATTAAGGGTAACCCACTCACAGTGGCTCGTAACGACTACGGCTCGTTAGCCATCTCTGGGTAACAGCCAAGTGAATCAGCAATGCATGGGTAACGGTGAGACGGCCGTCTCCAATGAGCAGCACACATCTAGGGTCAGTATGATTCAGGTTCAACCAATATTACATTCTTGGACTGGTGGAAGGATAGCAGTGAATGGTGGAAGGATTGTTATTGAAGTACCCCAGTAAATCTGCACAGGTCTGAAAACAACAGAACTACGAATTCAAAGCCAGTTAGTAGCTGTGAAAACAACAGAAATTCTGCAGATACTGGAAATTCAAGCAACACACATCAAAGTTGCTGGTGAATGCAGCAGGCCAAGCAGCATCTGTAGGAAGAGGTGCAGTCGACGTTTCGTCAGGACTCTGACGAAGGGTCTCGGCCTGAAACGTCGACTGCACCTCTTCCTACAGATGCTGCTTGGCCTGCTGCGTTCACCAGCAACTTTGATGTGTGTTGCTAGTAGCTGTGAACTCAGTGTTGTAAATAAAAGAATAAAAAGACATAAAATTGCAGAAGTAATCTAGAGAGGGTTTTTACTGAGAGCAGAGAGCGGAAACTAAAATGTGAATCATATGGATGTTGTGCCTCCAATTCACTTGGCTGACACAAGAATAATTTTTCTCAGCACCTTTCTTAAAAAGCAGAAGATTTTTGTTTTGCTTCCTCTGTTTGCAAATTTGGATCTTCCTGTCAGTTAGGCTTGTAAAATAAATAGCTTGGAAGAGGGGATGGTTGAAGATGTTATTCCAAATAGAAATTTGTTATTTTAGGAGAGAGAGAAAATGTAATTAGTTTGGAGAGAATGCATGGTGTGTTCTTTGAGTTCTCTCTCTCTCCATTCCCAATGACAACTAAAACCCTTTACTGCACCATAATTACTGCTTAAGCACATTGGGGTTGAGTTCATTTGTTGTCAAAGGACAATATCCACATGATAAAAAAAAATTTATGCTGATGAAGTGTATTCAATTACTCTTAAACAAAATGTTTATGTCTTGCTGTTGCACTTGACAGAGCAAAAATGATCTTCTTTGTCTGATCAAGATAATCCCGTTTGAGTGTATTTATTTATTGTTTTTGAGGGTGATCGGAGTTTGCTGAGAAAGTCCATTTAAACTCCTTTAGAGAAGGTGATGAGGTGCTGCGGCTTTCACACATGTGGCCCTGAAGGTGAGGGTGCTCCCACTGCAAAAGAAGCTGCAAAAGGTTGTAAATCTATTCAGTTCCATCTTGGGCACTAGCCTACAAAGTACCCAGGACATCTTCAGGGAGCGGTGTCTCAGAAAGGCAGTTTCCATTATTAAGGACCTCCAGCACCCAGGGCATGCCTTTTTCTCACTGTTCCTATAAGGCAGGAGGTACAGATGCTTGAAGGCATACAGTTAGCGACTCAGGAACAGCTTCTTCCCCTCTGCCATCTGATTCCTAAACGGACGTTGAACCCTTGGACACTACCTCACTTTTTTTAAATATATGGTATTACTGGTTTTTTTTTGCACTTTTTAAAATCTATTCAATATACATATACTGTAATTGATTTATTATTATTTTTATTTTTTTCTTTCTTCTATATGATGTATTGCTAAGTAAACAAGTTTCATGTCACATGCCGGTGATAATAAACCTGATTCTGGTTCTGATTTTGTTCAGTGGCAATGAAGGGTCAATGATATACTTCTATTCAAAGGATGGTAGACATCTGGGAGGGATAAATGCAGCTGCTTTTGCCTTGCTTGATGATTGACATTGTGGGTTTGAGAGATGTTGTCTATGTCCAGGTGAGTATTTGCATTGTCTTTTGTAAATGATGCATACTGCAGCCACTCTTCAGCGGTAAGAGAAGAAAGGAATATCCAGTATGCTTGAGGGAGTGAGATTCAAAGAGGCTGTTTGCTTCTGGATGGTTTCAAACTTCTTAAGTAGCTTTGGGAGCTACACTCAATTAGGGAGGTGAAGCATATTCACTCATACTTCTGACTTTGTGCTTTCTAAATGATGGAAGGGGATTGAGATGTAAAGAAGTGAGTCAATTCCTATTGAATACCCAATTTATAGCATCTACACAGCTAATTAATGTAAGCTTCTGGTTAATAGTGATGGTGGCATAGTGACTTTCTCAGTGATAGTAATGTGATAGAGCAATTGAGTTAGTGATCAGACGATTCCACATTACAGACAGTAAGTGTTTGTCACCGTGTGGTGCAAGTGTCAGAAGTCAATTATCAGCTTGTGCTGAATGAAATCCAGTTTGCCAAATACTATTTGCTTTGAATTAAGAAACTGCAAGGGTAAAAGGAAACTGATGGTAGTTAGATACAGGCCCCCCAACAGTAGCTGGGATGTGAACCACAGATTACAACAGGAAAGAGAAAAGTGAGTCAAAGGGGCAATGTTATGATAGTCATGGGAGATTTCAACATTCAGATATATTGGGAAAATCAGGTTGGTAGTTTAACTGAAGAGACTGAGTTTGTTGAATCCCTACAAGCTGGCTTTTTAGAGCAGTTTGTTGTTGGGCCTACTGAGAGATCTGCTATTATGTGTTATGTAATATACTGGAGGTGATAAGGGAGCTTAAGGCAGTGATCATAATATGATTGAGTTCAACTTGAAATTTGATAGGGAGAAAATAAAGTCTGATGTAGCAGTATTTGAGTACAGTGGTATGAGAAAGGAGTTGGCCAAAGTAAATCGGAAGGCGATGCTGGCAGGGATGACCCCAGAGCAGCAATGGTGTGAGTTTCTGGGAAAAATGAGGAAGGTGCAGGATAGATGTATTCCAAAAACAAGGAAATACTCAAAGGGCAAAACAGTACAACTGCAACTGACAAGGGAACTCAAAGCTAATGTAAAAGTAAAAGAGAAGGCATACGGCAAAGCAAAAATTAGTGGGAGGATGGAGGACTGGGAAGCTTTTAAAACCCTACAGAGAGCAACTAAAAGAATCATTAGGAGGGAAAGATGAAATATGAAAGCAAACTAGCAAGCAATATCAAAAAGGATAGTAAAAGCTCTTTTTCAAGTATGTAAAAAATAAAAGAGAGATGACAGTGGATATAGGACTGCTAGAAAATGAGGCCAGAGAAATAACAGCCGGGGACAAGGAGATGGCAGATGAACTAAATGAGTATTTTGCATCAGTCTACATTGTGGAAGACATTAGCAGTGTGCCAGATGTTGAAGGGTGTGAGGGAAGAGAAGTAAGTGCAGTTACCATTACAAGGGAGAAGGTGCTCAAAAAGCTGAAAGACCTAAGGGTACATAAGTCACCCAGACCAGATGAACTGCACCCTAAGGTTCTGAAAGAGGTAGCAGTAGAGATTGTGGAGGCCTTAATAATGATCTTTAGAAAGTCATTCGTCTCTGACATGATGCCAGAGGACTGGAAAATTACAAGTGTCACTTCATTCTTTAAGAAAGGAGGAAGGCAGCAGAAAGGAAATTATAGACCAGTTAGCCTGACCTCTGATTGAGAAGATGTTGGAGTCAATTGTTAAGGATAAAGTTTGGAGTACATGGTGACACAGGACATTTAGGACAAAGTCAGCGTGGTTTCCTTAAGGGAAACTGTTGCCTGACAAACTTTTTGGAATTCTTTGAGAAGATTATAAGTAGGATAGATAAAAGCAATGCAGTGGATGTTGTATATTTGAACTTTCAGAAGGCCTTTGACAAAGTGCCACACATGAGGCTGCTTACCAAGTTAGAGCCCATGGTATTACAGGAAAGTTACTGGCATGGTTAGAGCATTGGCGGATTGGTAGGAAGCAGCGAGTGGGAATAAAAAGATCCTTTTCTGTTTGGCTGCCAGTGACTAGTGGTGTTCAGCAGGGGTTTGTGTTGGGACCACTTTTTCTTATGCTGTATATCAATGGTTCAGATGATGGAATAGATGGCTTTGTTGCCAAGTTTGCAGATGGTACGAAGATTGGTGGAGAGGCAGGTAGTGTTGAGGAAATAGGTAAGCTGTAGAAGGACTTAGACAGATTAGGAGAATGGCAAATTAAATACAATGTTGGAAAATGCATGATCATGTGCTTTGGTTGTAGAAATAAATGTGCAGACTATTTTCTAAACAGGAAGAAAAATCCAAAAAATCTGAGATGCAAAGGGTCTTGGGAGTCCTTGTGCAGAACACCCTAAAGGTTAACTTGCAGGTAATGTCAGTGGTGAGGAAGGCAAATGCAATGTTAGCATTCATTTCAAGAGGTCTAAAATATAAGAGCCTCACCTTGAGTATTGGGCTCCTCATCTAAGAAAAGATGTGCTGGCATTGGAGAGGGTTCACAGGAGGTTCACAAAGATCTGTCTGTATCTTGTTTTACGGCAGTTGGCATCCAGCTTAATGGTGCATTACCGCCACCCACTGCTCCAGAATGTGCACTAGACATACATTCTAAATCCCTTCACCCAATCTCTCTCTCTCTCTCTCTCTCACACACACACACACACACACACACACACACACACACACACATATACACACACACACACACACACACAAACCTACACTTCACCCTCCCATCTTTGACCATCCTAGTAACCTATTCCTGTTTATTCATCATATTCTATAAAAAACCCCTGTACCCCTTAAAAACGCTAAAAATACCCGGACTTGTGCTCTCTCACCCGGTTCACAAAGATGATTCCAGGAGTGAAAGGGTCATCATATGAGGAACGTTTGATAGCTCTGCATTTGTATTCACTGGAATTTAGAAGGATGAGGAGGGATCTCATTGAAACATATCGAATGTTGAAAGGCCTAGACAGAGTAGATGTGGAAAAGATGTTTCTCACGGTGGGGTAGTCTAGGACAAGAGGACATAACCTCAGGATGGAGGGGCACCCATTTAAGACAGAGATGCAGAGAAATTTCTTTAGCCAGAGTGAATTTGTGGAATTTATTACCACAGGCAGCTGTGGAGGCCAGGTTGCTGGATGTATTTAAGGCAGAGCGCAATAGGTTCTTGATTGGTCACAGCATCAAAGGTTACGGCGAGAAGGCCAGGGAGTGAGATTGAGGAGTGGAGAAAAAGGATCAGCCATGATTGAAAGGCGTAAAAGACTCGATGGGCCAAATGGCCTAATTCTGCTCCTATGTCTTGGGCTGTTTCATTTGCTGAGTTCTGAATAGAATCATCACAACTCAGTAGGTATGGAATGACTGATAACTCTGCCTGTTTAGTCATCAGCGAGCATCTCCAGGAAGGTCATTGATGAATCAGCTGAAGGTGGTTAGGCTGAGGACACAGCCTGATGAAAGCCTGCAAATGATGATGACCTGGGGCTGAAATTGTTGACCTCTAACAACTGCTACTCTCTTGCTTCTTCTGCGGAGTGCTTTCTCATATGAACAATAGACATAGTCAATCATTTCTCCTTGATGCCACAGTCAGTAAAGTGTTGCCCTCGTGTTAAGTGTAGTCACTTTTACATTATCTATGAAGTTCATCTCTTTGATCAACATTTGGACCAGGTTCTGATCAGGTCAGGAGTGGCTTGGTCCAAATAAAATCCAAACTGTGTATTAATGAAAAGTTGGCAACAACTTTGCACACAATGCTTACAGGAGGGAGTAGATGAACTAGGAAGTGATGCACCAATTTGCTCCTCTCTTGGTGAACAGAGCATACCTGAAAGGTTCTCTATAATGCCGAGCAGATAACATTCTTTTTTACATCATTAAAATAGCTGAGCCAGATGCAAAACTTATTCTGGAGGGCAAGTCTCTATTACCAGACTCAGGGTGATAGTGCCATAGTACACTATTGCTGTAGCAGAGGTTTCAGTGTTTTACTGATACAGTGTTGCCATTCTTTAACTAGATGTTTCAATTGCCACCTTTTCCATGGTGTCTTTTGCACTCATTTGAGATTGTCAAAGTAGCTTCATTCAAGAATAAAGTAACCAATGTGTTCTCCAAAAGCAGAACAAAAGAGTTCTGTAGTTATAAATAGGAACTCTTTGGTACGCGAGGTTTGGAACTTTCTGATGGGTCAGGGATTATTATGATACAGAGGAAGAACATGCTGAGATGTTGACAAGGTGGCATTATAACTTTCAAAGAGACAATAAAATCTTAAGTGAGTTCTGCTTTTGCTCCGGCAGAAGAATAATATTGCCATTCTCATTAATGGTGAAGCATCAAAAGATGGCTACTTGCCATATATTTTGACAGTTGCCTGGCCAGTTGGTTCAAGTTTTAATTAAATTTTAATGCAACTGTAATATAAAAGAAAACTGTTATATAAATTGGCAGTATAAAGTACTAATAATCTCATTACTATGCAAATATTCCACATTGTGGTTGAAAGAATAATCCACTGAGGTATTCCAGGGCAATAAATTTTCGTTTTGAATGCCAACCATCTCCAAAGAATAGAGGAGATCTGAAATTTTCAAAAGAGGTTGGCTCATTGATATTTGTTACTCTGTCTCCAGGTAACTGCAGATGGTCTGATGGACATTTGAGTGAATTTTGTTGTCAGTACAAGCAGGGTCTGTGCGGGCAATCAGACATTGTGTGGTCTTTGTGATGGAACATATGAAAGAAAATCATTGCAACAGGATAAAAACTTCAGCAATAAGAAAATGTGCATGAGTTAATAATTTCAATGCATATCAAATGAAACAGGTTGAGCTTTCTGGAATACATGAGAAAGTTCTAAGCGGGATAATATAAGTGATATGCAAAACTTCATGCTCTAATTCCACCCAATTATCAGTTCCCAATCTCTCAGGAATGGGTTTTGCACATGTTTGAATTAACTATTTTAATGCCTTGGGATATGGTGAGACCTTATCTTGGATCTGGCCATTGTCTCACTCTTGTGCAGCACAAATATTATTTGTCAAATGATGGTCAGTGCCACGCTATTACTGCTTGGGGCATTCAGATTTCAGGATTCAATTCTAGCACCGTCTGCAAGGAGTTTGTATATTTTCCCCGTGACCACGTGGGTTTGCTTCAGATGCTTTGGTCTCTTCCCACAGCCCAAATACATACCAGTTAGCAGGTTAATGGTCATTGCAAATTGTCCTGTGATTAGGCTGGGGTTAAAAAGTGGTTTGCTGGGTGGTGCAGCTCGTTGGGCCTTAAGTGCCTGTTCCATGCTCTATTTTTAAATAAATAAAATATATAAACCAAAAACTGAATGTTGTTTGGAATTGCCTAATCACCAGCAAACAGCTTTGGTAGAAGGAAGTTCAGTGATGAAATTATTGAAGATGTTGGGCTTTGGGCACTGCAGAAACTTGATGCACTGTAAATGAGCTGAATTGATTTGCCTTCAACAAGTGCAATCATCTATCTTTGTGCTTTGATTAAATTTAAGTAACAAGTGGTGTACAGCAGGAATTGGTGCTGAAATGTTTGTTGTTTATGATATATGTAATTACATGGAATGAGAACATAGCTGGCCTGATCAGTAAGTCTGTAAATGACATACAAACTGGTGAAGTGGTGGATGGCAAAGCAGATTCAAGGTTGATACAACATTGTGGGGGTGAAAGGTTCAAAGGTCCAATGTAATGCCAGAGAAATTTATACAATATACATCCAGAAACGCTTTTCCTTCACCAACATCCACAAAAACAGAGAAGTGCCCAAAGAATGAACGACAGATAAACATAAGAACCCCAAAGTCCCCCCCAGCTCCCCTCCCTCCCACATGTAAGTGGCAGCGAACAACAATCCCCCCTCCCTCCACCAGCAAAAAAAAAGCAAGCATCAGTACCACCACTGAGCACCCAGCGTGAGCAAAGCAATAGCAAAGATGCAGACTTGCAGTTACCCCCAAAGGCTTCACGTTTCATCCGGCATTCAACATACCGCAGATTCTCTCTCTCCAATGGAAAAGGAGGTGTTTCTGTTTTTTCTGCCAATTCTGAACTGTTCTATGTTCTGAGGCTGTCTAGGGATACAGCATGACAAATGTCAGATGGAAAGTTAAGCAGCACAATGGCAGATAAGTTTTAATCCAGACAATTGTGAGTTTACTTTTTTTGGGAAGTGAAATTCTGTTAGGATATTTAGAATACATGGCAAGGATCTGAGGAGCATTACTGTACAAAGGCACCCTGGGGTACAAGTGCATAGCTCCCTGAAACTAGTGACACACGGGGATAGAGTAGTAAGGTGTCCACTGGTGACACTCATTTGGGCAAACTTGATGCCAGTCTCTGCAATGTTCCTGAACATTGCACACAGGTTTTCTGGCAAGGCTTCCCAAAATATCAAGACTTCCTTTTCTGCACCCTTAGCCACCACCTGAAACCTGCTTCATTGAAGTCTTCTAAAAAGTTTCTTGGCAGCAAATTGTGTTTGCAATGTCACCTTCCAGCAAGGTGCTGCATTCTTGCTGGAGCTTAGCTTCATGCCCAGCATGAGTTGAGTCTCACTGTGTTGCAATATTCTCAATTATGGTCCAGTGTCATCACCTGAGCTGGAGAGTTATAGGTATTCAACTAAGTGATTGTCCAGTCATCAAAATAATCTTCTTGCTTCTACACCTAGCCAAGTTGCAGTTTTAAGTTATTTCCTTTGGAGAAGGGACAGTGGTTCTGTAAATTGTAGCTTGTAAATCAAAAGAATGCAGGGTGAGGCAGATGTACAAGATGAGAGCAGGGATATAGAATGAGGATTCAGTCATGTATTACTTAACCTTCAAGAAAGAAATTGAAGGGTCTCAGTCCATTTGCTATCATGGTTAAAAAGCTATCCCGGTTGTGGTAACTGTGAAATATTGCTTGCAGGAATTGTCAGGGTATGAGGGTAAGGTGAAGCATTTGCTTGTTTGCTTTTGATGCACAATTTTTTTTGTTTGGATTAATGAGTGTATGTGATTAACTGAGTAGTGCTCGCGGCAACTTTTGTTGGAAAAGGTTTTTGTAAAGATTTTCACTGACCATAATTGTGTGAGTAAGTTCACTGAACTTCTTGCCTCATTGGAGTTGGACACTGGCATTCAGCTTTGTGACTATCTACTTCTGTTACTGTAGATCTGTTTGGAAGGCTTCCTGGCTCAGGTAGACATCAGATATTTCATCACTCTGCACCTTTCCACCAAGAACATTGTGCAGCTTTGAATTCTGGGAACACACTGTTTCTCAAGTTGGGATGTCACCAAATATTTCTAAAAAAAATATTATTTTGCATGAATACAGGAGCCTGCTGCAGCCTTGATGCACCCCTTTAAGTCAAACTCAAGTAGTGTAGACTCCTTCTGGTAGCTTGTACATTGGCCAGTAATAATGCATCTCATCATCCAACAGTGAGAGCTAGACTGCTCCACTCTTACAGCAACCTTGCTGCTTTGAAGTCTATAGGGTCTGAACCTGAGGGGGCCAATCTCCTTGTGGGCAAGTTTACTAGAGTTGTTGGGGAGGGTTTAAACTAATTTGTCAGGGGCATGGGAACCAGAGTGAGAGGGCTGTTTGTTTACAAGCAGGGGCAGTGTGTAGTGAGACTGTCAGGAAGGACAGGCAGATGACAGGGCAACATTGATGTCAGTGGAATGAGATTAAGTGTAAAAGGAAGACAAGATTGAAAAGGGTGTTGGATGCAAGATTGAAGGTTTTATATTTGACTACGCGCAGTATACAAAATAAGTAGGTATTTTGTACTGCAGTTAGAGATTGGCAAGTATGACGTTGTAGGCATCACTGAGTCATGGCTAAAAGAAGATTATATTGGGAGCTTAACATCCAATGATACACATTGTATCAAAAGGACAGGCAGGTAGGCAGAGAGGATTGTGTGACTCTGCTAGTTAAAAATAAAATAAAATCCTTCGAAAGAGGTGGCATAGGGTCAGAAGGTGTAGAATCCTTGTGGGTAGATTAAGAAACTGAAAGGGTAAAAAGGCCCTGATGGGAGTTAAATACAGGATATGGGCTACAAATTACAATGGGAATTAGAGAAGGTTTGTTAAAGAGCAATGTTACAGTAGTCTTTGGGGTTTTTGATATTCAGGTAGATTGGGAAAATCAGGTTGGTGCTGAAGCCCAAGATAGAGAATTTATTGAATGCCTACAATACAAGATGGCTTTTTAGAGCAGCTTGTGGTTGTGGTTGAGCACACTGGGGGATCAGCTATTCTGTTTTGGTGTTGTATAATGAACCAGTTTTGATTAGGGAGCTTAAGGTAAAGGAACCCACTGGAGGCAGAGATCATAGTTTGATAAAATTCATTCTGCAATTTGAGTGGGGGAAACTAAGGTCAGGGGTATCAATATTACAGAAGAGTAAGGAAAATTACAGAGGCAAGAGAGAAGAACTGGCCAAAGTTGATTGGCAAGGGACATTAGCAGGTATGACAGCAGGTCAGCAATGGCTGGAGTTTATGGAAGCATTTCCGAAGGTGCAGGATAGACACATCCCAAAGAAGTAGTATTCTAATAGCAGGATGACACAATTGTGTTTGACGAGGGAAAGTCAAAGCCAACATAAAGCAAAAGAGAGGGCATAAGGTAGAGTAAAAATTAGTGGGAAGTTACAAGAAATTTTAAAAACCCACAGAAGGCCACTGAAAAACCACAAGGGACAAAAAGATGAAATATGAAGTTAAGCTAGCCAACCATATCAAAGAGGATACCAAAAGTTGTTTTTTTTTTCAGATATATGAAGAGTAAGACAGGCAAGAGTAAATACTGGACCACTGGAAAATTATGCTGGAGAGATATTAATGTGGGACAAGGAAATAGCAGATGAACTGAATTAGCAATTTGCATCAGTGTTCACTGTGGAAGACACAAGCAGTATGGTGGAAGTTCAAGGGTATCAGGGAGCAGAGATGAGTGTAGTTGCTATTACTAAGGAGAAGATGCTTGGGAAACTGAAAAGTCTGAAGCTAGGTAAGTCACCTGGACTAGATGGACTGCACCCCAAGATTCTGAATGAAGTACCTGAAGAGATTCTGAAGGCATTGTAAATAATCTTTCCAGACAACTGGAAAATTATAAATGTCAATCCAACCAAGGAGAAAGGCAGATGAAAGGAAATTATAGTCTGACTTCAGTGGTTGGGAAAATATTGGAGTCAGTTGTTAAGGATGTGGTTTCGGGGTACTTGGAGGCACGTGATAAAATAGGCTATAGTCAATAAGGTTTCCTAAAGGGAAAATCTTGCATGCCAAATTTGTTAAAATTCTTTGAGAAAATAACAAGCAGGATAGACAAAGGAGAATTGGTGGAAGTTGTGTACTTGGATTTTCAGAAAGCCTTTGACAAGGTGCCACGTGTGAGGCTGCTTAACAAGTTATGAGCCCATGGTATTTCAGGAAAGATACCAGCATGGATAGAGCAGAGGCTGATTGGTGGGAGGCAAAGCATGGGAGTAAAGGGAACCTTTTCTGATTGGCTGCTGGTGACCAGTAGTGTTCCACAGGGGTCTGTGTTGGGACTGCTTCTTTTACATTATTTATCCGTGATTTGGATGAAGGAATTGATAGCTTTGTGACCAAGTTTGCCAATGATACGAAGATAGTTGGAGGCACAGGTAGTTTTGAGGAAGCAGGGAGGTTGCAGAAGCGTATGAGTATCCCTAGTATCCAAGACATCTTTAAGGAGTGGTGCCTTAGGAAGGTAGCATCCATCATTAAGGACTTCCACTACCCAAGACATGCCGTCTTCTTATTGTTACCATCAGGAAGGAGGTACAGAAGCTTGAAGGCAAACATTCAGCAATTCAGGAACAGCTTCTTCCCCTCTGCCACTTGATTTCCACTACCTCATGACCTTTTTATTTTTTTTTTGCACTGCTTACTCTACCCTGACAATTTAAAAGACATATATATATACTTAATGCAGTTACAGTTTTTTCTCTATATTTATTTATCATCTGTTTCATTGCTGCCATAACATTAACAAATTTCACGTCATATGTCACTGATAATACTTGGGGACAGATTAGGAGAATGGGCAAAGAAGTAAGAAATGGAATAATGGAATACAGTGTCGGGAAGTGTATGGTCATGCGTTTTGGTAGAAGGAATAAAAGAATAGACTATTTTATAAAGGGGAAGAAAATTCAAAAATCAGATGTGCAGAGAGACTTGGGAGTCCTCGTGCAGGATTCCCTCAGGGTTGATTTGCAGGTTGGGTAGGTGGTGAGGAAGACAAATATATTGTTAGCATTCATTTTGAGAGGACCAGAATCTAAAACAAGGATGTAATACTGAGGCTTTTGTAAGGCTATGGTGAGGCCTCACCTGTAGTACTGTGAGAAGTTTGGGCCCCTTATTTAAGAGAGGACCTGCTGACATTGGAGAGGATTCAGAGGAGGTTCATGAGAGTTATTCCGGGAATGAAAGGTTTATCGTATGAGGAACGATTGATGGCTCTGGGACTTCACTTGCTGGAATTTAGAAGAATGTAGGGGATCTCAGTGAAACCTATCAAATGTTGAAAGTGTGAGATAGAGTGGATGTGGAGAGGATGTTTTCTATGGTGGGCAAGTTTGGACAAGAAGCCACAGCTTCGGAATGGAGGGCTGTCCATTTTAGAACTGTGATGAGGAGGAATTTCTTTAGCTAGAGGGTGGTGAATCTGTGAAATTCATTGCCATAAGTTGCTGTGGAGTCCAGGTCACTAGGTGTATTTAAGCTGGGAGTTGATAGATTTTTAGTCAGGGTGGGAAAGATTTTGGGGTACAGGCAGAAAAATGACATTGAGAGGGAAATGTATTTGCCATGATGAAATGGCAGAGCAGACTCGATGGGTCAATGACCTAATTCTGCTCCTTTGTCTTTATAGTCTGATTAACGTTTCAATTTTTATATTCGTATAAATTTTTGAAGTATTTCCCTTTCAGGGTTATTGAAAGATGTTTAATGTATCTTCATTTTGCTAGGTATCTAGAGTCAATATCCTTGAATGATAAATCATAAAAAACAAGATTCTTATAAAATATCCAGTAAAACATGAAGGTATTACTAAATAATGTATAAAATGAACAACCCCACAAACTGGGTTGGGGTATTTGACCACATGATCAGCTGAACAGCGAGGTATTAAATGAGGAAAGATCTGTAGAAAGTTTGAAGAATGGAATTCCTGCCAGAGCAAGAATTTGGAAAAGCATGTACATGTGGCGTATTGTGGGATTACAGAAAATGAGAGATCTGGGTAATGATAAGGCTGTAGCCGAGAATGAGAATTTTGAAATCAGGTCCCAGCATAAATTGATACCTTTGTGGCTCAGCAACAGTGGGTGAAAATTTAGTAATGTTTGGAGCAATTTAGCACTCTGATATCAGAACATTAGGTGATCTCACATTCATACTGCTTGGAATAAAGGAGATAGAATGGCACGGATTGCGCTGCAATATTACAAAGGCGATTGAGTAACCCTTTTGATTGCCTGGTTGTTTGATTTTGTGGCCACCATAGGACCAATGTAGTGAACAGTCTGATGCAATTACATACATTCCCTTGGGGGGGGGTGCGGCTGGGGAGAAGAGTTAGATTTCCTGATGTGAGAATGGAATGGAGCAGTCTGTGCACTGTCAACAGAGTCTTCCTGAAGTTTAGATGGAGGAACGTTCTGCTTCATGACTGCTGATGGTCAAGCAAATCCTAGTGGCGGAGAAGGGATTGAGGGAGAGTGGTACAGTGGAGTTGGGCGATAGCATGAATGATTAAATCTGCCTCTGTTATACAGGGTGATGTTGTTGAGAAATGGTAAATGAGTGAGAAGTGGGTGAGTGTCACGGATAGATACTTAGAGAGCATTGGACGTGGTTCTGTAGTAAGGGGAAGACAAGATAATTCCTTGGTATGCCTCGACAGTTAAGAGGGTGCCAAGCAACTAGGGTCTCATTCAGTTGTATGATTATGGGCAAAAGTTGAGGTTGGACCGGTCAATCATGTCAACAGCTGGAGGAAGTTGAAGGATGAGAAAGGGGGCCTTCAATTTCTGATGTAGCAAGTTACCAGTGCCATAGATGAAAAGTATTTTGGTTTGTGGCAGGGTTAGAAGTTTTATGGGAAGAATTTTTGTGCAGTATCTTATGTGTTCATTAATGTTAGTAAAGATCAGACAGTCTACAAGGGTGCAACTTGTGAAGGATTGGACAGAAACAAATAATTGGTTTATAGAGAGAATTAATGTTGGCAGATTTTCAGAAAAGGGTTCTGTTTCTGAGAAGAAAGTCAGTTGGCATAAATAAACGGCGAGGAAGGAAATTTGGATGCTTCATGGCTCAAGTGAATAGGAGGTATGTCTGATGGACAAGGTAAGCTTTGGAAAGCTTGAAAGGAAACTGAGAAATCTGTGATTGATCAAAATTCAAGGAATGGAGCCAGAGGAGAAGCAGAAATTCAGCTTGGTGAGAAAGGGCCAAAATGGTTGAGGCAGATGACTGAAAATGACAGACTTTGTGACAAAAGAACTTGAACTCTTCAAACTTACTATGAGGAAATGTGAAAGTTTTTTTTTAATACAACAAAATGCATGTTAATTCATATGTGGAACAATGTGGCATCTTTTTTCTCAGCCAGAATGGAAGTAATTTTCTTTCATGTCTTATGACTTAAGGTCTGAGTGAATTTGATTCTGATTTTTGTTCACATCTACCACTTTGATCAAAGCTGCGTTTTCCATTGAGTCATACAAGTTCACAGTATGGGATAGAGCTCAATGTATGTGTGCTGGTCAAAAATATAGTTGTGTCACATAATCCCACATTCCAGCTCTCTGTTCTTGGTTCTTCAAAGTCTCATCCCTGTACCATGTAAATCAGCTCAAGGTTTCAGTTGTTCCAGTCTCCAATTACTGTTTTCCACAGCATCCTTTCAAAGTTCCAAAGTTAGTCTTTTCTCATAATTATAGATTTCAAACCAACATCCTCACAATCTCCTCCTCTTCCATCACATTCTTCCTATTGTCTGACATAATGATTTTTGCTATGGATATTCAACGTGTGCTTTAATCTGATAACTTTTTCTTCGAATTGACACTGGGTGGGCAGCACAGTGTGTCAAGCTGTGTAGGGCTGCTCCTTCACGTCACCAGAGACCTGAATTCAGTCGTTACCATGGGTGCTCTCTGTGAGCTTCTGCAATTTCTCCTTGCCATCGAGTTTCCAACCACATCTTAAGGACGTGCATCAGCAGGTTAATCAGTCTCTATGAATTGTCTCCATGGTGTAGATGAGAAACTGAAACTGCGAGGAGGGTTGGTGATTTCAGCCCAATTTAACTTCTCGCAAATAAATGCTGTCTATCCAAATATAGCCATATGTTGTCTGAAGCCAAAACAATTTATACGCAGTGGCCACTTTATTGGGTACACCTGTACACCTCTACAATGTTGTGAGCCGAATCAAAGATGGTGATGATTCTGCATACAGGAGGAAGAGTGAAAATTTGGCTGAGTGGTGTCATAACAACAACCTCTCACTCAATTGTCTGCAAGACCAAGGAACTGACTGTAGACTTTAGAAGAGGGATACCAGAGGTCCGTGAGCCAGTCCTCATCAGAGGATCAGAGATGGAGAGGCAACTTTAGCAACTTTAAGTTCCAGTGTGTTACTGTTTCAGAGGACCTGTCTTGGACTCAGCACTTAAGTGCAATTGTGAAGAAAGCACGATAGTGTTTCTGTTTCCCTCAGAACCTACGGAAATTCAGCATGACATCTAAAACTTTGACAGACTTCTATAGATGTGTAGTGGAGAGTATATGGACTGGCTGCATCATAGTCTGGTACGGAACCACCGATGTCTTTGAATGGAAAATCCGACAAAAGGTATTGGATTCAGCCCAGTGCATCACAGGTGAAGCCCTCCCAGTGATTGAGCACATCTACGTGAAATGCTGTCATTGGAAAGTAGCATGCATCATCAGAGATCCTCAACCACTCAAGACGTCCCCTGTTCTCACTGCTGCCATCAGGTAGAAGGTTCAAGAGCCTCAGGATTCGAACCACCAGGTCCAAGAACAGTTACTAACCCACAACCATCAGGCTCTTGAACAAAGGGGATAACTACACTCACTTGCCCATCCATTGAGATATTTTCACAGCCAATGATCTCACTTTAAGGACTGTTCATCTGGTTATTTCATGTTCTTAGTATGTATTGCTATTTATTTACATTTACACAGTTTGTTGATCTTTCATTGATCCTGTTATAGTTACTATTCAATAAATTTGTTGATTATGTCCACAGGAAAATGAATCTCAGGGTTGTGTAAGGTGACATGTATGTACTTCGATAATAAAATTTACTTTGAACAGTGAACATCTGCTCATTAATCCAAATGTCTAATCAGCCAATCATGCGGCAGCAACTCAGTGCACAAAAGCATCCAGACATAGTCAAGAGATCAGTAAACATCAGAATGGGAAAGAAATGTGATCTAAGTAACTTTGACTGTATAATGATTGTTGGTACCAGAGAAGGTAGTTTGAGTATCTCAGAAACTGCTGATTTTCACAAGCGAAAGTCTCCAGAGTTTACGTAGAATGGTGCAAAAAGCAAAATATATTCAGTGATCAGCAGTTCTGTGGGTGAAAACACCTTTTTAATGAGAAAGGTCAGAGGACAATGACCAGACTGGTTCAAGCTGACAGGAAGGCAGCAGTAACTCAAATTACATTGGTGGTGTGCAGAGGGGCATCTCTATATGTGCAACTCAGAACATCAAAGTGGATGGGCTGCAGCAACAGAAGTCCATGGGAATACACTCAGTGGCCTCTCAGGAGGAACCTCATAAAGTGGCCACTGAGTGTATATCCATTCCTTAACATGTTAAATACTCTAATTATTCTACAAAATCTTTCAGAGCAGATCTACCAGCATCTTTGAAACAATGTCAGTTTGAATGTTACTCAAACCATCATCGATGGCTGTGGTGTTTCATGATTTACTCTGGAGATTAAAGTCAATGGGGATCATGTCCACTGACTAGACTGAAAAAGCAGCACCAAGGAAGATGGCTGTAACTCAAAGAGAAATCACCTCAGCTCTGCATGTTATTGCTGAAGTTCCTCACAACATATACCATGTTCGGGATCAGTCTACAGACGAGGATAGCAGTCCTGGGTATTTGTCAAACAATAGCTCAGCATGGTACTGTGCAAAGAACACGTGGCAGTTGATGTGAAATTCTTCCAGCACAAATACAAGATAGGTCCTGACCTACCAAAGGGGGCCTAACAGTGTACACAGACTGGAGGGGATAGGAGCCATAGGGGTACTCGGAATTGATTGCACAATACATAATCTCAAGGTATCAGATCAAATGTTGGCAAGAAAATCTTTCCAAAGTGATCACCTACCAGGTGGTTGATCAGTGCTCATTCATGTTCTTGGAAGAACTCTCCCATGCTTAGTGTATCCTGTACTCCTACTCCATCACCAAGAAAGGCTTGGCAGCAGCACCATCAACCAAATGTCTTAATCAAGAATATCAAGCTTGTGTCAATAGAAAGATGCAACGTGCCGCAGGAGGGTCTCCATTGCTCTTTTGTTTTCGATGAGAAGGAGAACTTTCATATCCAACAATATAAAAGGTGTATTGTGGGGGGAGGTGGAATATAGCTGATCAGGATGTTTCTGATCATCATTACTTTAATGTCCTTTTTAAAAATCTTCATTGGTTCCTTATTCTACATTAACATGATCTTCTTGTTTTATAGGGTACACAGAAAGATATAGAGAAGCGGCGGCTACTGCTGAACAGCATCACAGAGACTGGTGAGAGTCTGAAGGCCATGTTGGGCAAGAGTAACAATGTTGTTGATGATAAACTCAGTCTGTTGAACTGTAATTGGATAGCAGTCACATCACGGGCCGAAGAATGGCTTAATCTTCTGCTGGTGAGTAATTCTGAACATCTCTTTTTGCAGGCAAAAATTTGCAGAGTGCTATACATTATCAAATGTTGAAAGGCAAACTCTAGAGTGGACATGGAGAAGATATTTTCAGTATTAGGGGAACCTAGGACCAGAGAGCACAGCCTCAGATTAGAAGGACGTCGCTCTAGAACAAGAGATGAGAATGAATTTCTTTATCAAGAGGATGGTGAATTTGTGGAACACATTGTCACGGGTTGCCGTGGAGGCCAGGACATTGGACGGACTTAAAGCAGATATGAAAGGTTTTTGATTGGTTAGCATGTCAAAGGTTACAGGGGGAAGGCAAGGGAATGAGATTGAGAGGGAAAATAAAACAGAAATGTTTGAATGTTGGAGTTCAAATGGCCTAATTCTGCACCAAAGTCTGAGGTCATGTACGATATAATCTTCACTTAACCTCAGTAAGAAAAAGGAATTGATTGTGGACCAGGAAGGGGAAGTTGGGACAACATACAGCAGTCCTCATCAAGGGGCCAGCAGTGGAAAGAGTGAGCAGTTTCAAGTTCCTGGATGTCAATATGTGTGAAGATCGATCCTGATCCCAACAGATGAAGAAGACACACTGGTGGTTATATTTCACGAAGAGTTTGAGGAGATTTAGTATGTCACTGAAGACTGGTAAATTTCCCCATTCTGACTGGCTGCATCCCCATCTGGAATAGAGGTAAAAATGCACAGCATCAGAAAAACCTGCAGAGGATTGTAAACTCAGCCAGCTCCATCAAGAGCACTCGTCTCCCCTCCATCAAGGAGAAGTTGGCATCTATCATTAAGGACCCTCTCAATCCAGGACATGCCCTTTTCTCATTGCTATCATCAGAGAAGAGCCCGAAGATAGACACTCAAAACTTTAGGAACAGCTTCTTCCTCTCCACTGTCCATGATTTCTGAACTGTCCATGAATACGACCTATTTTGCTTTCTTTTTGCACTACTTATTTCTTCAAGTTGTAACTTATTGTATGTACTGCAAAACAACAAATTTCATGATACGTGTCAATGGCAATAAATCTGGTTCTGATGACCAGAGCATCAGAGGATCCTGTGTAGAATCGGGTGCAGATTCAACAAATTTCAGCCTGAATGGTGAAAGGGAGATAATTGAACTGACAGAAGTTATCCCTTTAAAGTTAAAAAACATTTGAAAGGAACCTATTGTGTATTTGAAAATGGTTATTTGGATGTTCTCAACAGTATTGCAGCTTTCAGAAAATACTAGAGCTATTTAAGGTTAGCGAATTCTGTAAGTTTCTAGAGTACACTTCATGTGGCAATTTGCCACTCATTGCTTTCATTGAAGTTAGTGGAAATTAAAAAAGAAGATCGGGCGCACTTAGGCTTGTGAGGGAGAGCACCCTGCTGATACAGCAGCTAAAACAATAATGATTCATGTTACTATCCCTGTGGAAATACTTTACAGCAGCTAATGGAGTTTCACTACAGCAGTGCTGCATATAGTGATAATTGCTCAATTGATTGAATAATTACAGCCTATCAATAGACACAGATTATGTGCATGCTGTTGCAAAGATTCCAAAATTTGCTACAATAAAATTGGAATTAATTTATTGAATCATCCTGATTAAGACTGGAACTCCTCTTTGCAGCTTTTAACATTGTGATGAACAGAACTCCTGAATTAATCAGATATTATCAATTCATTGATTTGAGGTCCAGCTTTAATTAATTAATATAATTCCGTAATTTGCCTAAAAAACTTGGTCAGAGATGAGTTTGGACATCTCTCTAAGCTCCTATTTCACCATTTCTCAAGATGCAAACTGCATTTGGACAATAATTTTTATAATTTGGAACTATTATATAACATATACTGTTTCAGTAGTATCTAATTCCATCGAACACAGGTTGTTGAGAGGGAAAGGATATACGTTCAATAGCCACTATATTAGGTATTACTTGTACCTAATAAATTGGCCACTGAGTGTATGGTTATGGTCTTTTGCTGCTGTAGCTCATTCACTTCTTCGCAGTATTCTCTGTAAACTCTAAAGACTGTGCATGATAATTCCAGGAGATAAGCAATTTCTGGGATGTTGAAACCACCCCGTCTGACACCAACAATCATTGCATGGTCAAAGTCACTTAGATCACATTTCTTCCCTATTCTGATGTTTGGTCTGAATAACAACTGAACCTCTTGACCATGCCTGCATGCTTTTATGCATTGAGTTGCTGCCACATGACTGGCTGATTAGTTATTTGGATTAATGGCAAGTGTATAGGTATATCTTATAAAGTGGTCACTGACTGTTTATTTGCTTGTAAAGAACAGGTTCGGTAGTAAATATTTCCAATCACCAGTGTTTCCCAACCTTATTTAGCCCAATGCCCCCCCCCCCCCATAGCACCTTCATACTTTCCAATGCCACTCTTAGGCACAATATACTTTCCGGTGTCCCCATAGTGTATAAACATGTCTGCCATATGCTAAAATGAGAAACATGATTTCTGCTTTAAATTTTTATTTGTCTTTAAACTTACACAGTACTGGTGTGCTCTACAGCAGCTTTGATATCAATGTGATCTTTTTAGCACGTGTTGAAATACCTGGTTCAAGTTGTGACAGGAAAAGCCTTAGGTCCCCATGCATGACAATGTTCAAGTGTTTTCTGGGATTTTTTTTAGTATGTGGTTCACTGCACTGAAACCGCTTTGAAAAAGGTAGGAGGATAAAAATGCAATGAAGGGCAGACTGGCTCTTTTCCAAAGACCAGAAAACTTCGTATGACAGTGTAGCCACATACTACCAAAACCGACGTTTTTGAAAAGAATTTTTGCTGCTTCATCATTCTGAATTTCGATAATTTCTTCTTGGAAGCTCTCCTCCTGTTCTTCCACCTTGTAAAGAAATGGGTTAATTACCCATTCTGGAATTTCCAGATCATTCAAATCTTTGAATTGATTCTGAAAATCCTTCTTCAGTTACTGTGGGTGTAAACAGTACTTTTGCAAGTCACTGTCTGTGAAAGAGAGTGCCATACTTTCCATGTAGGGTAACTGTGAGAACATTCTTGTCCCAATGTGGTGCTTATATATTTCCAATTTTCTGATGAAAGTAAACACTGCACATTTTGTCTGAATTAAATTCAAATGCTCGCCCTACATTTTCATAATTAGAGTGTTCATATTGTCATACAGATTGGCTAGGTATGGTACATCTCCATGTAGAAGTTAAATTTTGTTTCCGAAGCTCTTGTCGACTGAGCAAAAATTCAACCACGTGTCAGAAAGGTCAAAGAAGTGTTTTAAGCAGCAGCTATTTGACAGCCAAAGCACTTCAGTGTGAAGAAACAGGCATTCAAACTCTTCATCATTTTCCTGGCATAACTGGCGAAATATTCTGCTATTTAATGGATGAGCTTTAATTTTGTTGACAGCAGATATCACAAGAGTTATGATTGAAATAAGTCACTGGCTGAGGTTTTGGCTGCGAGATATTGATGATGAATTACACAATGGATTACAAACAGACTTGGAATCTCTTTTTTTTATAAATGCCACTAAACCAGCCTGATGACCTGTCATAAATGTTGCTCCATCTGTAGCATAAGAAATCTTCTTCCTAATCGGAATACTTTTACCCTCAATAAATATTTTGAGCTCATCGTAGATTGATTCTCCGCCGATACTTGTTTTTTCTTTTCACAAAAGAGAAGCTCTTCATAAACTTCTCCATTTTTGATAAACCATATATATGCCATTAGCAATGCCTTGTCTTGCACAGTTGACTCATCCATTTGTATTCAAATTCAGTTTTTTGTAGCTCTGTGCATAGTCGATACTCAATGCCTTCACTCATCACTACGATGAGCTGTAGAGTTATTACTCAAAGGAATTGATTTTAAAATACTGGTATCTGTTTTGAGAACAATGGTGAGCACTTCTGATACAGCAGGCAATATTAATCTTTCACCAGTTGTCTGAGATTTTCCACACATTGCTATCATTTTGGAAATGTTATAAGAAGCAATGAGACCACTATCAAGGTCATTTTTAGCTTTCTTGGCAAATGACTTGAGTGTGCAATGCTTTTCAATTGCTTCTTTCATCTTATGGAACTGGATAATACCATAAATAGCCTTTTCAGGGTGTATTTTATGGAAGTGTTCCTGAAATCTTGATGGTTTCATGGCTTCATTAGACAGTATAGTATTACGAATAAGACACATGGGGCGTCACTGATCTGATGGGAACGGAATAAATCTATGCTCCAGCTATGTAACATTGTATTGATGCACCTCCTGTAGTTTCTGGTTCTCAGCAGAATTCAAGGCTTCACCCCCTTCAGAATCATAGAGATCGTGTCATGCTTACTTATCCATCATTAACGGGGCTAAACTGAAATATAAAATTAAGACAAACTGGGAAGGCCTTTTGGATGTTGACAATGGCAGTGAGTTAACATGGTCAATCAGGTCTTGTGCTTCAAGTTGGGGTGCTGCTTACCACCCCACTTCTCCCCCCCCCAAGAATCTTGAATGCCCCCTGATGACTTCTATTTCCCATAATGCCCACTTAGGACATGCAACCGCCCCCTTGGCGGGGAGCAACCCCATTGGGAATCACTGCCATGTACTAAGCTTTTAAAGAAAGCTAGGGAACGGAAAAATCAGGTGAATGAGTAAGGAAGAATGTCAAACTTGTTTCTGGTGAATAAGGTGGAAAATTGAATTAGCGGTGGTCATAGTAAGATGAGATTTAGCATTGCAGTGGAATAGAGTAAGGCTCACTCCTCGGTAACAATATTTACTTAGGGCAGGCCTGTTTAAAGGGATGATTATAGAAAATTGGAATCAAAGTTGGTATTTCACTGAAGGAGAAGTTGGTTTTATTAGAGTCTATTTATATTTCCATGAAGAAGAACAAAATAAAGCAGCAACACTCACAACACGCTGGAGGAACTCAGCAGGTCGGGCAGCATCTGTGGCCGAAACGTTGACTGATCGTTTCCACGGATGCTGCCCAACCTGCTGAGTTCCTCCAGCGTGTTGTGAGTGTTGCTTTGACCCCGGCATCTGCAGAGTATTTTGTGTTTAAAATAAAGCAGAAAGAAAGGCCATGTGTTAGGAGTCAACTTATTAACACGAGTAAAAACCAGGATGAATATAGAAAGTAAAAATTGAAGCAAAGGAAGCAAAAAGGATAAATGATTTAAAAGAAACTCATACTGTAAACTTGGAAATGGGATCTATATACCTTTGCCAAACACGTGAACTGAAATATTGAATAAAAACAAAAGTTTGTGCTGATCAGGGACTAAAATGAAGATGTGAGAAATGCAGCTACAATCTGTGCAAAGTCATCAAAGCAGCGAAACAACAATACAGAGAGAAGATTCAGACTCAACTATCCACCAACAGCACACGCAGCTTATGGCAAAGTCTGCACACCATCACAGACTTCAAAGCTAAACGCAGTGGAGTTTCCAACATCGATGCCTCTCTCCCAGATGAGCAAAATTTTTTTTACGCTCGATTCGATGTCACCAATACTGAGCCCCTGAGGAGACCTGCAGATGATGCGACCAGCAGTTTAGTCATCTCTGAAGCTGAAGTACGCAGGTGTTTCCAATGGGTGGAAGTCGCAAGGCCACAGGACCGGATGGCGTCGCAGGGCGAGTACTCAGGATCTGCATGGCACAACAGGCGTGCTTACAGACATTTTTAATCTCTCCCTCTCCCAATGTAGAGTGTCCTCCTGCTTCAAAGCATCCACCATTGTTTCTATACCTAAAAAGACCAAGGTAGCATGTCTGAACAACTGGTGTCCTGTCGCACTCACCTCAATAATAAGCAAATGCTTTGAGAGGCTGGTCATGGACTACATCTTCAGCATACAAACACCCAAACTGGACACCCTACAATTTGCCTACCGACACAATCGACTGACAGATGACGCAATAGCCACTGCTCTACACACCTTCCTTAAACATGTGGAGAAGAGGGATGCTTATGTGAGAATGCTGCTCTTGGGCTACAGTTCAGCATTCAATTCCATAATACCTTCCAGGCTTGACAAGAAGCTCAGAGACCTCGGCCTTTACCCTGCCTTGTGTAGCTGGATTCTGGGTTTCCTGTCAGATTGCTGACAGGTAGTAGAAGGGGGAAACCTCACCTCTGCCCCCTGACTGTCAACACAGGTGCCTCTCATGGCTGTGTACTAAGCCCCCTCTACTTCTCTCCCTCAATGTTGCAAAAACAAAGGAGTTGGTTGTGGACTACAGGAGGAATGGAGACAGGCTAACCCCTATAGACATCAATGGATCTGGGGTTGAGAGGGTGAACAGCTTTAAGTTCCTTGACATCCACATCACCGAGGATCTCACGTGGTCTGTACATCCTGACTGCGTGGTGAAAAAGGCACAGTAGTGCCTCTTTCACCTCAGATGGTTGAGGAAGTTTGGTATGGCCCCCCCCCCAAATTCTAAGATCTTTCTATAGGGGCACAATTGAGAGCATCCTGACTGGCTGTATCACTGCCTGGTATGGGAACTGTACCTCCCTTAATCGCAGGACTCTGCAGAGAGTGGTGCGGACAGCCCAGCGCATCTGTAGATGTGAACTTCCCATTATTCAGGATATTTACAAAGGCAGGTGTGTAAAAAGGGCCTGAAAGATCATTGGGGTCCCGAGTCACCCCAACCATCAACTGTTCCAGCTGCCACCATCTGGGAAATGGTACCGCAGCATAAAAATCAGGACCAACAGGCTCTGGGACAGCTTCTTCCACCAGGCCATCAGACTGATTAATTCATGCTTATACAACTGTATTTCTATGTTATATTTACCATCCTGTTGTACATAATATTTATTATAAATTATTATAATTGCAAATTGCACATTTAGACAGATGTAATGTAAAGATTTTTACTCTTCATGTACATGAAGGATTTAAGTAATAAAGTCAATTCAATTCATTTGAGTGTGGCTGGTTTAAACAAGGTAGAAAATACTGCTGGATTCACTCAGTGCAAATGGGATACATCTTGGGTTGCTTATGGAAGAAAGGATGGAAATTTTGGAGTTATTAGCCACAATCTCCAGATGATATCTCAAAATTAGTAAACTACAAACATTCCACACTTGTGAATATAATGTTTATACAAATCCAGCAATTGCAGACGGGTTAGTTTAACATCATTTGTGGGTAAAATTTTAGAGATTATCGAGGAGAGAATCGGCAGTCACTTGTGCAAATGCTGAATGATTAAAGAAAGCCACAATATATTTATTAAAGGGAAATCATGTTTAACTTATGTGATAAAGTGTTTTTTGATGAGGCCCAGTTATGGGAGGTGGGTTGTCATAACAGATCTGTCATCAAGATAAAAGGCTTCTTGTATATTAATATCTTGGATGTACAAGGCGCTATTGCTGCAGTTGACTTTGAACTTAGAAGCATGGTGAATCATGAGGAGGATGATAATTAATTTGGTAAAGCTGATGAAGTGCATGAAGATGTGTCAGATGAAATTCAACATAGGAATAGTGTTATCTATCAGTCCGTAGACATGGGTAAATTGTGGAAGGTGGCTGGGTCGTATGCAAAAGAAGTTAATAAAGCATATGAGAGCCTGAGCTTTATAAATGGGGGCACAACATTAAAGAGCAGGAAAGTCATATCTCTGTATAAAACTCAATTTGGATCATAACTGAAGTTTTGACTCCAATTCTGGTTACTGCACTTTCAGAATAGTGTGAAGGCCTGTGAAAGGGTGCAGAGCGATTTACTGGATGGTTCCTGCAATAAAGAACTTTAGTTAAATTGATGGAGTGGGGAAATTTAGGTTGTTACCATTGCAAGTGGGCAGGTTGAAAAGAGATTTGACTACAAAAGGTACAGATAAAGTAGACGGAAAAAGTGTTTCTTTGGAACCATGGGGTGCAGAATGAAGATGATTAAGCAAGTACCTTTGGGATAAATCTTTGTTTTGCACTGTGAATAGAGAGACTGCCCTTTCTAGATACGTGCTAATTTGATTGGGAAGTACAAAAATAGGACAAATAAAAAGGGAAAAGAGAAAGAAAATCAGCTTTTACTAGAAGCCATTCATCTGGGAGAAAACTGGATTGCTACAAGAAGAAAGCTGCTAAAAGTAAAACATTTTGCTGGATCTTTGATGTTTTGAGAACTCGCTACTTTTCTGGGCTAAGTGACTCAATAATGTCATATTTCATTTGAAAATGGTATTGCAGAAATCTCATTGCTTTCTTTTAGCTTTGTTTATACCATCTATTGGCTGTTACAGTGTGGGGTTGGATTGTGTCTGTGTCTGCCTTTTGCAGGATGCCAGTAATCAGACTAACCTGGTGTAGATGTGTTACTGCCAATGCTCTGTGATCTGTGAGGTGTGCCACTCTGAAGCAGTTACATGGCTGTAAACACTGTTATATAAGAAAACACACACAAAATGCTGGAGGAACTCAGCAGTTCAGGTAGCATCTATGGAAATAAATAAACAGTAGAAATTTCAGGCCAAGACACTTTTTCAGGACCAGAAAGGAAGGGGGGAAGATGCTAGAATAAAAAGATGGGGGGAGAGGAAGGAGGGCAGCTAGAAGGTGATGGGCGAAACCAGGTGTGCAGAAAAGATAAAGGATTGGAGAGGAAGGAATCTAATAGGAGAGGAGAGTGGACCATAGGAGAAAGGGAAGGGGGAGGGGACCCAGGGGAAGGTGAGAGGCAGGTGAGAAGTGGTCGGAGGCCAGAGTGGGGAACAGAAGAAGAGAGGAGGAGGAAGGATTTTTTTTAACTGGAGGAGAAATTACACCATCAGTTTAGGGCTACCCAGATGGAAAATAAGGTGATGCTTCTCCACCTTGAGGGTGGCCTCATCTTCACACAAGAGGAGGTCATGGACCAACATGTTGAAATGGGAATGGGAATTAAGATGTTTGACCAGCGGGAAGTTCTGCTTTTGGTGGATGGATGGAGCCGCTCAAGGAACTAGTCCCCCAATTTACAATGGGTCTCACCAGTGTGGAGGAGGCCACATCAGGAATACTGGGCGCAACGGACAACCCCAGTAGATTGGCAGGTGAATTTAAATTAAATGCAAATTAGGCACGTTAATTCTGTTATTTTTATATTGCGCATATTTTCCAAGAACATAGAAGGATGCCATCAGGCCCATCAGGAATCATTTGAGGTGAGGTCAATGCCAGATCTCAGAGTTTTTCCACATCCCCATTGATTTCCCTGTCACCAATTCTCCATTATGTGCCTATCGACTCCAATTTGACTTCTTCACGTCTAGTGATGTGAAGAATAATGAACAGAAACAAGTTAATCTACCTACCAGCTGGCCTCTCGGATGTGGAAGGAAGCTGAACCAGCCAAGGCAAGCCATTATGGTCACAGAGAAAACATTAAAGTACATGCGGACAGCATCTGAGATCCATCTTGAACCCGGGTGGACGGAGCTGTACAGCAACAGGCTCACCTGCTGTGTCACTGTCACATAGCTGAAAGAAAATGAAGCACTGACCCTTGAATGAAAATTAGTCTGTCCATTCAAATGAATTGGCTGAACAAGAAGCCGATCCAACCACTCGGCTCATGATCTCATGGAACCACCTCAGACACAGTGAAATATCCAACCTACTGGCGTCTGACTTCCACTACATTTCATTACTCCCTTTGTAGTGCACAGGCAGAGAATTATTGAAATGCCTGATATGTTCAGCAGATCTCCATTCCCTGTGGAACCATGAGCTTACCATAAGAATGAGGGTACTATTATCTGTAGAGGTCTTCAAACACAGCAAGATCTTAAAATCACCAGCGTAGATTGTTAGCGGTATTTCTGGTAGCAGATTTTCCCATATTAATAAACTGATTTCTCTGATGTGTCCCCAAAGCCGCATATTATTATGAATTAGAAAGGATAGAAAGCAAGATACATAGGTACCTGATAAAGCCACTGTTTCAAAGATGTTTAGAGGCAGATTAATAACTCGTCTGATCTTTACTTAATGTATCATTTTGTACACATGACTAATGTACTGTTTAAGGATTCCTGTGTAAGCCTCTGTAAATCAAACCATTACATAGCATACTATAAAGTCAACATCTGGTGTCACACTAACACAGTTACTGGATGGTATCCTTTCTCACTGATAACTTCTAAAATTATGTGCTGAGGCATGAGGCATACAAATCATATTCCTTTGGTGTTGCCTCTCATTTTTATTTGAACATCTGATCTTTGGAAAATAAACCTGGTTTAGGAGGTGCAGACTTTGGCTCAGCTACTAGTAATTCGCAAACAACTTCAAAGTTGTCAAGTCCTTTTAGCCCCTCAATTTCAATGGCAACAGCAAAGGTTAGGGGAAAAAATCTTTGGAAAGCTGCAGCTGGATTCTAAGATTTGGAAAGAGAACCTCGAGCCATTTGCCATTATACATCTCCTAATCCTTAAGGTGCGTCTGAGGTGACCTGTGTGCAACAAATAATGCATTGATGAACGTTATTTGGTGAACGTGCAGATCAGCTTAAGAAGAAATCCTGCACATTCTTTTCCCTGGAGTACTAGGCATATTAGTTGTCATGCCAGGGGATTAATGTTCTTCTATAACCAATGGTCAATCAGTGCACGTTACAACTTTGTTCCATTCTGCATGGTCCTCATTATCCTCTGAACAAAGATTTTTTTTGTACTAATTCTGAGTAAAAGTCTGCTTCTAAGTGGATGAACAATTATGACTACATTGACTCTTTGTTTACTCTTGTTTTTTCCCCAAGTAACTATTTAGAAAAATAATTGCTATTAGGCTAAATAAAGCTGTTATAATCTTTTGATTACTGTCCACGTCACTTATAAATGTTAGTTTTAGGAAACTTATGACTATGTTTGGACAAACAGCAATTATTGGCTAGAAGTTAAATTGGGCTGGTCAAGCATCCATTGAGACGCATGCTGGGCATAAAACCTTCACGTGAGGTGCAATAAGTTATTGCTGAGATCACGTCAGAGAAATTATCATTGCATTATATTAACAATTAAGTCTTGTAAAATATATAATCCAGCTAATTATGTTTTTTTGGAAATGTTTAGTGCTAATTGATCCTGAAGATTGTAACTGAAATTGTTTACAGTCCCTAAATGTGATGATAGATATGATATTTTAATAAGAGGGCTGATGTTAACTT
Source organism: Mobula hypostoma (assembly GCF_963921235.1). Lineage (NCBI taxonomy): Eukaryota > Metazoa > Chordata > Chondrichthyes > Myliobatiformes > Myliobatidae > Mobula > Mobula hypostoma. Next base: position 66,281,195 of record NC_086102.1, on the reverse strand, counting down.
AGAATGCACATTATATGATGGCACAACAAGACAGTGATATCAAGAGAATGAATGCTTCATGCCTAACTGGAGAAAAATATTGATACTCAAAAGAGTGAGTGTCTGGTCTGATACTCTGCACCTCCTATTTGTAAAGTAGTTGCAAACTAAAGCCATAACTGAGTTCGACCACAAAATAGATGAAGCTATTGGGTTTAATCCTCTAGAAATTTCCATGTCAAGTCATGCAATTAAATCAAATACTAAATTCCCTTAATTTAATTTATTTACAGAAGAACGTAAGGTTCAGAGCAACACGCCTAAAATGCTTGAAAAAAACCAGCAGATCAGGCAAAATCAACTGCCTGGAAATGAATATACAGTGAATCCTTTGGGCTGAGACTCTTCTTCAGGACTGGAAAGGAAGGAGGAAGATACCAGAATAAAAAAAGTGGGGGGAGGGGAAGGAGGCTAGCGAGAAGTTGAAGGGTGAAGGCAGGTGGGTGGGAAAGGTAAAGGGCTGGAGAGGAAGTAAGTGGACCATGAGGAAAAGAGAAGAAGGATGGTCACTGGGGGAGGCGATAGGCAAATGAGAAGAGGTAAGAGGCCAAAGTGGGGAAGAGAAGAGGGGAGGAAAATATGTTTTACGGGAAGGAGAAAGTGATGTTCATGCCATCAGGTTTGGAGATTATACGGACGGAATATAAGGTGTTGCTCCTCCAGCCTTAAAGTGGCCTCATCAGGGTACAAGCAGAGGCCATGGAACAACACGTCTGAATTAGAATGGGAATAGAAATTAAAATGGTTGGCTACTGGGAAATTCCACTTTTGGCAGATGAAATGGAGGTGCTCAACAAGGAGGTACCCAATTTATGATGGGTCTCACCGATGTAGAGGAGGCCACATAAAGGAGCAGGAGTAGGCCAAAGATCCTGCTGTATCGTTCAATAAGATCATAGCTAATCTGCATAGACTCAGCTCCACCTATCTGCATTTACCGCATAACCCTTAAATCCTCTGTTATGAAGAAATCTATCCATGTTTTAAATGTATTTAATAAGGTAGCCATTACTGCTTCACTGGGCAGATAATTCCACAGACTCACTACTATCTAGGAAAATCAGTTTCTCCTCACTTCTATTCTAAATCTATTCCCCAGAATCTTGAGCATAGTTCTAATCTTAATTGCCAGTGGAAATAATTTTCCTGCCTCTATTTTATCTATTTCTTTCATAATTTTATGTTTCTATAAGGTTTTACCTCATTCTTCTTAATTCTAATGAGTATAGTCTCAAGAAACTCAGTCTTTCCTCATAGGCTAACACCCTCATCTCCAGAATCAACCTGGTGAACCTCTTCTGCACCACCTCCAAAGCCAGTGTATCCTTTGTCTAATAAGTAGACCATAACTGCACACAGTACTCGAGATTTGGCCTCATCAGCACCCCGTGTAGTTGCTGCATAACTTCATTGCTCTTAAATTAAATTCCTCTGGCAATGAAATCCTTTTAGTGACAGTAGTGTAAATTCCATTTACACCTCTAGCCCCATCAGGAAGGCCTTGTAACTCTCCATTTCCTTCTAGACAACAGACCTTACCCAGTTCCTCTCTCCCTCCTCAAGTTAGCAGAGCTTGCACTCTCACTCAACAATTTCTTTCAGCTTCTCCCATTTTCTCTAAACCCAGGCTATATATATGGGCACCTATATATGCTCCATCTAGAGTATACCTGCCTTTTTGTTGGCTATGCCAAACAATCCATGATCCAAACCTACATTAATCATGCCCTCTAACTCTTTCTGCCCTACATGACTGACTGCATTAGTGCTGCTTCTTGCAGCTGTGTTGAGCCTGTAAATTTCTTCAACATTGACTCCAACTTCCACCTGGTCTCAAATTTACTTAGTCTATCTCAGATACTTTTCTCCCCTTTCTTGATCTCTCTGTCTCCGTCTCTGCAGACAGACTGTTTACTGAATCTTTTATAAACCTACTGAGTCTCATAGCTGGCTGAACTATACCTCCTCCCATCCTGCCACTTGTAAAAATGCTATTCCCGTTTCTCTGTCCCCATTGCATCTGTTCACAGGATGAGTATTTTCATTCCAGAACATCTGATATGTCCTCCTCCTTTAAGGAATGGGGTTTCCACTGCTGCCCTCCATTTCCCAGCTATCTGCCCTGAGCACATCTTTCTCTCCCTCATCTCTCCACTTTCTACAGGGCTCACTCCCTCCATGACACCTTATCCATGCATCCCTCCCCACCGATCTCCCTCTTGGCACTTATTTCTGCAAGCAGGACAAGTGCTACACCTTCACGATCTTCCTCACCACCATTTAGGGCCCCAAACAGTTCTTTCAGGTGAGACAACACTTCACCTGCAAATCTGTCGAGGTTATTTACTAAATCTGATGCTCCCAGGGCCTCCTTTACGTCGATGACCTAATGTAGATTGGTGGATCACTTCTTTGAACATCTTTACTCTGTCCACCATAACAGGTGGGATTTCCCAGTGGCCACCACTTTATTTCAAATCGACATTCTGTGATTCATGCACAAACGCTTCCAAGTTCCTCTGCACAAGTGTGTTGCAATCTTTCATCATTAACTAATGAAGAAGAAGAAGAAAGCCCTTAACTCCGAGTGGAGTCATTGGGATGCTGTCTTTGATGGCGTTTTTTTAGCAGGCTTTCTTATTTTTACAAGGCTGAGTTGCTAGCTTGACACTCAACCCAGCACAGATGGAAAGCATGCAAGGGATTTGAACTCGGGAGCCTTCGCTCTGAAGTCTGGTGCTGATGCCACTACGCCATCATTAACTAATAATCTGATCTATTTTTTCCCTTCTAAATTGAATGACCTTGCATGTACCAATGTTGTACTCCATCTGCCAGACCCTTGCTCACTCATGTAACCTATCTATATAACTGCAGACTCTCTGTATCCGCTGCATAAATTGCTTTTCCACTAAATTTAGTGTCATCAGAAAACAGATACAATATACTTGGTCTCCTCGTCCAAATCATTAATGCATATCATGAACAGTTGTAGGCCCAGCCTGACCCCTGTAGCAGTCTACTCACCACTGACCACCAATCAGCGAAGTACCAACTTAACCCAAAATCTCTGTCTTCTATTGGTTAATGAACCCTTTATCCATGCTAATATTGTTCCCACAACTCCATGTCTCCTTAAGACTATTATGCAGCAATTTATCTGTGGCTTCTGGAAACCCAAGTATACAATATCTACCTGTTCCCCTCTTTCCACCTCGCTGATTAGACAGTATGCTGAAAGAATTCCAGTAAGTTTATCAATCAGGATGTGCCTTTTATGAATCCATGCTGTGTCAAGCATTTTTCTGACTACAGACGTTAAACTAACTGGCCTATAGTTACCCATCTTTAGCATACAACTTTTTTTAAACAGTGGCATGATATTCACTGTTTTCCAATCTGTTCGGACCTGCCTAGAGCTTAGTGAACTATCACAAGCACATCTACCATAACTTCTGCCATTTCTTCTAGCACCCTGAGATGCATCCCATTAGGACTAGGGAACTTCCATCCCATCAGGTCATCTCCAACGGGATCCCACCACCAAGCACATCTTCCCACTCCCCCCCCCCACTTCTGTTTTCGATAGAGATCACTCCCTACGTGACTCCCTTGTCCATTCGTCCTTCCCCACTAATCTCCCAACTGACATTTACCTTTGCAAGTGGAATAAGTGCTACAGCTGCCCCAACAACTCCTCCTTCTCTACTGCTTAGGGCCCCAACAGTCCTTCCAGGTGAGGCAACACTTCACCTGTTAGCCTGTTGGGGTCACATACTGCGTCCAGTGCTCCCGGTGTGGCCTCCTCTATATTGGTGAGACCCAGCACAGGTTGGAGACCGCTTTGCTGAGCACTTACACCCCATCTGCGAAAAGGAGCAGGATCTCCCAGTGGCCACCCATTTTAATACCACTTCCCATTCCATTTCTGATATGTCTATCCATGGCCTCCTCTACTATCGCAAGGAAGTCGTGCTCAGGTTGGAGGAACAACACCTCATATTTCATCTGGCTGACCTCCAACCTGATGGCATGAGCATCGATTTCTCAAACTAGCAGTAATGCCCCCACCTTCTTCACCATTTCCCCCATCCCCTTTTCCCTCCCTCACATTGTCTCTATACCTGCCCATGGCCTCCCTCTGGTGCTCCTCCTCCCCCCTTTCTTTCTTCCTTGCCCTTCTGTCTTCCCTATTATATTGCTCCTTCTCTCGCCCTGTATCTCTTTAACCAATCAATTTCCCAGCTCTTTGCTTTGCCCCTTCCCCGTCCCGGTTTCACCTATCACCTTCTGTTTCTCCTTCCTCCCCCCCCCCCCCGAATCTTTTAAATCTTTTAAATCTTTTAATTTGATACCTTTTTTTATTTCCATAGTTATCCAAAGCTGCTCTCTCCATGCTTACTGTTCTTAATTTTAACTGGAATATACCTTTGTTGAGTACTGATGGAAGTCTACCACTGTTCCTCAATTGTTCTACCATAAAGCCTATGTTCCCAGTCCACACTCACTAGCTCCTCCCTCATCCTGTTATAGTCTCTCTTGTTTAGGCATAATACGTTGGTTTTTAGATCAGACTATTGCGCACTCCAGTATGAGGAATTTAGTCATACTGTGAGTACTCTTTCCTGGAGAATCACTAACTACAAGATCATCAATTTTACCTGTTGTATTGCACAGGACCAGATCTAAGATGGCTTTACCGTTGCAGATTAACTAACATGATGCTCGATAAAGACCTCCTCAATACTTCCTTGACCAGTGTGATTCATCCAATCTACGTGCAGTTTGAAACACCCCATGCCAACCGCCATTACATTCTTACATGCATCAGATATTCAGTAGAATTAACTGCAAGAAAATGGAATCCTGGTGAAATTTCACCATCTGATCTAAAAAAACCTCGGCTGTGTATTGAAACTTGATTGTTGCTGTTAACCTCATTGAGTAGTTGCCTAAAGAACAACATGAACCAAAACCAGAAGTATGTCATGTGTACCTGATTTTTGCCAAGCAGCTGTGTCTGGCTGAGGATAACATTGGGGAAAAAATGTAAATACTTTCCAGATTTATTTCCAAAAGAAAATCCATCCAAAAATATTCTATTTTTAATGCAGGAATACCAGAAACAAATGGAAAACTTTGACCAGAATGTTGCTCATATCACAACCTGGATGTATCGTGCTGAAATTTTATTGGATGAATCTGAAAAACAGCAAGCTGGACAAAAAGAAGAAGCTTTGAAGGTAACGCACAATAACAAGGTTGGAATTGTGTCAGTGTAATATTTACCTTCTCTAATGATACTTTTAGTGGTCTCATTTTCCATTTGGATTTTAATTTCTGATTGTACAAATGAAAAGAATCTTGATTTTAGTTTAATTTGTAAGGCTGTCCTGCTTGTATCTCAACATGTAAGGTTATCAGAATTAATGTTCAGCTTCGATAACTTCCCGCTGCTTTAAAAACTGGAAAATTTGTAAACTCAGTAGGTAAAGAGCATCTGGAAAGCAAGGGATTTTTAAAAATAGTTTGACCTTTTATTAAAAACTGTAGAAATTCACAAGGTATATTTTGAGATGCAGGGAAATGATTGGGTGATGTGGGAAAGAACAAAGTAGAAGATCTGTCAGTATAAAAGGCAAGAAGGATTAATGGATTGGTGATGTAAAGCTAAGGATAATCACTATGAGGCAAGTAATGTTGTAAAAGATGTATATGGAGGCAGCATAAATGGGCATTGAGTATCCTTATGATATCATTGACTTGTGAAATAGTTTCCTGAGCTCTCTTTTTAAGCTTCAAAGGAGCATTGAAGGAGATAAAAGGCACAGTGTTTCTGGTGATCGAAAACTTGAGGTTGGACTTGAAGAATAAGTTTAGGCGCTTTACAATCTGATCTTGCAATCTGCGTTTAGACTCCTTAATATACAAGATACTGCTTTGCGAGCTGTGATTGCAGTACAGCACATTGAAATAAATAAAATACACAAGAACCTGGCTGATGGGGATCTTAATCATGCATTAATGTAGAGGTGCTATGGAGAGAAAAGGGTGTATTAGGGAGGATCATAATGTGTAGCATGTTGTTGTGGACAGAGGACATGCTTAAAGGTAATGATTGTGAACGCTGTTTCATTCCATTGTGAATACATGGATGCATGTGAGACGCTTTTAGTTGACTGACAGAAGGCAAATAACCTCAGTTTTGTATACATGTGCTTGGTATTTTTATTCCATTCTTCCACTATATCTTGTTGCTGATCAGCGTGTTTTCTAATTTATGACAGGACTATTGTGCTTGCAATTTAGGGTGTTTTTAGCCCAATTTTTAATCATTTGTTGAGTGAATGATTTATAAGCTTTTTGATTCAAAAGTTACAGAATTTGATTTTTATTCTTGGTTATTTTAATAATAAACTATATTAATAATAATGAAGTTATCGAGACAAAACTTGTAATATTATTGTAGATTAAGTGTGGGCCTTTTTTCAGATGTTAATATAAGCAAAGAACTTGTGTTACTCCTGAATAACTGCATAAACCTAATCTACAATGCTTTTTATTTAACCTGTCAGACGATTGGTTGAAAGGAAAGTTGACCAACTAAGCAAATAGCATAAGTAGAGCAAACAAACACAATTTGCCTCAAAAAAAAGTCTTTTTTTAAAGATCAGAGGGAGCAGACGCCTTTGCGATTCTCTCAGTAAAAGCAAGGTAATTTGTCAAAACATTGAATAAAAGACTTGCATCTAAATAATGTGTGTTCAATCAGTTTTAGAAAAATTACACTGAACATTTGAGAATTTTATCAGTGCTACACTGCACGCTGAGAACATTAAGTTACCATTCATACATTGAGGATGAAAAACTAGTTGTGGGGTTTACTAAGCGTCAAACAAGCTCTGCCCACCGGTAATGAGTGTGGGAAGAGAAATGCTAACTAGCATAGGGAGTACCTGTATATAAAGAAATACTTAACATTTTAGTTATCTCCTTTCAGTGAAAAATTATAATTTACTTTTTAAAACGTTGAGTTTAACCTGATTTGAATTTCCTATTAATTCTTTGCTTCAGCTCCATACATAACTGAAGTCCATGTTCTCTGGATTGGGGGCCACACAGTAAGGGCAGGAAAAGAAAGACTCTCTTGACATTGTGCTAAATAAGTATTAAATCCAAACTCAAATAATCTGTCCTTCAAAATATTGATTCCATGCTTTTAAAGTGGGGCGACTTGGCATTTTGAATAATTGTCCATTTCTAAAATGGATGTCGAGGTGCCTGTACTGGCTCTTCCTCTATCCTCTCTTAGTTCTGAAGTTCAGGGTTACTGCTCTATATGCTTATTGCTAATTTCAAGCTCTTTGCTCATGAGCTGCAGCGTCTGAAGTCTGAACTCAATGACATGAGACTGAAAGTGGATGCCGTGCGTGACCAGGCCTTGGAGCTGATGACAAACCGTGGCGATCATTGCAGGGAGGTGGTGGAACCCAAGCTGTCAGAGCTGAATCAGAGGTTTGATACCATTGTGCACAGAATAATAACTGGCAAGGTATGTTAAAGCACTGAATAAATTGCATTTGGTAAGATCGAATGGATAGATACTGAAGTACGAATGGTGGATTTTAATAGGTAACAAAGATTCAAAGATAAAAGATTTGCTTTTGTTTGAAACATGCAGAGAAATGTGTAGGTTTGTGTCAACAATCAATGTAGTCCAAGGATGTGCTGGGGGCAGACTGCAAGTTCACCGTGCTTCTGGTACCAACATAGCACTCCCACAACTCCCTACCCTCCAACAGTACAGCTTTGGACCATCGGAGGAAGCCAGACATTCTGAAAGAGACCCACACAGTCACAGGGAGAATGTATAAACTACTTACAGACTGCAGTGGGACTTGAGCCCCGATTACTGATCACTGGTGTTGTAAAGCGATTGTTCTGCCTGCAACGTTCATGTTTCCGGATTCATGACAAATTCACCTGTTGAGTTGTTAGCCATAATTTTCAGTAAAATAATCTGAAATTATACTGCAGGTCTCGCACAGTAAACAGTGAAGGCTAATTTAGCAGGCAATCCCCATGGTATCCAAAAGTAATAACGTCATCAGATTGGTAGAAGTCAGTTCAGTCAAGTTGAAGAACTGAATATGACACAACTACAGGAAGTCTGGCCATTAATATGGGAACAAGAGTTTTAGAATCTCATTTTTGTTGCTGTGAAATTCAATGAAGTAACTACTGGTACATCTCCACATTTACTTAAATGATTGGAGAGAAATCCGCCATCCTTGTTTGGCTTACATGTGACTCTGCTTCCACTAGCATGATTGACTCCAAAATGCCTCCTCAGTTCAAGGATTAATTCAGAATAGACAATAAATGAGGTCCATATTCTGGGAATGAATAATTGAAAATATCCCATACTAATTTGACTTAATTTTACAGAAGCAAGATAAATCTCATGGCATAATTCAGGGATTAAAATCAAAACTAATCAGCAGGAACTTGCGGAGCAAACGTGTCAAGAAATTGCATGTAGTTGTGAGAAAAGCAGGGTAGTATCTGTGGGAAATTGAAATCTTTCCCATATTGACTGAGCCATCAAAAGCACAAAGGGGCAGAATTTGTGCAGTACATCCATGACTGTTTCATAGAGGAACCAAGAGGAAGGCGAAATGCTAGACCTCCTCTTGGGGAATGAGGTGGGCCAAGTAACTAAAGTAGCAGCGGGAGAGGATTTTGGGGCTAGTGACCACTATTCTATCAGTTATAAAATAGCTATGAATAAAGGTTGAACAGGTGCATAGGATTAAATGGAGCCAGTCTAAGTTTCAGGGCATTCATCAGGAGATAGCTGGGGTTGACTGGGTGATTTCAGTTAAAGGCAAAAGAACAGTTGGCAAGTGGAGGCTTTTAAAAGGATCATGTCAAGAATCCGGGAGCAGCATGTCCCTGTTAAGGTGAAGGGTGTACATACCAAGCTCTGGAAACCCTGGATAACAAGAGGTATCGAGGCTGTGGTCAGGAAAAAGGAAGGAAGTGCACATTGCTTTTAGGCAGCTGGGTACAAATGAATCCCTCGGTGAGCATAAAGCTTAAGACCAGGCTTAAGGGAAAGATCGGGAGGACAATAATGAGAGTATGAGATGGGTTTGCAGATAGGCTTGAAGATAATCCCAGAACATTCTTTAGTTATATTAACAGTAAAAGGGTGACTATGGAGATACTGGGCCATCTTAAAGACCATTAGGGTTTCCTATATGTGGAGTCAGGTGATATGGCTGAGATTTTTTTCTGTCTATTTCTTCTCTATATTTACTAATGGGAATATCTAATGGCAAAGAAAAGAGTGTAATAAGTAATGAGGTCTTGCAACACATGCATATGATGAAGAAGGAGGTACTTACAGCTTTGAAGTGTTTTTTGACTGAGTTCACCCCAGAGTTTATGGGAGGCCAGGGAGAAAATTGCAGAGGTCCTTGTAAAAATATTCGCATTGTTTTTAGTCACTGGCAAAATTTCTGAAGACTGAAGGGTTGCACGTGTTGTTCCATTGCTCAAGAGGGTAGGGAGGACAAGCCAGGGTGATGAGCCTGCCTTCAATTGTAGGGAAGTTACTGAAGGGGATTGTTAACACTCAAACAACAAAGACAAGTTTTTCTTTCATTTCAACAACTTTACTCTCTCCTTCTCAGTTCAATACATGAGGGCCGCCATTTTTATACCCATAATTCCCTTCTCCCCCACATGCATGCCCAAACAGGGAAATGCACATGCCAATTAAATGTTTACACAGCCCAAATGAATAGAAATCAATAACCCCCCATCCTTTTATGTATATTAAAAATTACATTAAAAAAATTCAAATATCCATTAGGGGATGTTGACAGTTCTTAAGGTAACAAATGCCTTCTCTAAGTGCCTTTAACAGCACAAGAACCGGCTCTCCCTTCTTTGTGCCACAGTCAGCTAGTTGTTCCTTTGTAGTTGACCAGAGCTCATGATGAATTTTCTGTGCTTTGACTAGTTCCTTGATGCTGCTTATCTCTAGACAAAGCTTCATCTCTGTAACTGACTTGGTGGATTTGATGGCATCAACTGAAGAGTAATTGCCTATCACACGTTATTTGTACACCATTCTTCTTTGGGTCACTATAGACAAGTTCAGAATAGAGTGTGACTAGATAAAAGGCATTGTCAATACCTTCAGACATTGCCGAAGGACCTTGGCCCAAAATGTCGACTGTACTTTTTCCATAGATGTTGCTTGGCCTGCTGAGTTCCTCCAGCATTTTCTGTGTGTTGCTTGGATTTCCAGCATCTACAGATTTTCTCTTGATTGCAATGGTTTCTCCTGTCAGTGTACTACATACAACTTCTGGATCCTTTTTGATTGCTAACAGAGAAGTGAAAATCTTCCCTCTTCTCCCATCAGTACAATAAAATGTCCCCCTTGAGTCCCTCCATCAGGAAGGTTTCCAAGTGAGGCATCACTGAAGACAATGAGCCTCAGTGAGCTATCTTTTCCAAGCTGTTGAAACCTCAAGACTACTATTTCTGATTGAATTCTTTGCACTATCTTGTTTGCTTCATGTAAAGTTTGTACTGGGTGCCAAGTTGCAGGCGTCAAGCATGATGTCAAGTCTGCTCTGCCTTGTTACCCATAGAGTTTGATTTCTCTTTGAACCGGGTTGCTCAGTTTCTGAAGATTCCTGATGGAGCTTTCTTGTTGCAGTTATACTATCCCATCAACAGCAAGGATATCTATCCCTACATAGCAGAATCTGTCATGTTTCTCGCACCCAACATGAAAGGCTGACTTTAGCTGAGGGAAGCAGCAAAAACTTTGTGAGCTTCCCTGTGCAAAGCCGTCTACATCAGGGGTCCCCAACCTTTCTCGCACTGCGCACAGGTTTCATATTGTCAATATTCTTGCGGACCGGCCGAGCGGGCGGGGTAAGGGTTGTCAACGGACAAGAGTAGCAGTCAAATATGCTGGGTTTCCCTGAGAAAGACTACAATGACCATGAAGCCTTCCGCGGTCACCAGTGCGCATGCCTGTACGATTTTTTTCTTATCGTTTTTGGCGATTCTGTTCGGGGGGGGATGTTAATCACGACCGGAATACAGATGATAATTAGCTAATACACTCAATTTCGTTTCTAAGACGGTTTATCTAACGAATTTAATATTAAACACACAGCGCATATTTTCCTCGCATGAATATAGTGATAAGTCAATTATCAGGGGAGGACAGGGGAGCTTAAAGTAAATGTTGAACGAATTTCCAGTAGAAGTGGTAGAGGCAGGTTCGATATTATCATTTAAAGAAAAATTGGACAGGTATATGGATAGGAAAGGAATGGCGGGTTATAGGCTGAGTGCAGGTCGATGGGACGAGTTGAGAGTAGCGTTCAGCACGGACTAGAAGGGCAGAGATGGCCTGTTTCCGTGCTGTAATTGTTATATGGTTATATAAGTCAATAGCATCATAACATTTTAAGTATTGTTTGGATATTAAACACGTAGCACATATTTTCCCCGTATGAACATATAAAATCATTGCAACACACCAATATCGCTGAATGAGTGGGAGCCCTGGGCTTGTTTTCCTGCAACAAGACGGTCCCATCGAAGGGTGACGAGAGACAGCGATACTCGAACGGGGTTCCTTATGTCCAGTCTATTCCGCAATTTAGTTTTCGTTGCATTCATTGCAGAGATACATTGGAAATGGAAGCAACGTTTTCAGTGCTTTTCTGGCTATCTCAGGATATTTAGCCTTGACTTTGATCCATAATGCCGGCAGAGATGTTATGTCAAACATACTTTTCAGCCCGCCATCATTTGCAAGCTTGAGGAGTTGATCATCTTCCCGCGCTGAAATGGATGACGCGCGGGTAATGCCCTCGCATGCGTAATGGCTCAACAGTGGGTGTGACAGGGAATGAGGAAAGGTGCAGCTGACTCATATCGTCAAATCATATCCTTCCTCGCGGCCCAGTAGCACATGCTCTGTGGCCCGGTACCGGTCCGCGGCCCGGTGGTTGGGGACCGCTGATCTACATGACAGGCAAGTGCTGCAGTCACATGACACTCTGAATCTTGCCAGTATGAAACAGCTGGATCCACTTGTGACATCTTTTCACCTGCTTTGAACATTATTTCCTTGACCATTTGTACCAACAGAGTGATGCATCTGCTAGACCATACACACTCTTTTGGCTTCAGGCAGGGGTTTCATGTAAATGTCATGTGACAGCTCCATTCCCTAAAATAATGCATATTTTATGTCTGTCCATGCAGTGGGTTGCCAACGCTTTTGACATATCACTGCGAAAAGTAGTTAGAGAGACTCTGATGCACATGTTAGTGAGTCTTTTTGGAGTCCTTTTATGTTCAGTTCCTGAAAACCCCTAGCTACCAGGCATGCTTTTGATGTAATTCCTGTCGGGGTTTCTTTCAGGGTGCACACCCATCTTGTAGGCACTATCTTTGCCCAAATGTCTCTGACTTCCTCAAACACCCCATTATTTCTCCAACTACTGATTTCATCCTGTTTTGCAGATTCAAAAGACACTTCCCTAGTTACAAGGACATCTTCATCTTGACATTTCACAGATGGTCCAGCCAGATCTATACTTGGTTCAACCTACACTTGACATGTTAACTGACCCTACATTTCCAGTGACCATGCCTGGTTCTAGATAATTCATGTTGTACCAACTTTTACTTCTTCCAGTGGCTTTGCCTGCTCGTCCTAAGGCTACAGCTTTGTATGAGATACCCGTGTCTTGGTGCAAGTCTCACAGTTTGTCTTGTTTTAAGACAAACTTCCACGTTGTCTTTGCACTTGTGATGATTTCTGTTTAGCAAGTCTGTTGAGTCCCTAATGGCACTCTCCTCATATCTGTCTGTGCTGTGTGACAGTGTTTCAGGTAAGAGCTTCTCATTTTTTGTGTCATTCTCCATGGAATTCTGATATTATGTAGTCTGAAATGATGCACTCTCACACATGTTACCTGCATGTCTCACGAATACCACAGCACCATCCAGACCAATGACAACTCCAGGATCCTTCCATTCTGTACAGTTTGCTCTTTTGTAATACACTTTGTCCCATCTCATAGCTCTCATCTGTAGAATGGAGCTGTACCCTCAGAGCTCTTCGAATTCTCTCTGAGCGCTCTGCTTCAGCGAAAGCCTTCTTTGATGTATGCAGTGCTGAATTATGTTTCCCAACCCATTCACTCCTTGTAGTGCCCTCTAAAGCAGGTAGCCTGTCAACTGATACGGAGGGAAGGTTTGTATTTTGGCCGAACGTAAGTTGATACAAGCTTTTGCCATGTACATTGTGCATGGTGTTCTTTGCCGTTTGGGCTCAGTCCGGGGCTGTATTCCAATCACAGCCATATGGCCATTGCTTTTCTTTACCTTTAGCACATCTGGAATGGAGTGTCCAGATGTGCCAAGCTGATAGAGACCTGACCATTCAGACTTCAGGCATCTACTAAATACTGACTTGAAGGGGGTGAGTAATTATGCAATCAATTATTTTGTGTTGAATAATTGTAATAAATTTAGACTAATTTGTAGAAATTTGTTTTCACTTTGACATAAAAGAGACTTTCCTGTTGATAAGTGTCAAAAGTACCAAATTAATCCACTGTAATTCAATGTTGTAAAACAATAAAACATGAAAACTTATGGGGGGGGGGGTTGAATACTCATTAAGGGCACTGTAAATAGTTGTAGGTTTTATTTCTGGAGGGTGCTGGTAGTTTTGCTAAAAGAAATTCACCGTGTTTTGATCAGAGATTAATTTCCACTAGTCAAGTCAGTTTACGAGCCCATTTAAATTTAACTGCCTTCTTTGGATGGGTTAGTAAATTTGGAGATGACACAAATGTTGCTGATGTTGTGGGTAGTGTAGAAGGTTATCATAGTTTACAACAAGGCATTGATAGGATGCAGAGCTGGGCTGAAAAGTGGCAGATGGAGTTCAGACCAGAAAAGTGTGAAGTGATACACTTTGGATGGTCGAACTTGAAGGCAGGTTACAAGATTAATGGCTGGATTGTTATCAGTGTAGTGGAGCAGAAGGATCTTGGGGTCCACATTCATAGGTCCCTCACAGTTACCATGCAGGTTGATATGGTGGTTAGGAAGGCATACGCTGTGTTTGGCCTTCATTAAGTGGGAGATTAAGTTGAAGAGCCATGAGGTAATGTTGCAGTCTATAAAACACTATAGTTAGACCACCTTGGAATGTTTTGTTCAATTCTGATCATCTCATCAAAGGAAGAATGTGGAAGCTTTAGAAAGAGTGCAGAAGAGGTTTAGAAAGATGTTCTCTGGATTAGGTAGCATGTCCTGCAAGGATAGGTTAAGTGAGCTTGGAGTGAAGGATGACGTGAGAAGAACTGAGAGAAATGTATAAGTTGACAAGAGGCATGGATAGGGTAGACAACCAGTGCCTTTTTCCCAAAATAGAAATGGCTAATATGAGAGAGCATAATTTTAAGGTGATTGAAGGAAAGTATAGGGGGATTGTCAGAGGTATTTTTTTTGTGTAGAGAGTGGTTGGTGTATGGAACACGCTGTCAGGGTTTCGGTAGAGGCACATACAGTTGGGACATTCAGGGGCTCTTAGATAGGCTTACAGATGAAAGAAAAATGGAGGACTATGTGTGAGGGAAGCATTAGGTTGATCTTAGAGCAGGTTAAAAGGTTGGCACAAAACCATGGGCCAAAGGGCCTGTACTGTTCAGTGTTCTATCTTCTTGCTCAGAGGAGAAATGGTTATAAATAAATTGTCAAATTTTCATGTGCTAACCTCATCAACAGTGCATGTTCTCACATGGATAATTTAATAATATAAGTTAATAAAAATAAACATTGAAATAGTCCAGATTGGCCATGTGGAACAACACACTTACACTTCATCATTAAGCTATAGTGTGAGACACCACTCAACAAGAGCTGGTCATTTATAACAGATGTGGTGCCTTTCAAGTAGATCATGGCTGATTTGATATTTGGTTTGAAATCCATTTCCTGCACTTGATCCTTGTAACTCCTGGATTCTTTATGGTCTAAAACTCTACCATTTAATAAATATTAACTTAGCAAGTATTTTGTGTCGGTCTTCACCGTGAAAGACACCAGCAGTATGTCAGAAATTTGGGAGTGTCAGGGGGCAGAAGTGAGTGAAGTCACTATTACTAAGGAGAAGGTGTTTGTGAGTTGAAAGGTGTGAAGGTAGATAAGTCACCTGGATCGGATGGATTACACCCCAAGGTTCTGAAAGAGGTAGCTGAAGAGATTGTTGAGGCATTAGTAATGATCTTTCAAGAATCACCAGATTCTGGAATGGTTCCAGAGGACAGGAAAATTGCACTATTTATGATGGGAGGGAGGCAGAAGAAAGGAAGTTATCGACCGGTTAGTTAGCCTAATTTCAGTGATTAGGAAGATGTTAGAGTCTGTTATTAAGGA
The DNA here is from genome assembly GCF_963921235.1 of Mobula hypostoma. Taxonomy (NCBI): domain Eukaryota; kingdom Metazoa; phylum Chordata; class Chondrichthyes; order Myliobatiformes; family Myliobatidae; genus Mobula; species Mobula hypostoma. The sequence goes on along the minus strand of NC_086102.1, from coordinate 66,265,655 downwards.
TGAGGTTTTGGGGTACTTGGAGGTGCATGTTAAAGTTGGCCAAAGTAGTATGGTTTTCAGGGGAAATCTTGCCTGACAAATTGGTTGGAATTCTTTGAGGAAATAACAGGCAGGACAGACAAAGGAGGCCAAGTGGGTGTTATTTACTTGGATTTTCAGAAGGCCTTTGACAAGCTGCCATACATGAGGCTGCTTAACAAGATAAGAATTCATGGTATTACAGGAGAGATACTAGCATGGACGGAACATTGGCTGACTAGCAGGAGGCAAAGAGTCAGTATAAAGGGGGCTTATTCTGGTTGGCTCGTGGTTTTCCAGAGGGGTTAGTAAGGCATTGGTTCTTTTCACATTATATGTCAACGAGTTGATAGTTTTGTGGCCAGGTTTTCAAACAATACAAAGATAGATAGAGGGATTGGTAGTGTTGAGGAAGCAGGGAGTCTGCAGAAAGACTTGGATAGATTGGGAGAATGGGCAAAGAAGTGGCACATGGAAATATATGGTCATGCACTTCGGTAGAAAGAATAAAGGCAAAGGCTATTTTCTGGTTGGCTCGTGGTTTTCCAGAGGGGTTAGTAAGGCACTGGTTCTTTTCACATTATATGTCAATGAGTTGATAGTTTTGTGGCCAAGTTTTCAAGCAATACAAAGATAGATAGAGGGATTGGTAGTGTTGAGGAAGCAGGGAGTCTGCAAAAAGACTTGGACAGATTGGGAGAATGGGCAAAGAAGTGACACATGGAAATATATGGTCATGCACTTCAGTAGAAAGAATAAAGGCAAAGGCTATTTTCTAAATGGGGAGAACGTTTAAAAATCAGACTTGGCAGTCCTTGTGGAGGATTCCTTAAAAATGAACTTGCAGTTTGAGTCAGTGGTAAAGAAGGTAAATGCAATGTTAGTATTGATTTTGTGACGAGTAGAATATTTGAGAGCAAGGATATGATGCTAAGGCATTTGTCAGACCACAAGTATTATGAGGGTCCAGAGGATGTTCTCAAGGATGATCCTGGAATTGAAAGGGTTAACATAGAGGACTACTTGATGGCTCTGGGCCTCTACATGCTGGAGTTTAGAAGAATGAGGAGGGATCTCATTGAAAGTTCTAGATGGAGTAGATATAGAAAGGATGTTTCCTAATGTGGTGGAGTCTAGGACCAGGGGCACAGCCTCCGAATTGGACGTCCATTTAGACCAGAGATGAAGAGGAATTTCTTTAGCCAGAGGGTAGTGAATTTGTGGAATACATTGCCACAGACAGCTGTGAAGTGCAAGTCATTGAGTATATTTAAAGTGGAGGTTGATAGGTTCTTGATTAGTCAGGGCATCAAAGATTACGGGGATTAGGCAGGAGAATGGGGTTAAGAGAGATAATACATCAGCCATGATGGAATGGCAAGGCAGTCTCGATGGGCCAAGTGGCCTAATTCTGCTCCTCTGTCTTATGCTCTTATTTCTGTGAACAGTGACTGAGCATCCACATTCCTCTGGGTTAGATAACTTTTTAAGACCGTAACCCATTATTCTGAACTCCCATGAGAAACGTCCTCACAGCCTCTGTTGTATGTCTTTCAAGGAGAGACCACTCTGCTGATCTAATCTACAAAGAGTCTTCGCCCATTTTGCTTAATCCTTCCTTGAAAATGGGAACTTCATTGCATGTCTGCTGTAATTTATTAAACCATGTCTGATAGACAGGAACAAAACTTGAACTGTTGCATTTTTTCAAGTGATAGAAATGGACACATTATTTGACTTTTACTACCAATCCATGCATGAAAATGATTGATGAATCTATGGTCAATGGCATTAACCTCTGAATGGTTGGTACAAGGAACTGTTAAGAGAGCCACGCTGATAAGCATGATTATTTTAGTGAATCAATTTTCCAGCAAATGGACATTCATCTCTATTTGTGGCTGACATATAGAACTACAGTTGCTGTTCTCAGAGATGCACATTTTTATTAACTTTACACAATATGATGCATTAAGGTGAGCATGATTTCCAAACTATGGCATTTAACTTCCAACCTTCCACTTGATGTAGATAAGAATCAGGTTTAATAATCAGAATCAAAACACAATAAAACTGGAACTTGTTTCTCAAAGAAAAGCTGAATTTGGGTTGGCACCTTGATTTAAATGATTCCAGATTGATTTATCTTACAAAATACCTGATTCTCCACTCTTTAACTGCCATTTTTCTGAATCTGCAGTACTCTATGGATCGAGTGTTAAGGGAACAATCATGTTCCAACACTGTTCAGCATCAGCAGGAATAAGTGAATATATATTTTGACTCCCTGATTAATGTTCTGAAGCTTCGGCAAGCAATTAGAATGCAACTTTTGCAAAGACAGAAAAGGGCAGGAAGAATAACCCTCAATCAAATGTGAACAAGGTGACTTCAAGATCTAAAATCAATCATCAGTCTACTGCTACCACTTCTTGACCCTAACTTTACCATGTGTGCACTACAATCAGACTTTAATATTCTATTCAGAAGCCTATCTACCAACCGGGTTCATCTGATAACTATGACTACTTCGAGGTCCTTGGAAAGGGTCCTCCTTCTATGTCGTGAGGAAATGCAACATAAAATATAATAGGATTTCAATGTGTGGTCTTATATATAAAGTCATAAATTGTGGTGCAGTTACCATCTTTGTTCTGACTTACTAAATGGCATATCAAAGTGACAAAAGTTTTCACTCATTATAAAAATTAGAAGGATATATACAGTTGATCCATATGTTTTAGAGTATTCACTCTCAGTGGAGTAATACTGCACAGATTGTTGAGATTTTTCAATGTTTTATAAGATTTCAGTTTTGCGCAGGTAGTACAAGTTTTGAACAGAGAAATATCTGCAATGAAGACCAATAAGATTGAATGATCTGTGTCTCTGCAATTCTTACCATGTGATTCAAAGTTGTAAACAGGGCAGTCAATTGATCAGTTGGAGGGAGGCAAAATTAGACCAACCTTCCAGCTTTCCTGGGCGTGTTGCCAAGGTTGTGCTTTGTGCTGTCACATGAACAAGGAGAATGCCTATTTTGTTTTAAATTCTTGCATGGGATTAGGACATAAAGTGGCTCATCCCTATTTAACCTTGAACTGAGTTGCCAGCTGAGTCATTTCAGAGGCAGTCATGTTGCAGTGGTTTAAAGTCAGATAATAGGCAAAAGTAGGTAACAATAACATTAATGAAGAAGGCAGGTTTTTATAACAATCTGCTCACTTCATGGTCACTATAAAGGATCCTGATATTTTTATTATAGTTTATTTTAATTAATTGAATTTGTGTTCCCAGCCACTAGGGTGAGATTTTAAATTGTTATTACAATGCTAAGAAACTCGTCCTGTCCAATATGATCTTTGCTTTTTGCCTAAAATGCTGTGTATTTTATTGTCTAAAGTCACTTTAGGACTTATTCAGCTGATACACAACTGCAGTCGCAAGATAGCTGCTCCAAAATATATTCTACAATTAAAGCTCTGGTTTGTCTTGAGTTCAGTTTGGAAGCAAAATTCAGCTACACAGATGTCTATGTTTATTTTTTTTTAAGTGCCAATGTATTTTAAAATCAATTTTGTTTAATTTGCTGTTATATAATAATGGAAATTGGGAAAATCCAGTTTGTATCAGAATTAAAATGAGGAAACTAAGTGCTGACGGTTTTGCTGATAATAAAAAAATGAATTCTTTGGGACTTTGATAGGTAGATTCCTCATTGTTTCTGCTTTAATTTTAGTTGTACTTCCTTTTCCTCACATGCTTGCCTTCCCACAGCCAATTCCAGAGAATGTATCCGATACCCCAATAACATTCGGAATTGAGATTGAGGAACTGAAAAATCAGAAGAGTTTTCTCGCTGTGCAGGAGAAAGTGCAACAGCAGGTATGATGGATTAGCAGCTGCTAGAGTGGCTAGTTAAAACAAAGTACAACATCTGCAGAGTGGAAGGAATGATGACGGCTGTTTGAGCAATGGTACAGTGCTACTCACTGCATCTGGAACACAGCAGACTTTGGATTAATGGATGTCATTAGCATTTAAAGATAGAAGTTTGAAGAGCATCTGTTATTTTGTTGGATGGTTGTAAGTAGCACTGTGCTTTCTGACACATTAATTTAACATTCTGCTCCCACACTCCAGGTAGCTACTTTTGCACAGATTGACAACGAAAAAAAAGGACTGGGTTTCATGAGCCTTGGTGGAATCCTGGTTGAAAAATTTGCAAAGTAATTGAGTCAATTAGGATCAAGCAAAATGTTTTTAAATTGCCTGATTTTTAAAAAAATGAGCCTCATGGTGAGAACTTGTCCTTAAATTGATATGAATGTTCCTTCTCTGATGCACTCTGCTGGTTTTGGATTAGGAATCATATTCCTGGATGGTGTTTCTTGAATGATAATGACATATAGTAGTTGATGCCCTTTTTTGGTACTTTGGCCTGATCTTAGCTTAGACTTGAATATGGAGATTGGGGTGTACTTTTAATGAAACACCAATGTCAGCTTTTGGTGATGTGAACTGTGTATTTATAGAATTGAACAACACCATGTAAACATCTGCAAGACTTCGGTTGGTCCACACTTTGAGTATGATGAACAATTCTGCATTAAAAGGAGAAATGGCAACAGATAAACATTGGAAATGCAGTGAGGACCTTGTATAAATGCATGCCAGGAGAGAATGAACAGCTGAGACTTTCTGCCCTAGAAACGAAAAGACCTTACAGTGTGACTCAGCAGTTGGAAAAATATGAAAAGATAGATCTTGCCACTTATTAGTGAGACATGGAATACAGACACTTGCTAATAAATACCAGAGAAACGTTATAAAAAGACCCAGAAAGTGAACCTGAGAGAATAAGGTGTAGTGAGATAACCAATAAAGATATATTTATTTGGTAATCTTGATCAATACAGAAGGGAGAGAGAGAGAGGAATAGAAAAATCTTTTGATGAGGTTAGATCAAGAAAAGTATGTGAAGGCTTGTGTGCATCTATTTGTTGGAATTTATAACTGGTGCAAGTGTCATAAACAATGTTATTGTTACTGCATTGTTGGATCACGTACAGGTAATTAAAGGAAAGCTGTACATTACATTAAACTAAAATGTTATAATCTACAATATCATACAAATACTGAACATAGGAAAGTCTGCAGATGCTAGAAATCCAAAACAACACACACAAAATGCTGGAGGAACTCAGCAAGTCAGGCAGCATCTATGGAAAAGACTACAAATACGTAGCTTGGGTGAGCCTTTTTCAAATGACAGCAGAGTGGCTGATATAGATAGTTATTAAAGCATAATTATTAATATACACAGGTTTATGGTTTTACTATTCCTATGGAATGGGGTGTTGGAGAAATTAGTTCCCTTGAGGATACTGAGGTAAAATGATAAAATGTTCCTATTGTACCTGATGAACTTCCACAATTATTTGGGAATTGATGTTGCCAAGTCTGGAGGACCTGCGTTATATGGAAAGATTGAATAGGTTCAGTGATTCGATAGACGTATCCAAAATTATGAGGGGTAAATGCAAACTGGCTTTTTCCACTGAGTTTGTGTGAGACTAAAACTAGAGATCATGGGTTACGGATGAAAGGTGAAAAATTTAAGGGGAACTTGAAGGGAAACTTCTTCACTCAGAGGGTGGTGAGAGTGTGGAATCAGCTGCCAGTGCAAGTAGTGCATGCGAGCCTAGTTTCAACGTTTAAGAGAAGATTGAATAGGTACATGGGTGATAGGGGTATGAAGGGCTATGGTTCAAGTGCAGGTCAACGGGAGAAGGCAATTTAAATGGTTCAGCGTGGACCAGATGGGCCACAGGGCCTGTATCTGTGCTGTACTTTTCTATAATTCTCTGGTTCTAAATGATCTTGAATGTCAAACTTGTTTCTTTCTCTGTTTATCCAGATATAAAATCTTAAAATTCCATTTACTTGTGCTGCATTATTTGCTTTGGATCTCCATGTATATTTGTGTTTTTTTTTAAGCAGTTTCTGTATGATTCATCTAAATAGTGTACTCCCATCTTTTATTCTCCACTGTCTTGCTTGCTTCCTTTGCTGAAGCTTAAGCTTCTGAAAGGTCAACAAACATCGACTAAAGGACTGAAGGAAGCTCGCCAACTGACTACTTCAACCTTTGGTTCCTCACTGCATCCCTCTTCTTTTCCTGGGCCACCTCAGGCAAGAAGTGATCAGGTTACAAATAAAATCTCACAGGGATAGACCTAAGGATTTGAATTATGCCTTATTGCAAATGATAATGAAGAGTCCACTCATTTGGTTAAGGTTATAGTTGTACAGTTATAACTTTTTGTTCTGCTGTTTTGAAAAAGCTTTGCTCAGATGTGAACAAATGACAAATGGTGATGCTGGGAACCATTCAGAATTAGCTGTCAAAGTCCCTTTGCTGAAGATCAGTGAGATGGCATTTACTTAAGCTTAAAATAGAGAATAAATCTTTGCTGAAGTCTTTTGAAAGATTCATCATCACCTTGTAAAGTTATCTGTCTGATTTAATTCCATTATTTTTCATCGGGTTGGGAAAGAAAATTGTCCTTTCATTTTGTCTCTTTTCCATGAAAGTATAATATTGAAAGTAGCCTGTCTCATCCAAGTATTTCCCCTTTTCGTAGCAGCAGTGACCCTCTTGGATAGAAATGTATCAACTAGCATACAGCGGCAATTTATTTAAGAATGCTGTGGCATTTTACAATGAAGGATGCAGTATATAATAGAAGGGATTTGTTTTTCTTATGAATATTTTAGATTTGAAATGCATTTCTTTGCCACCCAAAGGAAATGCTGCTCTCCTCGACCCATGGATTAGTGTAGACAATTTGGTCAGCCAGAATCAAGAACGGTTACTTCTGAACCACAGCACTGCTGCACACAGTTGAAAACTGTAACAAGCATATCATTTTGTAATAATTAGAATCCTTAATCTCTGTGCCAAGATATTTCCTCCTCTTTGATCTTTGGCTGAATGTTACCAATGGAAACACACACAGATTTGTAAGGAATAACTGACAAAGGGACAGGCAATGTTTTCAAAATGTTAATTTGATTTAACATAAAATCTCTGGCTGAGAGGCTCCTTTAAATTGGCAACTCTCCATGTTTCCAAATGTAGCCACAAAAAGGATTCAGTTAGGCTCCCATTACATGAAATAGAAACATAGAAAACCTTCAGCACAATACAGACCCTTCGACCCACAAAGCTGTGCTGAACATGTCCTTACCTTAGAAATTACCGAGGGTTACCCATAGCCCTGTATTTTTCTAAGCTCCATGTACCTTTCCAGGAGTCTCTTAAAACACCCTATGGTATCCGCCTCCACCACCGTCACCAGCAGCCCATTCCACGCACTCACCACTCTCTGCGTAAAAACTTACCTGACATCTCCTTTCTACCTACTTCCAAGCACCTTAAAACTGTGCCCTCTCATACTAGCCATTTCAGCCCTGGGAAAAAGCCTCTGACTATTCACACGATCAATGCCTCTCATCATCTTATACACCTCTATCAGGTCACTTCTCATCCTCTGTCACTTCTCATCCTCTGTCACTTCTCATCCTCTGTCACTTCTCATCCTCTGTCACTTCAAGGAGAAAAGGCTGAGTTCACTCAACCTACTCTCACAAGGCATGCTCCCCAATCCAGGCAACATCCTTGTAAATCTCCTCTGCACCCTTTCTATGGTTTCCACATCCTTCCTGTAGTGAGGTGACCAGAACTGAGCACAGTACTCCAAGTGGGGTCTGACCAGGGTCCTATATAACTGCAACACTACCTCTCGGCTCCCAAACTCAATCCGATGATTGATGAAGGCCAATGTACCATATGCCTTCTTAACCACATATATAATCAACTTTATCATGTCTGAGTTTAGCAAGGTTCACCCTGAATTTTTTTGTTACCCCATTGTTGGTCCCAATGTTTTACTTGTAATATTTAGGTATCTGTTCCTGCCATGAACATGGAGCTTGCTGTGATGAGGATAAATCAGAAATTCAAAATTTAACTTGGTTTTACAATATTGCACAAGAGAGTGAAAGGTGGTCACAGTTGGCCTGTTGTTCCAGTCATTTACTTAGTGCTATCCCTGATGAAATGCATGTGAGCAAAATCTAATCTCCATCTCTGGCTTTGTTGTGCATTTGTGATATGCCTTTACTACATTCCCTCCTCGGTCATGGCCAATTTATTAACCAGTGATATTTAGCTCGTGGCTTGAATTTAACCTTTCAATTATCACTAATACAGTGACATGTCTCATTGAATTGCCAGTGGGGTTTGTGATTGTGTTAGTTTGCATTGTCAGTTTCTTTGCTGCTGATCTGCTTTGTCAAAACTATTTTGGAAAATGTAATATTGATGGAGGCTTTGTGGAAAACCACTGAGTGCCCACATGAAAATATTGTCCATGCAATTTCTGCACATCAAGTGTCTGACTTTCATTCCAGATAAAAACCAAGGGCTACATCCATACCAGGGCTGGTTTTACTGTCACTGCAGCTGAGTCTGTCTTTTGTCTGGAATTAGTTAGATGACTCAGACTATCAAGTATTTTCTAACTTTTCTGTATTTTGTACCTGAGTGGGTAACTGGTCCGTAAATATAAGAAGCAGGAGTAGGCCATCTGGCCTGTTGAACCTTTTCCGCCATTCAATGGCTGATCTGACCATGGACTCATCTCCACCTACCTGCCTTTCTCTCATAACCCTTAATTCCCCTACTATGCAAAATCTATCCAACCTTGTCTTAAGTATATTAACTTGGCAAATATCTAAGTTGTATCATTAAATCAAAGTATTTCATAATTAAAATGAGAAGAGGAACAAATGGGCATGATGGTCAGTTGCAAGAGAAGGGTGATGGAGAACGGGGTCAAGTTCCCAGCAGAATAAAGTATTGAGACTGAGAGTCTGTGGTGGAAGGAAGTACGTGGGAATAAGTGCTTTGCTGGTTTGAAGTTGGTAGTTCAGTGGATGGAGGAAGAAATTCTATTGTGAAACAACAGAAGCAGGATTTGGCCAACCTCTCACTTTTTTTCCCCTCTGTACCCATATGCCCCAATTTATGGTTTTGTGCCCTAGGTAATAAAACTTCAAAGGAGAAATAGATATAGGTTAATGAAAATTTGTGTCTTATTTTGAGTTGCCTGAAGTTTCTGCTTTCATACTTGTGTTGTGGCAACATTGCAGTGCAAGACATAAAAATTATTGTGTATACATTATAAAAGAAGCAACAGAATCAAGGTTGTGTATCAAAAAGCTTAAATACTTTAGGTTGATATGTCAAAGGGCTCATGATTTGTGGGTCTTTGGACATATTTGTCATGGTGCTACATCATCAAAGATCCATGTACGAGTTGTCATCTCCCAATAAAATGTGATTAGCCACTCCTGTGTTGGTAACACAGTGACTCTCCACAGAACATTTTGCACTTGTGTCAGTGTCTGCACTGTGCTGATCTCTTGAGTCTTTTACAAGAGAGAGCCAGATGCAGAGGTGATTTATCTTGTGTAAATACGTGCACCATAGATTCAAAATTAGTCATAGTGATCTTGGGCTGACTTCCCCTCTTTCCAGGCATGTTATAAAGTTAGGTCAATTCAATGGCAAACTGGCCTACTCTCTACACAATGCAGTCTCCATTTCATTTACCATTAAGCATGCTGGTAAGATGCTGGTTTATTCCATCTTTGTTGATTGTTGCCTGTCATCCAGACTGCCCTGTGTGGTGCTGCCGAAATCGAAAGACATCTCTACTGAACTGCCATACCTCACTGAGGCCATAAAGCGCTCATTATTCAAGTCAGTTCTCACATCCAATGCTGACTGTAAGGAGTATGCATATTTTCCCTGCGTCTGTGTCTGTTTCTCTTGGTTGCTTTGCTTTCTTCCCGCACCATCTGAAAGGAAATGCACCTCACATTTGGCCTAGATAGTCTACATCCCCATGATGTGAACATACAGTTCTTGGGAACCCTGTCCTTCAGTAGTTCTTTCCCCCTTTCCCACCCTTCCTGTTCTAGTCCTTCCATTTTTGTCCTTTCCCCTCAACTGCCATCTCCCTCTCTCTGTCTTTGTTCCGTACACCTGCTATACACACTGTTCACCACTCCCTGGTTATGAGTTCATTGGCAGTTCACCACTCCCCTAATGGTTCCCATTGCTAATATTCCAGCGCTGGTTGCACTTTGTGTTCCTGCTTAACTCCGTACAGCAGCTGTTTTTAATCTTCACACTCTCCTTTCACCACCTTGCTCCAGCTGCTTATTTTTTCTGTCCCTCTCTTGTGTCTGTCTCCATCTCTCATCCACCTGCTACTGTCTCCAAACTCCATCCCAGCTCCACCTCCCCTACCTGGTGAACTTGCCTTTCATTGTACATCCCTCCTCAGGACACTAATTGCCTCAGTTTCCTTTTTCACCGCTCCTCTTCTTCTGTTTGTACTGATCAACTCACCTCTCCACTCTCAGTCCTGATGATGGTTTTGATTTGGAAACATCAAACATTTCTTTTCTCTCATAGATAATACTTGATCCACTGAGTTCCTCCGCAAGATTGTTTATTGTGACAAAAATGTGGTGGTTGGCTTCCAAAAATAATCACTGGTGCAGGCTAAGATAGAGGGGTACGTGAGAGAAGGGTTTACAGAGACAGAAGTGGAGAATGGGACTGATAGCCGACGTCAACTCAGTGAGTTGAATGATCTCCTCATATTGTAAGAAAAACATGAAAAACATGTAAAATATGTTTAAGAAATCAGCTGATGAGTTGCATGTGAAGCAAGGCATATTACTCACCGTGATAAGTCTACTGTACACTGTTCAATGAGTAATTTAGAAAGTAAAGAAAACAAATAACAGCAGCCTTTTAAAGCAGCAAATTTCTTCAGAAAAAAGAATAGCATGGAGAACAATTACATGTAAGTTTTATGTGCAAAGTCTGTGTCAGCCAATTGTTACAGTCTTTGTATAGTTTTATTGACAAGACAAATACCCAATCGTCTAATCTTTGGTTGGCTGCACAGTCATTATTTGCAGCCTTACTCGTTAACTATTGTATTTTACAATGCTGATGAATTTTGCACCTAGAACTGATTAACACCTGTGCATGTGTACCAAAGTTCAAAAGTTCATCATAAATTTATTACCAAAGTACATAAATATCACCATATACAACCCTGAGATTGATTTTCTTTTCGTGGATATACTCAGTAAATCCAGTAGTATCAGTGAACGGCTGTAAACAACGGGACAGACATACCAACCAATGTGCAAAAAACAAAAAACTGTGCAAATACAAAAGAAAAATAAAGAAATAATAATAATAGTAAGCATTAAATATGGAGAATGTGAAATTAAGAATCCTTGAAAGTGAGTCTATAGGTGTGGGAATAGTTCACTGATAGGACAAGTGAAATTGAAACATAGAAACATAGGAAACCTACAGCACAATACAGGCCCTTTGGCCCACAAATCTGTGCCGAACATGTCGTTACCTTAGAAATTACCCAGGGTTACCCATAGCCCTCGATTTCTCTAAGCTCCATGTACCTATCCAGGAGTCTCTTAAAAGACCCTGTCATATCCGCCTCCACCACCGTCGCCAGCAGCCCATTCTATGCACTCACGACTCTCTACGTAAAAAAAAACTTACCCCTGACATCTCCTCTGTACCTACTCCCAAGCATCTTAAAACTGTGCCCTCTCGTGTTAGCCATTTCAGCCCTGGGAAAAAGCCTCTGACTATCCACACAATCAATACCTCTCATCATCTTATACACAAATTGAGTGAAGTTGTCCCCATTCGTTCAAGATCCTGATGGTGGAAGGTAATAACTGTTCCTGAATCCGGTGGTGTGGGTCCTGAGGCTCCTGTACCACCTTCTTGATGGCAGCAGTGCGAAGAGAGCATGGCCTGGATAGTGGGTGTCCTTGATGATGAATGCTGCTTTCCTGAGACAGTGTGCGGTGTAGATGTGCTCTGTGGGGGGAAGGGCCGCCATATCTACAACTATTTGTAGGATTTTCTATTCAAGGGAATTAGCTGTGATGCAACCAGTAAATACATCTATAGAGACTTGTCAAAGTTTTCGATGTCATGCCAAATCTTCACGAACACCTAAGAATGTAGTGGTGCTGCCATGCTTTCTTTGTAATTGCACTATGTCAGCTGTCAGCAGATGATGACGTTTTGATTTGTGATCTTTGAAGGTGAACACAATTACACTGGGTTCTCCCCTTAACATCTGTGTGGATGCACATCATTAGAAACATAGAGATCACTAAATGAGTAGTTGTATCATTCTGCACTTCTAAATCTTAAAGCTCTTCTTTGAGCAAAATTATTGTATCTGCCTGTTTTTTTTTCTGCTACCCTGCATGGTTTATGGGATCAATTATTTTTATAATTGAAAGAACAGAAGTAGAGCCAGTTTGTCTTAGAATTTGTGAGCCCCTACGACTCACTAAAGTAGGAGTGACTGCAATGGTTGTGATTTCTAACAAAGCTGGAAGGGAGGATTTTAAATTGTTCGGTGAATTTCTTGCACTGCAACAACAGAGTTAAGAAAACTAGATTTTAAAAAATCTTGGCTTGTAAAAGAAATGCTGGTGAAACTCAGCAGGTCAGTTAGCGTCTGAGGAGAAAGAAAGGTGTATGGGTGTAATGGAGCAAATGAGGTGAGTGTAAATTTTGTTGTCATGGACGAGGTGAACTCTAAGGGTATGTTTCCGGTCTGTAATTTCAATGATTCTATGAGGAAGGGAATTAATGTTTCAGGTCAATGGTCTTTCAAAAGAAAGACCCCACAGATGCTGACTGGCCTGCTGTATATTGCTAACATTTCTCTATTCAAAATTTACAATATCTGCAAGTTTTGTTTTATGATATAAGTTTTGAATGCATAAGGAGTGTATGGTTTGAAATGCTTTACAGCTGTGTGATTGAAATTAGCTACACATAATAAATATAGCCTTGTGGACAGTTCTGCAGATTTAACTTTGAATGAGACTTGCAGGAGCTATGTAAAGTGCAGATAAGAATTAATAAATGTGATATCTCAATCTCCAGATATCAAAGGAGTTGGATCAGTTTGATACAAATATCCAGCAAATGCTGGATGTCTTGGAAGAGGAAATACAACTTGGAGAGAATCTGAAAGAAGAGGACTTTGAGAAAGATATGGTGAGTTCAGTAGAAGTTGCACATCTGTTGCATTAAGCCCAGCAGTGTGCCAAATGCCAAGTTAATGACAGACCTTTCAACAGGTGCAATGTAAAACATGAAATGTGAATGAATTAAGGAATTTTCCTCTTGATAATAAGAAATAATAGCTGACAGACAATTGATATTCTGTGACGTATTCCTTAAGGGCTAGAAATTATGATTACATCAGTCATTTTTCCAGTGGACTTCTTACATTCATAGTTCAAGCTTTAGAAACCTGGAACTAGAAATTCAAACGTAAGAAAATCTACAGATGCTGGAAATTCAAGCAACACATACAAAATGCTGGTGGAACCCAGTAGGCCAGGAGGCATCTATAGATGCTGCCTGGCCCGCTGCGTTTACTAGAAATTCAAAGTAGTTTCTTGGTGTATTATTGGATTAACATGTAGAAGTGTATACATGAGATGTTAAACATTTTTGTAAGCCTTAACACAAAAGTACATGCAAGAGAAACCTGGCTTGGTAAAATATTTATGCTGATGTCACAAATATTGTTAATCTGTTTTGTCAGCAGCACTCTACTGTTACTCTGTGTAATATCACTGCAACACTGAATTGTATTATTAGCTACTTTGAAATTGCATCATGAAAATTTCAACATTTTTCCTTTAAGATTAGTTGGAACATAGAGCAACAAATTGCTGAAGTTGACTTTGTTTATCTGAACAGCTGTACTCCTGTTCTTAAAGACGTAAAATTGTCCAATTTTGCCATCGTTGAGTTAAGAATCCAAAACATTTGAAATCTTTATCTCATCTGATTGCCATTTTAGTAAGGGAGAGGAGAGCATTTGGTATGCTCTTTTATCTTTTTAATATATTAAAAAAACTGGTTCTAAAAGTCAGTTATCAGCAGTAAGACGTATTTGTGACAAAACACTCTGGTATCAGTGGATGTTTTTTAATGTATGACTTAACCAGTTCCCAATTAAATGAGCTTGAGTTGTGTTTCACTTGCTCAGAACAAAATACAAAACTTTTAACCATTGGGGAAATTATAACTTGTGTTTCACAAAATGTAAGGCTTGTGTTTAAAAATGTTTCTTTATCACTTTGCAAGTCAAATTTTAATTATCAATAAAATTAAGTTTCCAATATGTGTTTGCAATGTAAGAACACAGTTGCTTTTAGTAACAAAGTAAGCTTAAGGCTTTAACAAGCCAAACCATTGTGACAAGTTACATTAAGGACATGGGAACACTAGAGAAGTTCTTGTACATTCTCTCTCTCCCTTTGAGGCCGAAGATAAAGAAGCATGAAAGCGCATACTACCGGCTTAAGGATAGCTCCTACCCCACTATTATAAGACTATTGAATGGTTCCCTTGTATGATAAGATGGACTCTTGACCTCACGATCTACCTCGTTATGATCCTGCATCTTACTGTCTACCTGCACTGCACTTTCTTGGCAGATGTTGCATTATTTCTGTGTTCTGTTATTGTTTTACCCTGTACAACCTTTGGAGATTTCTCCTCAGTTTACAAATCTTTACTCAATGGATTTAATTCCTCAAACTCATTTTGCTGCAATTTATATTTTTTACTCAGTTTTATTTAATCACTTGATACCTGTATTCAAAACACATGTCCTCTTGAGTATTTGCTACCTGGAGTTATTTGAAGAAAGTTCTATTTTTAAAAAAATAGTTGGGTGATGAAATTCCGCAACAAGATAACAAGTTGAAATTTTCCAACCAGCTGTAATCTCAACCTTTAAAGTGTTTCCTGTTAAACAGGTAGAAACATTTCCTTTTACAGTGATGTCTCAATTATACTAGAGGGTTCACATTACAAGGACATATTGGATAGACAAAGTTTTTTTTCTTTGGAGTTTAGAAGATTGTGTTGATTAGATTTAACAGAGGATTAACACTTAGTTGAGGAAGGAACTCCTTCATATTGAAGTTAAACCAATGTGACCTAGCCTTAAGTAATTCTAGAGTAACTTCAGAAAATATTTTTCACATCAAGATGTAAGGAAATGTAGGATACTTACTCCTTTCCCCAAAAAAGTCTGTAATAGCTAGATCGATTCAGCTTTTCAAACAGGCATTAAGTAATTGGAACTACTGTGGTTAAATGATAAAATTGAATGCTGGAGCGGTGTTACAGCACCCTAATGTTGTTCTCATATTTTGATGTCTATGCCTATGAAGAAGCAGAATTTAAAACTAACATTTGAATAGGAAGAACATTGAAAGATAAAGGAAATTGGACATGAAAGAGTATGCACAAATCATCAATCTAATGAATATTGTATTATGATCAGCACCGGTTGACACATGTAGTGAAATTTACATATAAAAGCAAAGCACACACTTCACAAACAAATACAAAGTTTAATGATTATTAAGCAACTATAACAACACTTTGATAAGTTGTGCAAAAGGAGAAGGTCAAATTGTGGCAAATAACTATTTTGTTACATCTAAGTAGAAGCTGTTCAACAGCACCTTTTGCAAAATGTAATAAGACTCAAGACCTTTGGGTAATTGTAAACTTGCATAAAAATGACAAATATTCCATTAACATCATAGTTTAGTTCGATTACTGTGCTTATTCAACCAGCACAGACCAAACTACACAATTTAATTTAACCTTGCTATTTTTGCATTTCATTGAGAAGTAATGTATTCAGTAATTGTTCTCTCGTGCAGTTTAAGAATTGAAAACCCTGTTGCAGAACTAAATATCTCTTCATCAGCAGATTTAAATAGAACTTTTTATTTATGAGGCAAGGATGAAATCTCTTTGCTGACAGCTTAAGTTTTTTTTAAGTGTTGCATTTACATGATAGCATCTATATTTTGCAGGAATTATCACTGATAAATTTCGCTTCAGGGCTCAAATTCTTTTGACTATCATATGGAGAAGAGTTTTCTGTCTGTCGCTTAGATTTCTATGAAGGTTCTCAGTCATCCAGGTCATTGTATATCAAGCTGTAGTAAATCTAGGCTACTGGACTTGCTGTGTCGTCGAGAAGATGTTTCACCACTCATCCCAGAGGCTCTGTTTCAGGAGATAGGCACACCCATTAGTAAATGAGTAAAGCTACTAGGACTTGATGTTTCAATCCCTATGGTAAGTTGGCACTCTCAATGTTGGCAGTGGGCTTGGAGTGGTGACAAGGAGGGGGGTAGGTACGTCATCAGGGTCATCAGGTGGGCACCTTCCTTCTTTGACGTTTCGTTGATAAGCCCACGATGTCTCCAGAGGGCTCAACGGTGCTACCTGGCATCCCAGATACACCCCCCTCAGTTCCATACCCTCCTGTCTTCATCTTGCAGCCCAGTTGTTGTCTTTCCTTTTATTCCAAATCCAATTGCTACTTTCCTATGCTGCGTTTGACAATGACTTGATTGTTTGTTGAAGGGAGTGACCCCTCACCCCCAGCTTCTCCAGTAGACTGGTCGTAGATGTAGCAACAAATCCCCTGCATCCCACTTCTACAGGGAAAATCTTGGTCTTCCGGCTATTCTGGGCAGCTTCATTTGCCAGTTCAGAGTACTTGGTCTTTTTCTTCTCATAAGCTTCTGCGACACCATCTTCTCATGGTACTGTCAATTCCACAACATATGCCAACTTGGAATGTTGTAGCCGCAATGTCTGGGGGAAATGAGCTTTTTTCCCAAGTCCACGTCCATTTTCCAATCCCGAGCAACCTGCAGAATGCTTACATCTTTTGATGTTATATGGTGCTCTGGAGGTTGGCCTGCTGGTACAAATCATGTGATGTGGACAGCTCCTGCCAATGTTTGTGGGAGAGCATTTGTGGTGATTCGCCTCTGTTCCAAGATTGATGCCAGCTGTCTGAGAACTTGGTTATGCCGCCAAGTGTACTGCCCTTGGGTGAGGCTCGTGGTGCATCCTGTTAAAATGTGCCTTAGTGATCCGGGTGCTTGACAAAGAAAGCAAGCGGGGTCTTCTCCCCACCACTGGTTCAGGTTCTGGGGTGTGAGTAGGGGGTCTGATGACAAAACTTAGCCGAGATCCCTCCATCTCCCAGATATCACGCCAGCTAAGTTTCCTCTTTTCCAGGCTCTCCCAATTAGTCCAGTGGCCCTGCTTGGCCATTGAGATGGCCCTGGTGTGTCGCTCTGCCTCCTCCTGTCTTCTCAACTCCTCCACCATGAGCCGTCTCTTCTGCACTGATGTTGCCTCGTGCCATTGAGGAGCCTTTGGAACAAGCCCGAGCCCGAGCCCGGCTCTCCCGTGTTGGACTTGGCCAACCACATCCCTGAAGTGAAGAGCAGACTGAGCACTCTGAACGGCTTCAGATGGGGTCCACTTCCTCCCCGTTGCCACACGGGGTGGGGGGGGCACTGCTCGAATAATGGTATCTTCAGATTCAGTGAGGGTCATGACCAACCTTGCTTTGGTGCATTTGAATTCTTCCACAAGACTTGCTTTGATTTTTTTCCCTTTACGATTCCTAATCTCTACCCAGATGGTTTCAACATTCTGCAGAGAATTTCACTGGAATTGAGAAGAATGAGAGGAGATCTTATAGAAACGTACAAAATTATGAAAGGGATAGATAAGATGGAAGCAGGAAAGTTGTTTCCTCTGGTAGGTGAGACTAGAACCAGGTGATATAGCCTCAGGATTCAGGGGAGTAAATTTAGGTCAGAGAGTAGGAGGAACTGCTTTTCTCAGAGGGTGATGAATCTGTGGAATTCTGTGCCCAATGAAGCAATGGAGGCTACCTCCTTTTCTAAATATGTTTAAGACAAGGTTGGATAGATTTTTGCATAGTAGGGGAATTAAGGGTTACGGGGAAAAGTCTAGTAGGTGGAGATGGGTCGATGGCCAGATCAGTGGAGCAGGCTCGACAGGCCAGATGGCCTACTCCTGCTCCTGTTCTTATTGCTCATCCACGGTGGGTAGTTTTCCAGTTTATAAACACTGTGAGTTGTCTAAAGGTATAGCAAACACTGTGGATGATTAAGAGATGTAGAGGTAGTGGGAGGGTCGTTAGTCTCATCTTTGCATGAATGGAGATGTGAACTGTTGTGGAGATGCCAGGGTAGAGATGTTAGGACTGCATTGTAAGTAGCTGATAGGCGGTGTTGTAACCACCACCTCTGTCCAGGGATGGGTTTTCCAGTTTGAAAGATGGCTTCTTCAACCCCTCTTTCAAACCACCTGTCCTCCCTGTCCAACATAGGAGGGCGAACACCTCAGGTTAAGTATCGGTTGTATAGCTACACCTAAAGGACAAGGGACAACAATGTGCACATTTTGGGTGGGGAGGACAGGTGATTTGAAAGAGGTGTTAAAGAAACCATCTTTGTCAAACTGTCCTGACGTCTCTACCCTGGCATCTCCACAACAGTTCACACCTCCATTCATGCAAAGGTAAGACTAATGACCCTCCCGTTACCTCTACGACTCTCAACGGCCCCCATGTGATTGCTATATCTTTAAAAAAAACTCAGAGTTTATAAGCCGGAAAACTAACCACCATGAATTAGAACTAAAGGAGACTCTCAGATGAGTGGTGAAACGTCTTCCAGACATCACAACAAGTCGAACAACAGGAATTCTGCAGATGCTGGAAATTCAAGCAACACACATAAAAGTTGCTGGTGAACGCAGCAGGCCAGGCAGCATCTCTAGGAAGAGGTGCAGTCGATGTTTCAGGCCGAGACCCTTCATCAGGACTAACTGAAGGAAGAGTGAGTAAGGGATTTGAAAGTTGGAGAGGGAGGGGGAGATCCAAAATGATAGGAGAAGACAGGAGGGGGAGGGATGGAGCCAAGAGCTGGACAGGTGATAGGCAAAAGGGATACGAGAGGATCATGGGACAGGAGGTCCGGGAAGAAAGACAAGGAGGTGGGGGGGGGGACCCAGAGGATGGGCAAGGGGTATATTCAGAGGGACAGAGGGAGAAAAAGGAGAGTGAGAGAAAGAATGTGTGTATAAAAATAAGTAACAGATGGGGTACGAGGGGCAGGTGGGGCATTAAGATGAAGCCACACTCAGGTTGGAGGAACAACACCTTATATTCCGTCTGGGTAGCCTCCAACCTGATGGCATGAACATCGACTTCTCTAACTTTCGTTAATGCCCCACCTCCCCCTCGTACCCCATCTGTTACTTATTTTTATACACACATTCTTTCTCTCACTCTCCTTCTTCTCCCTCTGTCCCTCTGACTATACCTCTTGCCCATCCTCTGGGTTCCCCCTCCCCCATGTCTTTCTCCCTGGGCCTCCTGTCCCATGATCCTCTCGTATCCCTTTTGCCTATCACCTGTCCAGCTCTTGGCTCCATCCCTCCCCCTCCTGTCTTCTCCTATCATTTTGGATCTCCCCCTCCCCCTCCAACTTTCAAATCCCTTACTCACTCTTCCTTCAATTAGTCCTGATGAAGGGTCTCGGCCTGAAACATCGACTGCACCTCTTCCTAGAGATGCTGCCTGGCCTGCTGCGTTCACCAGCAACTTTTATGTGTGTTGATCACAACAAGTCGAGTTGCCTTGATTTACTACAGCCTGATATAGATTCATATGCTGTGATCTTAAATCACAATTCATCTTCCATTGGTATATTTGCAAATTATGCAAAAATTGTCACTTTTGCTACAGAATTGAATTCTTTTTACATAATACTTTTCCACATGTCATCTTTCAGATTAAATTTATGGATCAAAATTGTGGTACAAGTTACTTTTGATCATTTACAGTTTTCATTTTCAGAAACACAATTCACTTGGAACTCTTTCACTGCATGGAAGGGAAACTGTCAACTATCCATCTGTGTGCAGTTCGGATTTGCAATGCAAGGTTTTGTTCCAAATTATTCTGACATACATTTTTCCCTTTTATAAAAATGTCTGTGTTTATGTTGATGGATTTACAATGGATGTGTGAACAATAGTTATTAGTATTGATGGGACTCCTTTCTGTAAAAATTCAGCAGAAATGTATATGATGTCGACTGGGTCTAAATACCCCAGTTACGTTTTCTTTCTCTTCACTGACCATTAGTTCTGCAAACCTTATTTGAGTTGAGACCACTGTTAGGGGTAATTGCAAATGGTATGTGGTTGTTTGGCACTTTGATCATGAGCATGCTGCAAACTACTTCACACTGGCATGGGTATCAGTAATGCCTCTGAAAATGTAAAGTTAGCACTACAGAACAATTTATGCTGTTCTTTCCACATTGTGGACAATTTGTCTCAAGCAATTCTTTATTAATGCTGCAGAGTGAAGACGATGAGAGGAAAATGAATGAACTGACAAAACGAGCAGATTTGTTGCAACAGGATATCTCAGATGAGAGAAAGCGAGAAGAAATTAAAAAGAAACAACGGATGCTGGAGGCTAAATTTAATATTCTCAAGGTATGATCATTTAAAAGTACATAAAACACCATCTGCATACTTACTTGGAAATGAAAGAACAACATCATGTGCCTATTTTCATATATCAGTCTCCTTAAATTCTGCTTCATTTTGTTTATGGGCTTCTCTTGGAATGCTCATTCCAGAATTGCATACTTTTTTGGGTCACGGTAAGTAACTGCAGATGACCATTATAGATGAATTATTTGCTGCTAGCTGACAATAGTCAAGTGAGATATAGTGCACCTATTTATCAAAATTGCAATTTTACCCAACAGTTCTGAAAAATACAATTGAACACAAATTTTAATATCTCAGTCCACGAATCAATCTATATGATATCAACTCAAAATAAAATTTATTATCAAAGTACATACAAGTTACCATATGTTACCTTGAAATTTTTTTTGCAGGTATTTACAGGAAAACAAAGAAATACAATAGAATCTATGAGAAGTCATGTATTAACAATTATTGACAAACCACCAATGTGCAAAGGAAGCCAGACTGAGCAAATAAAAAATAAAATATTACTAAGAACATGAGTTGCAAAGAGTCCTTGTCAGTGAGCCTGCAAGTTATAGAATCAGTTCAGAGTTGTGAGTGAAGTTATTCATGCCACTTTGGGAGCCTGATGGTTGAAGGGCAATAGTTGTTCCTGAACATGATGATGTGGGACCTCAGGCGCCTGTACATCTTGCTTGATGGTAGTAGTGAAAAGAGAGCATGACCTGGGTGGTGGGGTCTCTGATGATGGATGCTGCATTCTTGTGGCAGCACACCATGTAAATGTGCCCAATGATAAGGGGAGCTTTGCCTGTGATGTTCTGGTCTGTATCCACCACTTTCTATAGATTATGCAATTCCTGGACTTTGATGGTTTCATTCCTGGCTGTGATGCAACCAGATAGTATGTTCTGCACTGTTCATCTGTAGAAGTTTGTCAAAGTGTTAGATGACCTGCCAAATCTACACCAAGTTCTAAGAAAGTAGAGTTGCTGTTGTGACTTCTTTATGATGATTGCAGGTCAGATCCTCTGATATGATAATACCAAACAATTTAAAGCTACTGACACGCTACACCTCCAGACTCCTAATGAGGAATGGCTTATGGACCTTTGGCTTCTTCCACCTGTAAGCAATAATCAGCTCTTTTCTTTTGCTGGCGTTGAGTGGGAGGTTGTTGTTGTTGTGGTGCCATCATTCAACCAGACTTTAAATCACCCTCCAATATGCTGATTCATCACCACCTTTAATTCAGTGAACAAACTTAAGTACAGCATTGGAGCCATGCAATCATGGGTATAAAGTGAGTAAAACAGTGGGGTAAGTACACAGCCTTGCAATGCTGATGGTGATTGTAGAGGAGATGAGCTGTTGTTGCCAATCCATACTGACTGGTGTCTGCAAATAAGGAAATTGAGTATGCAGTTGCACAGAGGGCTATTGAATTCCAGGTCTTGGAGCTAAGCAATGAGTTTTTGAGGAGATGATAGTTTTGAAGGCTGAGCTGTGGTGTGCATATTCATAGTCCAGGTATTCCAGATCTGAGTGAAGGGCCAATGAAATGGCATCTGCTTTGTGACAGTGAGCAAATTGGAGTAGATCCAGACCACTCCTCAGGCAGGAGTTAACTTGCTCCATGACCAACCTCTTGAAGCATAACCTGCTCTTTTTGGGTACCTGTGTGATTGAAGACTGCTTGAGCAGATTGGGTACCTCAGAGTGCCAAAGCGAGAGGTTGAAGATGTTCATAACACTCCAAGCAGGTGATTATCACAGGTCTTCAGTGCTTGGCCAAGTGGTCGAGTGTTTTCAGTCCTCTGGTGCTGCAGGTGATGTGCTGATGGTAATCAGACAGAAAGTTCTTCAAGCTAGCCTGATTGCAGTCCCTGGCAAGGATGTCAGTGTAGGCTTTTTGTGTTTTTTTAATCATGGCAGTAAATACATTCAGTGTTTGCTTGACAACAGCCTTAAGCAGAAGGCAAACTGCAGTCAGAATTACAGAGTAGAACTCTTGGTAAGTAGAGTGATCTTGGTAAGTAGATATGCAATATACTAAGTGTTAAACTCATTGTACTTTGGTCACTAATAATACCAGCTTAATGTTTTACAAGCGACATGGCATAACTCTTACTGCTGCTGTGAAGTCTTACATTGACAATAATGGAGTGAAATATATAATAAAATCAGAAATGTATCTCGCATTTGAGAGTTCAGCAGTTGCTCACAAGCATATTATATGAAGCCATTATATGAAAATATAGAAGAAAAAGGACTGCAATTTCTCTGTCCTGCATTCAGATTGCAATGAGGGAGTGATATATGTTCATATACCCCTGGTTGCACTAAAATTGTGTTGTGTGTTAATCTTTAAGTATATCATCCCCAGTTTTAGAGGCCATGATTAAGTCAGGGAGTGTAGAAATGACAGGGTGTTTTATTTCATAAAGTGAACACCCAGGTATTTACAGAACTGATGACATTGCAAATTTTCATCACAGTTGCATTTCCTTTTCGCCACATCTACATTTTTCCAGTTTGCTTCACTTGGATGCAGAAGGACCAAGTTTTGTTTAATATGCATAACTGAGTAATGATGAGTGATTATTGTAATTTTATTGCAAGTATTTAGCCATTAAGACCCGCCTCTTGATGCTGTGGCCCAGACAGAAATTTCATTTTTTCTATTTACAACGATGTTACCTGAATTAGGAGTACTTGCTCTAAGCACAAACTTGCATTGCTTTCTCTGGAACATCAGAAGCTTAGGAGTGACCTGACGTAAGTATACAAAACGATAAAGCGCATGGACATTTGACATTTCCACATGAGAGATTGTTCTTTCCCAGGATGGAAATGTCAAATACTAGAGGGCATAGCTTTATGTGAGAGTGGGGAAATTAGAAGGAAGTAAGGTAGATAATCTTGTAACCCAATTGGAGATTGGCAGGTATGATGTTCTAGCCATCTTTGAGTTGTGGTTAAAAGAAATCATAGTTGAGAGTTTAACATCCGAGGATGCACATTGTATTGAAATGACATACAGGTACACAGAGGGGGTTCTTTTGGTAAAAAGTGAAATCAAATCCTTAGAAAGAGGTGACATAGGATCTGAAGGTTTAGAATCCTTGTGAGTAGAGATAAGAAACTATGAGGGTAAAAAGACCCTGATGGCGAGTTACATACAGACCTCTAAACAGTGGCCAGTATATCAGCTACGAATTACAATGGGAGATAGAAAAAGCATGTAAAAGGGGCAATGTTGCGATAATCATGGGGGGTTTCAATACACAGGTAGATTGGGAAGATCAGCTTGGTGCTAGATCCCCAGAGAGGGAATTTATAGAATGCCTACGAGATGGCTTTTTAGAGCAACTTGTGTTTGAGCCCATTAGGGGAGCAGCAATTCTGGATTGGGTGTTTGCAATAACCCGGATTTGATTCAGGAGCTCAAGGTAAAGGAACCATTAGAAGTCAGTGATCATAATATGATAGAATTCACCCTGCAGTTTGAGAAAGAGAAGCTAAAATCAACGTATCTTTATTGCAGTAGTAAAGGGAATTACAGAGGCATGAGAGAGGAGCTGGCCAAAGTTGATTCGAAGGAGAAACTGGCAGAGATTATGGAGAAACAATGATTGCTGGTGTTTCTGAGGGAAAGTCGGAAGGCACAAAAAAGATGCATCCTAAAGATGAAGTAGTATTCTAAAGGGAGGATGGAGGCAACTGTGGCTGACAAGGGAAATCAAAAACAGCATAAAAGCAAAAGAGAGGGCATATAATATTGCAAAAATTAGTGGGATGTAGAGAATTATGAAGCTTTCAAAAATTAATAGTAGGCAACTAAAAAAGCCATGAAGAGGGAAAGGATGAACTATGAAGATAAGCTAGCCAATAATGTAAAAGAGGATCTAAAGAGTTTTTCAAACATGTAAAGAGTAGTAGAGAGATGAGAGTGGATATCTTATCTCTGGAAAATGACACTGGAAAGGTAGTAATGGGGAGGGGTAAAAGAAAGGTAGACAAAGTTTATAAGAATTTTCATCATACTCCACTGTGGAAAACTCTAGCATAATGTCAGAAATGTGAGTGTGTCAAGGAGCAGAAGTGAGTGTTGTTGCTGTTACTGAGGTGAAGGTGTTTGGGAAGCTGAAAATTCACTTGGACCAGATGGGCTGACCTCAGGCTTCTGAAAGAGGTAGCTGAAGAGATTGTGAATGATCCTTCAAGAATTCTAGGTTCTGGAATGGTTCTGGAGGACCAGAAAATCGTAAATGTCACTCGGCCCTTTAAGAGGGGAGAAAGGCAGAAGAAAGGAAATTATATGTCTGTTAGTCTGACTTAATTGGTTGGAAAGATGTTGGAGACTATTATTAAGGGTGAGGTTTCAGGGTGCTTGGAGGCACTTGATAAAATAGGCCAAAGTCAGCATGGTTTACTGAAGGAGAAAACTTGCCTGACAAATCTATTGAAATTCTTTGAGGAAGTAACAAGCAGGACAGACAAAGGTGAGTCAGTGGATGTTGTTTATTTGGATTTTCAGAAGGCCTTTGCAAAGTACCATACATGAGGTTGCTTAACAAGATAAGAGCTCATGTTATGACAGGAAAGGTATTAACATGGATAGAAGATTGGCAAATTGACAGGAAGCAAAGAGTGGGAATAAAGGGGGCCTTTTCTGGTTGGCTGCCGGTGACTAGTGATGTGCCGCAGGATTTGGTGTTGGTGACCACTTCTCTTCATGTTTATAAACCAATAATTTAGATGTAGAAATTGATGGTTTTGTGGCCAAGTTTGTCAATAATACGGTGATAGGTGGAGTTGCAGTTGGTGTTGAGGAAGCAGGGAGTCTGCAGAAGGACTTGTACAGATTGGGGGGAATAGGAAAAGAAATGGCAGATGGAATATAGTGCAAGGAAGTACATGGTGATTGCACTTGGGCAGAAAGAGTAAAGGCATAGACTATTTTCTAAATGAGAAAATTCAAAAACCAGGTGGAAAGGCTCCTGGGAGTCCTCGTGCAGGATTCCATAAAGGTTAACTTGTTGGTTGAGTCACTGTTAAGGAAGGCAGACTCAATGTTAGCATTTATTTCGAGAGGACTAGAATACAAAAACAAGATGTAATGCTGAGGCTGTATTAGGCATTGGTCAGACTGCAGTTGGAATATTGTGAGCAGTTTTGGGCTCATTACCTAAGAAAATATGTGCTGGCATTGGAGAGGATCCAGAGGAGATTGACAGGAATGATCCCAGGAATGAATGGGTTAACATATGAGGAGCATTTGATGGCTCTGGGCCTGTACTCACTGGAGTTTAGCAGAATGAGGAGGAGGAGGGGGATCTCCTGAAACCTATTGAGTATTCAAAGGTCTGGATGGAGTGGATATGGTGAGGCTACTTCCTGTATTGGCGAGTTGAGGACCAGAAGGCACAACCTTAGAATTGAGGGACATCCATTCAGAACAGAGCTGAGGAAATATTTCTTTAGCCAGAGGATGCTGAATCTGTGGAATCCATTGCCAAAAACAGCTGTGCAGGGAGGTCATTGGGTATATTAGGAAAAGGTTGATAGGTTCTTGATTAATTAGGGCATCAAAGGTTACGGGGAGAAGGTAGGAGAATGGGGTTGAGAGGGATAATAAATCATCAAGGATGGAATGGGGAAGCAGACTCGATGGGTTGAATGGCCTAATTCTACCCCTATGTCTTAAAATCTTATGGAAGTCTGAGGCATAGAAACCTTTGAAAAATGGGCAGAAATTGCAATGCCCAATTTCCTCTGTCTGAAGGAAAAAGGTATAATTTTCTAATGTCTGTTGGGACCTCACTTTCTGGCAACATTTGCCAGAAGATTGCAGATTCACTGCTTATGACTTCCCCATCTGCTTCTTCCAAGTTGTAATAATAATAGCCACACTCATGAGGTTCCTATTAAATCAAAGTACAATACAGTTTTGTAGATGCTGGTTTGAATAGTGACAATATTTGGTTTGTTTTTTATAGTGTTGCTTGCTGAATGCTTTCTCCTGTTGGAATGTGCATGGAAAAGGTTTTAATCTGCCTGATATTTTTAAAGGAACATGTATTTCACTTTTTCACTTTCTTCCTAGTAATTCTGCCTGCTACACTTTTGCAAAAGTGAGGGTTAAACTTCCTCAGGTTTCTGTTAACACCTCTTCAGCAATTAAGTAATGACAGGACAGTCCAAGTGACCTTTTCACTAGCTTCTATCAGTGCTTTACAGGAAATACAGATGTGTAACTAACATACAAATTGGCAAAAAATACAGGAAGATTGTACATGTCTGTTATTTGGAGCACAGCAGGCATTTCATGAGGCTTTTTTACATCATTGCCTCTTGTTAAGGCACAGCAGTGAATGCTAATGAGTCCTAAAATTCCTAAGTAATAGTCAATCATTTAACTGCTAAAATGACTGATTTCTAATCTGAAGCCTTTTGAACGAAGTACAGTATTCTTTGCTTTATAATTGATGATCAAACTGTTCTTTTAGATGATGGATGTTGATTGTATTTGATTCAGCAAATGCACTTTCAGAGCAAATTAACAAGAAATGCAATTACTGTATAGCTATTTTGCAGCCTGGGAAAAATACACACTCAGGACAACAAATACTTTTTTGGGTCTTTAATTCCTTTATCTGTTTTAGCTGTTTTAATGCAGAAAGAGGGTACCAAAATAGAAACAAAATGAATTTTTTAAAAACACCTAAAAAAAACAGTTCCTGCTGTTATAATCTCAGCTTAGTTTTGGTCCATACACTGGTGTATCAACTAGTTACGTATGCAGTATGAAATAAAACAAAATATACAAACCCACTTTGTTAGTGGCAGTCTTTGGCACACATGTGCTTAACTTCCAAACATATATAGTTTGACCCTGAAACGAGTTCTCACTCATGCTACCAGGGCGATAAGGAATTTTGCACAACAACGCTATGCAGCGCTGATGCCTTACTTGTGAAAATCTTTCCTCACCATATGACCGGTACTTGACGTTCTTTCTGGAACACTGTAACTTCTTTCTACTCCACATGTGAGTTATGGTGTCACTGTTTTCTCTTAAAGGCACGGGCAGCTATTTTAGCATTGCCAGGGTGAATACATAAGTGCATTTTATCAATTAGGAAGTGATATTCACCAGTCACCTGGTTACAGCTGAATGAAATAAGCATAGGATTTAACACTTGCAACATTAATTTCTCACCTTTAAACTTGGCAAGAAGTAGTGCAGTGCTCTTGCATGGACTACTTGGTTTCCTATTGCGAACTTTAAGGTCTTCATAGCAAGGTTAATGATTCACAGTTTACCGAATTTGCAGTTTGAAAGAAGCACTGGATATGTTTCAGTGGGAGTTCCTTATCATGATAGACGTTAGTGGTAAATATCACTAGCATGGCCCTGTAATTGCCCTGTAGCTGCTGAAAAGACATTAACACACGCTTGAGGGGGTTTACCCCCTCACCTTTGCAAAAGCGTGGCAAAGCAAAATTACCAGGGAGAAACTGAACATGAAAAATGAATGCTCCTTTCAAAAACATTGGAGCAGATTAAACCCTTTTGCAGAGATATTCCAACAGAGAAAAGCATCCTGCAAGCAACACTCAGACAATAATCAAGGCAAACTGCATTTATGAAAATGTGAAATTGAACACTTGGAGAATTTCCATTGCCTTTTTCTTGGAATGAATCTTCAGAGAGAGAAATAGAGCAGTTGGTTTAAATCTTAAATTATGCCATAGGTGGAAGAGGTAATGGGCTCACATCACAGTTAAAATTTGGATGAAAATCAGTCACTTTGCTTTGAACCAGTTTCAGCAGTAGTGGGATGAGAGGCAGATGGCCAGTCAGTCATTTAAATATTTTAATGAGGCCACCTGTGATATCTTTCGGCCATTCTTTTTCTAGTGAATCTCATTTGAATTTTTTGAGTCTTAGTAAACTTGACAGTAATATGTAAGTGAGAATTTCAGGGTACATGTCTTAAATGGCCTTGCCTGTGGTTCACTAGTGATGTTCTTTCATCTAAGCTGTTTATTTCACATGACCACCAAATACATCCCTTGGCACCATCGCAGTTGTAACCCCCTTAGCGTCTAATAGGAAATGCCTTTTGCCATTAATTGGTAACTGACTCTATTATCTCTCATTGATGAAATCACACCAGCAGCTATACTTCAGTAGGAGTTTGAAGAAATTTGGTATGTCACCAAAGA
Source organism: Mobula hypostoma (assembly GCF_963921235.1). Taxonomy (NCBI): domain Eukaryota; kingdom Metazoa; phylum Chordata; class Chondrichthyes; order Myliobatiformes; family Myliobatidae; genus Mobula; species Mobula hypostoma. Next base: position 66,236,788 of record NC_086102.1, on the reverse strand, counting down.
CTGGAGCAAACTTCTGCAGATGTATGTCAGGGATACTGCCCAGAGGCTCCAATGCACAAGGTTGAAAGAGGTTACAGAGTGTTGTAGACTCAGTCAGTTCTACCTTCCCCTTCATCAAGGACATCTTAAAAAGATAATGTCTCAAGAAGGCAGCATCTACCATTAATGGTGCTCACTATCCGGACATGCTCTCTTCTTGTTACTACCATCAGGGAGGAGGTACAAGAGCCTGAAGACCCACATTCAACATCTTAGGAACAGCTTCTTCTCTGCCATTGGATTTTTGAATGTCCAATAACACTACCTCAGTCTTCCTCTTTTGCACTATTGATTTATTTTTTGTAAACAATAATTTTCATGTGATGAAAAATGAACGTTCCTTTCAAAAAAATTGGAGCAGATTGGAACACATTTTTTGGTGATAATAAACCCGATTCTGATTCTAACCTTAAAGTTCAGTCTCCCTCTGTATATCTGCACTTCTTGCCTGAATACCACCCCAGAATCAGTATCAGATTTGTTATCTCTGACGTACAACATGAAAGGTGTTGTTTTGCAGCAGCAGTACAGTGCACACAATCTTTCTGACTCCTCTAAAGAAGGTTCACTGTACTTCAGCGTTGTTAAACAAGTTTCCCACTCAGCAGGGTTCTGCCTACCCCAGCTAAGTGCTGGCAAGATTGGGAAATTACTTCCCAAAAGCCTCAAAGTGAGTCCTCCGTTCTCTGACCTTGCAGCTGTCAACTAGACAGAGCTCGCACTCAGGCTTAAATCTGTCAAAACGGCTCTGGTGAAAGGTGAGTAATTTCAAATGCAATAGCAAAACCTTCAGAATGGAATTTTGCAGAGGAAAAAATGCTTTGAACAAGTTGTATGAGCTGTGGATCAGTGTTTCTGATCATTGGGCTTTTGTGTTTTGACTATCAAATAATGATCATTGACTGTTTCTGCAGGATTTAAGATCGATAAGAAGGAAAAAGGCTCTGGAGATCACTCCTGATTGGTATCAATACAAGAAGCAGGCTAACAACCTGTTGCAGTGGTTGGACGACATTGAGAAAAGGTTAGCCAATCTGCCAGAACCCAAAGATGACCAGAAGATGAAGGTAACATTCTTTTAGAAACAGGTGTTTGTATTTCTTCCTCCCAGTTTATATATAAAAACAATAGCCATTTTTAAGTAGCTATGGAAGAACAATTAGTACAAGGCTGTGATTTGTGATGCAGTGTAGTTTATCAATATCTGCTGTGATTTGATGACAGCCAGTGTCCTTCAAATGCAGAGTGTTTCAATTTAAATTTTTGTCTTTGCTTGCAATTTTTATTACTGATACTGCTGTATTGCTTAAATGCTTATGTAAATAACAATTCACGTGATGAAGACTTTGAATCAGAAGGTCAACTAATTTTTGAATTTAAGGATATTTCTAACAGGTGCTTCAGAAATGCGCACAGATGTTTAAGTTAAAATGAATTTTATTTTTATACCATGCTTAAAAATTGAAAATCACTTGACTCTCACTGGGTGCAGAGATTTCTATTACACTTGCACTTCTATTTTCTGATAACAAAATTAATTGGTATTTCTGTGAGCTTTTTAATTTGCAATCATTTATTACTGTAGACTCTTCACTTTTCATTGGTAAAAAAAGTTTAGGAAAACAATTTTGAAACAAGCATTTTACTGTCCAAGTACAAGTGTGTCCTTACCACGGTATCCTCTCTGTCACTTGTTTGCTCAGAGAATATTCACTGCTATCATTGCCACATCCCTGAGGATTTGTTTACATATTGCAAAATCAGCTTCTTTTATTATCCATAATTTTATTTGGCTTCTTTACTTTCTTTGTCATTTTTGACTGACAGGTTTAATGTAAACAGCCTACTTTAATAACCTGAGGTAAACATTTTTAAAATGTTATAAACAATAGCTGAGAGGGAATGATGTGGAACATCCTAGAGATTGGATGCTTTTTAATTCTGCATTAAATTTAAAGGGATTATTTCAAATTTAAGGCAACATGTTTATAATTACAACGATAAAATTTCCCTATTTTTTCAAAATACTAATTTTGATGACACTATCCAGATTAGTAATTTTGAGATTTAGAAGACAACTGTCCTTTGTAAAGTTTAACAATTATAGATGAACTGGCAGTTGATGTTTAAAAAAAATCACAGAAGGTACTTTCAGCTGCCATGGAGTTAATATAAGCTTCTGGGAGAAAAAAAACCTCAGATGTTCCCACTTTTGACATATTGAGCTGAAGGTAGTAGCCACATTTCATGGACCAAAGCAGCTGGTTAGTTTTAAAACGTAGGTGGGGCCAGTAATGTAACACCACCACCACTACTCCCCAGATGCTTACAAATGAGCCAATCCTAGAGTTATACAGTACAGAAACAGGCCCTTCAGTGAATCACATGATATGCCTATCTCCACTAATTCCATTTACCCTTATTAGGGCAGTAGTCCTACATGTCTTGCCTATGTAAATGATTGTCTAAATGTAATTGAAGCATAATGGTTATATCCAATACTACCATCTCCTTTGGAAGCGCATTCCAGTTATCAGTTTCACTCTATATATAACAAAAAGTCTTGGGTCTCCTTTAAACATCCCTCATCTTGCCTGAAAAGTTTGCCCTCTTGTTTTTGATGGCCATACCAGGGGAAAATGTATTTGACTATCTACTTTATCTGTCAGCCGCCGTTGCTTCACGGAAAACAAGCACAGCCTATCCAATCTCTACCATTAACTAAATCCAGGTAGCAACCTGATGAATCCCTTGCACCCACATGCGTAGATGTAAATGTGTACTGAATATGACCTCTGCCAAGGCATTAATATGAGATTTTTCAAGATGTCTGTTAATATGTTCATTCACTCACAAGCAAAATACTCCCATGTGAGAATTTGGGACGTTCAACTGCTAATTTAAAATCTCCCATTTTTATGGTTCACTGCACCATCTACTCTCACTTAAAAACTTTGACTTCTCAAATTAAGTTCTGTAGAGCTAGGTACAACTTAAGTTCAACACATTGGGAAAATCTGGGTATTTTGTTTTAGAAGTTTTGTTCATTAACTATTATAATCAATTACATGATAAAATTACATTGAGGAATAAGAACGCAAAAATGTGTTTTATGTCAGTTTCATTGTTTCATTCTTCTTTGACACGATGACACAAAAGCTAGCTAACTGCACTGGGACACTATGGTTTTGCTCAATAGGAGTTGGATGCTGAACTGGAAGAGAAGAGAGGAGACCTGAATGCACTGTACAGACAAGCACAGAGCCTGTCAAAGAAGGGAGCTGGCAAGGCACTGGAGCTTCAGCTGCTCCAGCTCAACAAACGCTGGAATCACATTGAGAGCAAATTTGCTCAGTTTCGAAGATTGAACTATGCACCAATTGTGAGTTTCTCAAAGCAAGCTTTAATCATTTGCTTGCACTGTTCTCTAAAATGGGCCCGTGTATAAAGAAAACATTATAAAAAATGGCTTTGTTGTATTTGCTTGGAAGCAAATACAGCCCTAAAACTTTCTGTCAGGTGCAAAAGTGATTTTTCTCCCCTTAAAAAAATCTATTTTATTGAAAGACTGAAAAGAAATCAATTATTCAGAAGCTAAAATATAAGTATGATATTTACTGGTGAAACACCAAAGTAAAATACATGATTCATTTTTAATTTGCGTCATCTCTCATGACATCCAAAATCAAAGCAGCGTGTTTGCAGACTGTCTTGATGCAGCATTCAGTGGCACAGTTAAACACTGGTCATTTCAAAGGTTCATTCCATGCAATTTTTTGTTTGGGTGAATGTTTTTATTTGGAATATAGAAATTACTGACAAGTTTGAAACCCTTGACAATTCTTTCCTTCCTTAAAGCACATATTGTTAATGGATGTTGACTTGCCTGCTTGGGTGTTTTCCCACAGTCTTGGGCCCTGGCCATTCACATGTGACATGACAAATCTGTGCAAATCAGGAGGAGCACCTCTGTATCTGAGTTGGGTGTTTGTTCCCTTTCTGACTTCCCTTGTTGATGTGTTAGTGAGTAATATTTGAGTACATGATGTTGAGAGTTGGAGAAAGTTTAAGCAAATAATATATTGACCTTTTTCATGTAAAATCTGTTTGACATTTCAACAAGAGTGAAGTCAAATAATCATGCTTCAAACGGTATTGTTGCTTAACTGGGCAACTTCAATTATTCAGTGCAAATTTCAGGTATGTTTTGGATGGATTGGTTGAGTTCAACAATGCTGGTGAATCCTCCAAGTAGTTTCCCTGTCTGGCATTAAAATAAAGTCTGTATTCTCCATTATCAATGCATTTGATATGGAGTTGATACTGTACCATCCTCATTGAATTAACCAGGTGAGTTGTAGACGTCAAGCTGAATGTTATGGATACCAAACTGATCCAGTGGAGCAGGTGATAAGTGAATGACAGAAGTGTTAATGTGGAGCAACATGATCTGCTCAGGAAGCTTCAGGTAGTTTTTTGGAATGGTCAGGGTTAAGCATTGCCTGAAAGGTCACTCAAGATGGTGCTGCTGAGCATCACTCAAGTAACATAAGTGGCGATTTCCTGGGTTTCACATCAGTTTCAGCCTCTGCTGTATCAGAATCAAAATTCAAGGTGCCTAATCTCTTTTTGAAAGTGGTGCCTGGAAATAAATATAACAGACATGTGTTCTAAAGAAGATTGGATCATATGAACACAAAATGTTGCCATAGCCCTTATTTCAGTGAAAAAAAATTGGTGAAACATTGCTTAATTTCTCATCCTTTGCCTTTTAGACAGCCGCAACTACATCTTTGTAACCTGGATGATGGAAGGCTGAGAAACACTTAATTTAAAATCCAGATTAAATTCATTAAGTTGCTTTATTTTATAGACGGCAAGAAAACATGCTAACAATTATAAGCTTATAATGAATCAGTGAATTGCAGAAACCTCTTTAAGACCAATAGTAGCAACCCACTTCACACTTTTGCTGAGGCTTTTCGTGAACTGTGTTCCGATCCACCTCTGATTCTGATCTCAGATGAAGAACTATATGTTCATTTAGCCAGGTCTCAACCTGGATCCACCACCAGCTGATCTGTCCTGCTCACCCGTGCAACAAATGACTCACTTATGTTTAAACCTGATGTTTTCTTGGAAATTTAAGTCATAAGTAAATGAAACCTGCCATATTCATTCTTCTGCTAATGTCAATCCAACTGATCCTCATCCCACCTCTCAAAGAACATGATCAGTAGATAAGTGAGAAAAATGAAGTTGCATCCCAGGGTACTTAAGGAGGTGGCTTTAGAAATCGTGGACGCATTGGTAATCATTTTCCAATGTTCTGTAGATTCAGGATCAGTTCCTGTGGATTGGAGGGTGGCTAGTGTTGTCCCTCTCTTCAAGAAGGGAGAAAGAGAGAAAACAGGGAATTATAGACCGGATAGCCTGATGTCGGTGGTGGGAAAGATGTTGGAGTCAATTATAAAAGATGAAATTACAACACATCTGGATAGCCGTAACAGGATCGGTCTGAGTCAGCATGGATTTACGAAGGGGAAATCGTGCTTGACTAATCTTCTGGAATTTTTTGAGGATGTAACTATGAAAATGGACAAGGGAGAGCCAGTGGATGTAGTGTACCTGGACTTTCAGAAAGCCTTTGATAAAGTCCCACATAGGAGATTAGTGGGCAAAATTAGGGCACATGGTATTGGGGGCAGAGTACTGACATGGATTGAAAATTGGCTGGCTGACAGAAAACTAAGAGTAGCGATTAACGGGTCCCTTTCGGAATGGCAGGCGGTGACCAGTGGGGTACCGCAGGGTTCAGTGCTGGGACCGCAGCTGTTTACAATATATATTAATGATTTAGATGAGGGAATTAAAAATAACATTAGCAAATTTGCCAATGACACAAAACTGGGTGGCAGTGTAAAATGTGAGGAGGATGTTATGAGAATGCAGGGTGACTTGGACAGGCTGGGTGAGTGGGCAGATGCATGGCAGATGCAGTTTAATGTGGATAAATGTGAGGTTATCCACTTTGGTGGTAAGAACAGGAAGGCAGATTATTATCTAAATGGAGTCAAGTTTGGAAAAGGGGAGGCACAACGAGATCTAGGTGTTCTTGTACATCAGTCACTGATAGCAAGCATGCAAGTACAGCAGGCAGTGAAGAAAGCTAATGGCATGTTGGCCTTCATAACAAGGGGAATTGAGTATAAGAGCAAAGAGGTCCTTCTGCAGCTGTACAGGGCCCTGGTGAGACCACACCTGGAGTACCGTGTGCAGTTTTGGTCTCCAAATTTGAGGAAGGACATTCTTGCTATTGAGGGAGTGCAGCGTAGGTTCACAAGGTTAATTCCCGGGATGGCGGGACTGTCATATGTCGAAAGATTGGAGCGACTGGGCTTGTATACTCTGGAATTTAGAAGGCTGAGAGGGGATCTTATTGAAACATACAAGATTATTAAGGGATTGGACACGCTGGAGGCAGGAAGCATGTTCCCGCTGATGGGTGAGTCCAGAACCAGAGGCCACAGTCTAAGAATAACGGGTAAGCTATTTAGAACAGAGTTGAGGAAAAACTTTTTCACCCAGAGAGTGGTGGATATATGGAATGCTCTGCCCCAGAAGGCTGTGGAGGCTAAGTCTCTCGATGCTTTCAAGAAAGAGATGGATAGAGCTCTTAAAGATAGCGGAATCAAAGGTTATGGGGATAAGGCAGGAACTGGATACTGATTGTGGATGATCAGCCATGATCACAGTGAATGGTGGTGCTGGCTCGAAGGGCCGAATGGCCTACTCCTGCACCTATTGTCTATTGACTCATCTCCCATTCCATGTTTGTGACACTCCACTGAAATCTCTAATCTTAATTTTTCAGGGCACTTGTTTTAGGGGCTGTTGAGTAATAGCCAAATCCTTGACCTGGATTTTTATTTTACAGGAAGGGCATTACCCTTGTTTTATTCCTTAATCTCTTCATTGGGTGTCTCCACTGCTTAGCAATATGGTCTTCCATTACATTTGCCATTCCCATTGCAGTTTATAGCTTCACACTACGTAAGAAACTGGCATATGGCTCCCAGTATAATCCCATCAATCCTAATTCTCCTGCTATTTTTCTGCAACCCACCTCTTCTCACATCCTGTTCAACATCCCCATTTCTCTTACTATTAACCTCTATACACAAAAGGGTAATTTAAAGTAGTTTCAATTTAAAGTGGCTGACTACCCTGCTAACCAGCATGTCTTTGGCACCCAGCGATGTGCAGTTTTCACAAAGAAAAACCCAAGGTCAGAATTAAACCTAGTTTGCTGGAGATACGAAGCAACAGCACTACCTGTTGAGCCACAGTATCACCCCAAACTTTGTCACAGTACTTACAGTTCTGCAGTAGGAGTTATTTATATTAGCTATGTCAGTTCTAAAGATATAGATCCTCTTAATCTATTTGCTATTGATACAGCAGTCCTATAAATTATAAGGAACACAGTTAAAAAATCATCTCAAATGAGTACTCCTCTAATTATCCCAAAAAGTATTAAAGTGGACTTTCCAGTACATCAAATCTACACTCAATGTACCATGTTCAGCTTGAGTCTCTAGTCACACATCTTTCGTCATCATAAAGGCAACTGAGGTCCTACTTAGCTTTGCTTTGCAGAACTTTTAACTTAAACTGATCAAGTGGATTAGACTTTTAATGATGGGAAGTTTTCAAATGTATACAGTTTCAATGCCTGTCGACCCTGATGGCCATGAATAAATCTGTCTTTAAATCATGTTTAATTTCACCTGTCCCAGCAAATAAATGACATCTGGTTGGGTTATTGAATCATCTGTGTGTAAATGGATACCATGTTTGTCAGCCACATTTAGAAATGCCCTCTCTATGACACCCCAGAGTTGTGAAAGATGCAAATACATGAGTTGCTCTGATTCCTCTGCAATATTGCAGACCTCCACACCACCTCACCCCTACTCATTTGTGATTTATATCTTTGTCAAGTTCAATAATCTTTTAAAATTTGCCCTACTCTTCCCCCACTTAATAATGTTCAGTTCATGTCAAACAGTGCTCTCTGTATTTCATGCATTGTTCTGATCATTTATTATGTGTTTGTGCCTTCTCTGTATTGTCTCCCACATCAACACCTCAAAATTAATGATCTCCACAGATTTCTCATCCTACACCTTTCTTTCCCTCCTCCAACTCCTTCATTCATGTCTCATTCCTCATCCTCTCCCCCATTCCTTTTTCCTCACCCTGTCCCTTGCACGTATATTTGTGTCTCCCTCCCACCCCTCTGCCTTTCTGTTATCTCTCCCAGTTTTTGCCTCAAGCTCAGCAGTTTTCTCAACGTTAGACTTAGCATGCATCCGATCTTTCTTGTACCCACTTCTCCCATAATTTCATCTTTGCTTGCTGGCATGGTTCTCAGAAAATGGAATTCCCTTCCCAAAAGCTTCTACCACACACTTCTACTTTTCTAAGACTTCCCAACATTTCATTTTTGTGACAAACTATCTGTTATCTTGGCACCCAATTCCCTCACAACTTTGGTGAAAGGCTTTGTTTTTTTCCCCCAAATAATGCAAATGAAGTTGCATTGAATTGTTGATATTTAAGCAAGGTTCCAGCACTTGTGGTAAATAAACTAAATCAAACTTAATTCTTACTACAAATAATACAATTAATAATGCTGAGGGTTGGTAAAGTAAAATACCTTTTATTGTGACTCTCCTTTGCTCCTACAAATACTGTATATGAAAGTATCAGGTACCTGCTGTTTTGAGATTTTTAGCCTCAAATTTGGAAATGGGGAAGCCACTTAGTACAAGTGCAGATGTAATATATTCATTACACTAATTCAAAAGAAGCATTAACTAGACCTCACATTCCAGAGAAGTCGGCATTTTCCTTTGGCATTGTGATAGGATTAGACTTGACAAAAAAAATCTGTGTAATAAGTATAAATATCATTAGAAACACTGTTAACTCAGGGCCAGATTCCATTCAGCCTTTTGTACAAAACACAAAAACTAAGTTCAGGATGACATTTGAAACTAAGGTTCTCCATGCCTTCATTGGTGCATGTAAAACATATAATGCAGTGAAGTGCCTATGAGGGTGGTGCGTTCTCCCAGTATTTGTGCTAATAATTATGCCTTCGTTGACATTATTATTTGCACTATTTGGTCGTTATTTCTTTATAGGATGCTACTGTGTGCAGACTGGATGCACATTTCCAGCAGTGCCAATATTTCATAAGTTATTCCTTGAATAAGAGATGCTTAGGTGACAAAAGGGGCAAGCACTATTTTTCGTCCATTTACAAAATGTTGCAGGGATATTAATTCTAAAATATAATATCTTGTGTGATTTTCTGTTCAACATTAATAGGCTACTTACTGGAATGCAGTAATGGATATAGTAATATCTCGCAGTGTACCAAATATTTCAATTTTCATATAAAGAACAAAAAAATTCTTGGTTATCTGTTTGAATGAAGATACTGTTCTGAGATGACCATCTGCTTTAATATACTTTACAATAAAAGATTAGTACTCTGATTTTCCACTCCAAGCAGTGACCAATTTTACATGAGTATCACTAAATTTGATTACATGGAAGATGAAATGGAACCATGCAGCTTTTATTTTACAGCAAACTGAGTTATACCACATCAGAGTTCAGTTTAATTGGGAAAACAGTGAAGTTCTTGTTACCTTATATTTTTAAAGAAATAATTTTATCGGAGCATTAGTCATGTTGTACCAGCATTCCATTTAGTTGTTGTTTTAAAAATTAGAATCAGGTCTAATCTCACTGGCACGTCATGAAATTTGTTGTCTTTGCGGCAGCAGTACAATGTAATACATAATAATAGAGGGAAAAAATCAATTACAAGAAATATATATATGTGTATATAAATAAAATACACTTCCTAAATAGTTAAATAATTAGTGCAAAAATAAAAATTTAGAAAAATAAAAAGAAGTGGTGGGGTCGTGTTCATGGATTTCAATGTCCATTCAGAAATCGGAGGGCAGAAGGGGGAAGCTGTTCCTGAATCATTGAGTGGGTGCCTTCAGGCTTCTGCATCTCCGTCCTGATGGTCGCAATGAGAACAAGGCATGTCCTGGGTGGTGGGGGTCCTTAATGATGGATGCCGCCTTTCTGAGGCACCGCTCCTTGAACATGTCCAGGATACGATGAAGGTCATTGCCCATGATAGAGCTGACTAAGTGTATATCTCTCTGCAGCTTATTTTGATCCATGCAGTAGCCCCTCCACTCCCCCAAACACATACCAGACGGTGATGCAACGATTTAGAATGCTCTCCACGGTATATCTGTAGAAATTTGTGAGTGTCTGGTGACATAACAAATCTTCTTATACTCCTAATGAAATATAGCCACAAAATAAATTGTTTTCTGGAAAAAGTCATATATGGATTAAAAATAAAGTTAAACTGACAATTTTTAATCAGTTATGATTTATAGGTTGGTAAGGTAAAACAAGTATAATGGAAGTGAAGGGAAAGCGTAATATTTGAAATCGTGGCGTATTTTTGTTGTGAATTTTGAAGAAATGAGGGAAAATGATTTTAGACATTGAACTTCATGATTAGCTCATTACACTGCTCTAAAGTGTCAGTTCTGCTCTGCCCTGCTCCCCCCACCTGCTTCATCTGGCAGTGAAGTGTTGGTCCATTCCTTCTACCAAGGGAGTCTCTATCTTTGCACAATGGCAAGTCTAATCATCTGGCTGTATTTGTAATCATAGCACGTAAACTGACACTGAGGACTGCAGCACTAGTGCTGAGGACCATGAAGGTCTGGGTGGATATGTCACCAACTTCATCAAGATCTGCCTGGATGAGTATCTGCTTTAAGAACATACCAAGTCTTTCCAAACCAGAAGCCCTTGGTGAACAGTCTGCTGAGGACTAAATATATGATGTTCAAGACAATCAGTCCTCCTTTCCTCCTTTCCTCGGTCGCTTTCCCCTTTCTTTCCTCCTTTCCTTCTTGCCTTCCTTTCCTCCACTCCATCCGTCCATTCCTACCTTGCTACTCTGTTGTACAGTTAGAGCAGTGGGGATGCCAGGCAGGATAGTGTCATGCTTCTCTTGTGGGATGTGGAAAGGCAGGGACTGCCTCCAGGGAAGTGAGAACTTGTACAGGTGGGATGTTTTTCACTTGAACTGGAGAGGAAATAATACTCTTGTGGGAAGGTTTGCTAGTACTGCATGGGAGGGGTTAGGGATTTGAAAATGGAATTGCAAGTGAATGAGAATCAGAGAGCCAGATAGTGGAGTGGTTGTGGGGAAAGATGTCGTTAAGCCTACAAACAAAGTCAGGAATCGAAAGATTGTGCATGGTGAGACTAATATTCTGAGTTCTGTATATTTCAATGCACAAAGTATTGCAGGAAAAGCAGATGAGCTGAGGGCATGGATCAATTCAAGATTCAAAGATTCAAAAAACTTTATTGTTATTCTAACCGTACATCAGCTCTGCAGGGCAGAATGAGACAGCGTTTCCCAGGAGCAGTGCAATCATAACATAACAAGCGCAACTCTAAATAATAAACATGACAATAAATAGTAAAACACAACAGCCACATGTCAGTTAAAATCAAGTTATAAGTGTCCAGTGCAAGTTAAAAGTGTCCAAAGCAGAGTCAGGTAGAGCAGCTATTTAGCAGTCTGACTGCCTGTGGGAGAAAACTGTTTAGTAGCCTTGTGGTTTTAGTTTTGATGCTCCTGTAACGTTTACCTGATGGCAGAAGAACAAACAGTTCATGGAGAGGGTGTGAGGGGTCTTTAATGATGTACTGTGTCTTCTGGAGGCATTGACTCTGAAAGAGGTCTTGGACAGAAGGTAGGGAGACCCCAATAACCTTCTCTGCTCCCTCTGCAAGGCTTTTTTGTCGACAGCACTGCAACTGGAGTACCAGGTTGTGATGCAAATGGTCAGCACACTCTCAACCACGCCTCTGTAGAATGTAGTTAAGATGTTAGTGGGGAGTGATGCTTGTTTAAGCTTCCTCAGAAAGTGCAATCTCTGCTGGTCCCTTTTCACAATCCCAGTGGTGTTCCTGGACCAAGTGAGATTGTACAAGATCTGCACCCCAAGGAACTTGATGTTTTCCACTCTCTCCACTGTGGAGCCGCTGATGCTGAGGGGTGTGTGCTCAGGCTGAGACCGTCTGAAATCGACGATCATCTCCTTGGTTTTGGTGACATTAAGCATCAAGTTGTTATCACTGCACCAGCTCTCTAGGTGTTTGACCTCCTCTCTGTGCATAGTTTTGTCATTTTTGCTGATGAGCCCCACCTCTGTGGTATCATCAGCAAATTTAATGATCAGGTTCTCCTTGAATCTGGCTGCAGAGTCATGTGTTAGCAGTGTAAACAGCAATGGGCTAAGCATACAGCCTTGTGGGGATCCAGTGCTCAGTGTGATGGAGTCAGAGATGTTCCTGCCAACACGGACTGACTGTGGTCTCTCTGTCAAGAAATCCAGAATCCAGCGACACATGGCAGTGTTAAGGCCAAGCAGCGACAGTTTCTCCACTAGTCTCTGCAGGATGATGGTATTGAACGCTGAACTGAAATCAATGTACAGGATTCTGGCATAAGTGTCCTTGTTGTCCAAGTGAGAGAGAACTGTGTGCAGTGTGGTGGATATTGCGTGCTCCGTAGAGCGATTTGGAGGATAAGCAAACTGTAGAGGATCCAGCGATGAGGGGAGGCTGGCTGTGATATGAGGCTTGACAAGCCGTCCAGTATGTGGAATTATGACCATAAGACATAGAAGCAGAATTAGGCCATTCAGCCCATCAAGTCTGCTCTGCCATTGCATCATGGATGATCCCGGAACCCACTAAACCCCATACACCTGCCTTCTCACCATATCCTTTGACGCCCTGACCCATGAGGAAACTGTCAACTTGTGCCTTAAATCTACTCACAGACTTGGCCTCCACCACAGTCTGTGGCAGAGCAATCCACAGATTCACTATTCTCTGGCTAAAAAAATTCTCCTTACCTCCGTTCTAAAAGGTTGCCCCTCAATTTTGAGGCTGTGCCCTCTAGTTCTGGACACCTCTACCATGGAAAACATCCACTCCACATCCACCCTATCTAATCCTTTCTTTCTTTGTTTTGCACGTGCCTGCGTGTGTGCGAGTCTGTGCGTGTGCGTGCTTGCGCGTCTGTACGTGTGTGTCCGCGTGTCCGTGCGTGCGTCCATGATGATGTCTTTTTCATGGCTTTTACAAGGTGCGGAGCGAGAGAGGGACTGTGTGGCGCCTCACTCCTCATGCAGACATTTCGCAGTATTTTTCCTTTTGTTTTATGAGGTCAAGTTGCAATCTCGACACTCAACCCGGCATGGATGGAAAGCGTGCTCGGGCTATCTAGTCCTTTTAACATTTGGTAGGTCTCAATGAGATTCCCCCCCCCACCACATTCTTCTAAATTCTAGTGAGTACAGGCCCAAAGCTGCCAAATGCTCCTCATATGTTAACCCCTTCATTCCTGGAATCATTCCCATGAACCTCCTCTGGTCGCTCTTCAATGACAACACATCCTTCTGAGATATGGGGCCCAAAACTGTTGACAATGCTCCAAGTGTGGCCTGACTATTGTCTTATAAATGCTTAGCATTATCTCCTTGCATTTATATTCTATTTCCCTTGAAATAAATGCCAACATTACATTTTCCTTCTTTACCACAGACTCAGCTTTTAAATTAACCTTCTGGGAGTCTTGCACAAGGACTGCAAAGTCCCTCCGCCTCTCTGATGTTTGAACCTTCCTCCCATTGAGAGAATAGTTTGCACTATTGTTCCTTTTAGCAAAATGCATTATCACACATTTCCCAACATTGTAGACATTAGTAAGACTTGAAAGCAGGAGGGCAGGATGGGAAGCTCAATGTTCCAGGGTTCCGTTGCTTTAGAGGTGATAGAGTGGGAGAGATCAAATGGGGGGAGGGGTAGCATTACTGATCAGGGAAAATGTCATGGCAGTGCTCAGACAGGACAAACTGGAAAGCATGTCCACTGAGCTCTATATTGGTGAAAATAAGGATTAAGAAAGGAATGACCATGTTAATAAGATTATATTGTAGACCACCCAACAGTCCAGGGGATTTAGAGGATTAAATTTGTAGAGAGATCGCAGACTATTGCAAGAAACATAAGGTTGAGAGAGTTGTTGATTTGAACTTTCCATATATTCATTGGAACTCCCATGTTTTATAGGGCTATATGGGATAGAGTTTGTAAAAAGTGTTCAGGAAAGTTTATTTAATCAGTACATGGAAGTCCCAACTACAGTGAGTGTGGTACTAGATCTTCTATGATGGGATAAGAAAGGACAGGTGACAGAAATTTTTGTGGGGGAGCATTTTGCATCTAGTAATCATAATGCCATGAGTTTCAAGATAATTATGGAGAAGGATAGGTCTGGTCCTCAGGTTGAGAGTCTAAGTTGGAGAAAGGCCAATTTTGATAGTATCAAAAAGGTTCTGTCAAGTTGTTTTCTGGCAAAATGTACTTGGTAAGTGAGAGGCCTTCAAAAGTGTAATTTTGAAAGCACAAAGTTTGTATGTTCCTGAAAGAATAAAAGGCAAGTGTAACAGGTTTAGGGAGCCTTGGTTTTTGAGAGATATTGAGGCCCTGGTTAAGAAAAAGAAGGAGGTGCAGAGCAGATAAAGGCAGGAAGGAGTATAAGAAAATAATTAAGAAGGAAATCAGAAGGGCTAGAAGAATGCATCATGAAGTTGCTCTAGCAGACAAAGTGAAGGAGAATCCCAAGGGCTTTACAGATATATTAAAAGCAAAAGGAAAGCAAGTGAGACTATTGGTGCTCTGGAAAATTATAGTGGTTATCTATGCATGGAATTGAAAGAGATGGGGGAGAACTTTAAAGAATTCTTTGCATCTGTATTTACTCAGGAGACAGGATCAATAAAGCCCATTGATTGAGTCTATTGAAGTGAGACAAAGCAGCAGTGTGATCATGGATCATTTAATGATTACAGAGCAAGATGTGTTTGCTGTCTTGAGGAAAATTAAGATGGAGAAATCCACAGGGTTTAACAAGGAGTTCCCTCAGATACTGTGAGAGGTTAGTGCAGAAATTGCAGGGGCCCTAGCAGACAGATCTAAAATATCCTTTCCATGACTGAGGTGCCAGAGGATTGGAGGATAACTAATGTTGTTCTATTGTTTAAGAAAGGCTCTAAGAATAAGCCAGGAAATTATAGGTTGGTGAGCCTGACACTGTAGTTGGGAAGTTATTGGAAGGATTCTAAGGGACTGGACATAGAGTGCCTATAAAAACTATTCACCCCACCCCGCCCCTGGAAGTTTTCATGTTTTATTGTTTTACAACATTCAATCACAGTGGATTTAATTTGGCTTTTTTTGACACTGATCAACAGAAAAAAACACTCCTTTGTGTCAAAGTGAAAACAGATCTCTAAAAAGTGATCTAAATTATTGATAAAGTAATTGATTGCATAAGTATTCACCCCCTTTAATGACACACCAATCATCACTGGTGCAGCCAAATGGTGTTCGGAGTCACATAATTAGTTAAATACAGACACCTGTGTGCAGTCAAGGTGTTTCAATTAATTGTAGTAAAAACTAGACAACCAGGTGACCCATTGGGGCACCCTTTGAGAGAAAGGTAGTGCAGTCTGATGTGATGTGCTTTTGAAATTAAAGAAGAAAAACTCAGTTTATTAAAGAAGAAAGACGTGTAGCAAGACAAGTATAGCTCCTCCTCATTTAACGAAGGACACTTTTGATGACAACATTTCTGGTTGATCTGCCACCCTTCAAGAATACTCTAATGTTTTCATTTCTTTTTCCCCACCTTAAAGCCACATACAGCTGACCATGCTGGAATACCGGTTTCTCCAAATAAATCACCACATTCTTCATGGTTTGGCCTTGCGCCTTGTGTATAGTCATAGCAAAGCATGACTGTATCGGGAACTGGCTCCACTGAAGAGGGACATCTTCCTCTTCTGATAAATTGAGAGTAATTCTTGGGATCATGACAATGTCATTTTTGAACGCACCAATGTTTATCTTTGCTACGATGAGATTGTCGTGCAGTTCTTCCACCATCATTCGCGTTCCATTGCAAAGCCTTGGTGGATCCATGTTCCTCATTGAAATGATGGGAGATCCCCTCTTCAATTACAGTTTATGTGGGGGCAATCCAGAGAGTTCGACCGAATCAAGGAATTCTGTTGGAAAATGAGTGGCATTAGCTCCTTTACTTACAGGATTGAAGGAACAGTATTCTTTCATGATTCCAGGGAAGCATCTAATGCATGTGAAGTTTATTTTTCGCATCATTTCATTGAGAGGAACCAAGATAGAATTCCTCGAGAATAGTTCTGCAGGATTGTCGAATGTCGGGTAGATGAAATCAACGCATTCTTCCGTAGTTTTTGCTGGCAGAATCATATCTTCAGGTAATTCGATTTCATCATTTTCATTTTTCTCAATCTTGTCTTCTCCAACATCCAATAAGAACTCAGAATATCGTCCTTCTTCCTCACTCAATCGCATGTTTCTCTTCAATTGAAACCTGATGAAGCTTCTCCATAAGTAGGATGTTTTTCATGCATGAATTCTCTACTTCAGCATCATTTCCGTGTTTCACAACTGCTAGAAGCTGACAGAAATCACCAAATCAAATGGTGAAAATACCCCCGAAGGCCTCATTCTTGCTGCATACATCACGAAGAGTCTGGTCCACGGCTTCGAGGCTCTTCCTCCTATCCCAGACAATAAGCCTCGCATTTTGGAGTAAATTTGCAATGTTGATTTTTTTTATTGATGTTACAAGAGACATCTTCATTGACTTGGAGGGGTATTTTGAATCTTGAATGCGCTGTCCTACCACCAGGCATCAATGTTGCTGCAATACCTGATGATGCTATAGCAATAGCAACACCTCCATCTCCCCTAACTTTAGTGAAGATCAAGTTGATGATAAATGTCTTGCCCATTCCTCCTGGTGCATCAATGAAAATCATTAAAGAGAGATTACTTTCCAAGCAGTTGCACACATATTCATACACTTCTCTTTGCCGATTATTCAATAGGGTACTCTTTGCCGCATATTCTCAAGTTGATCTTTCCTTTTCTCCTCTGTCTCTTCCTCTCTCCTCCTCCTCTGGCTGTTTTTGTTATTCTGGAGACGTGCAGCCCTTTCATCCTTCGTCTCTTCCTCTCTTCTACCATTTGTTCTTTCTCTCTGGTCCTGGAGTCGTGCGGTCCTGGCTCGATCCGATTCTTGTTCTCTCCTCCTTCTGTGCCTATTGTTGTCATTTTGGAGATGTGCATGCCTCTCCTCCTTTGTCTCTTCTTCTCTCATCTTTTTTGTCCTGATTCTTTGATCCTGGAGTTGTGCGGCCCTGGCCTCATCCGATTGTTGTTCTCTTCCTCTCCTTGCCATTTCCCGATGATGTCATCTCTTGACCATAATGTCCTCCTTCTCTTTCCATGCAGCATAATTAGGCTGTCTTTTTTTTTACCTGATGCTTGATAGAAGATACGAAACAGTAACACCAAAGCCTCCAGGGTGCTGATTTCTTTTGATGGTATGGTTGGCATTCTCCTAAATGGATGTGATAGCCCTGCCCTTTTGCTGCGGTTGGCGTTGCTGCTGTGAGCATCGTGAGGCGCTGCTGATGCTGGCCGTGCACATGTGTCGTGGTGTCATGTTGTGGCTTCCATTAAAGCTGTAATCAGTTCGGGTTGTGGAAAGCGGGGCCTGTTGATTGATGAGTGAGCAATTTTATCCGAATATATAACCCTGAACTTTGCATGCATTCTGTAAGTTAGCGCATTTTAAGTTGATTTAGTCCAAAAAAAAGTGCCGCTGTAATGCACTGTTTGGGCTAATTGGAGGTCACAGACAGACAAACAGAGCATGAGAATTTTAGTAGTATATAGGTATGCCTCTATCTGGAATGGAAAGCATAAGTCAGGAGATGGATACAAGAACATTTCCAAGTCACTGAATATCCCTTGGAGAGCAATCAGTCATCAAGAAATGGAAAGAATATGATGCAGCTGTAAATCTGTCTAGAGCAGGCCGTGCTCAAAAACTGAGTAACCTTGTAAGACAGAGAGTAGTGAGGGAGGCCATCAAGAGACCTATGGCAATAATAGAAGAGTTACAAGCTTCAGTGGCTGAGATGGGAGAGACTACACATAGAACAGCAGTTGCCTGGGTGCTTTACCAATTGTAGCTTTATGGGGGAGTGGCAAAGGGAAAGCCATTGTTGGGGAAAATAAACTCTCATGAAATCTCAGCTAGAGTTTGCAAGAAGATATGTGGAAAACTCTGTAGTCAGCTGGAAGAAGGTTCTATGGCCTTATGAAACCAAAATTGAGCTTTTTGTCCATCAGACTAAACACTATGTTCGCGTAAGCCAAACACACACATCAAAAACACACCATCCCTACTGTGAAGTATGGTGGTGACTGCATCATGTTGTGGGGATGCTTCACTGCAGCAGGCCCTGGAAGACTTGTGAAGGTAGAGGGTAAAATGAATGCAGCAAAATACAGGGAAATCCTGGAGGAAAACCTGATGCAGTCTGCAAGAGAACTGCAACTTGGGGAGAAAATTTGTGTTCCAGCAAGACAATGACCCCAAGCATAAAGTCAAAGCTATACAGGAATGGCTTAAAAACAACCAAGTTACTGTCCTGGAGTGACTAAATCAGAGTACAGACCTGAATCCAATTGAGAATTTGTGGCTAGATTTGAAAAGGGTTGTTCATTCATGATCCCCGTGCAATCTGACAGAGCTTGAGCAGTTTTGTCAAGAAGAATGGGGAAAAGTTGCTGTGACCAGATGTGCAAAGCTGATAGAAACCTATCCACACAGACTCAAGGTTGTAATTTCTCCCAAAGGTGCATCTACTAAATACTAAAAGGGGCTTCGTAATTCTATAATCAATTATTTTGTGTTTAATAATTGTAATAAATATAGACCAATTTGTAGAAATCTGTTTCCACTTTGATACGAAAGAGTCTTTTCTTTAGATCAGTGTCAAAAAAGCCAAATTAAATCCACTGTGATTCAATGTTGTAAAACAATAAAACATGAAAACTTCCAAGGGGGGGAGTGAATATTTTTTCTAGATACTGTATAAATATTTGGATAGACACTGACTGATTTGGGATAGTCAATATGGCTTTGTGTGTGGTAGGTCATGTCTAACCAATCTTATGGAGTTTTTCAAGGAAGTTACCAGGAAAGTTGAAGTCAAAGCAGTGGATATTGTCTACATGGACTTTAGCAAGGACTTTGACAAGATTCCGTATTGGGAGTTGGTCAAGAATGTTCAGTTGCTTGGCATTCGAAATGAGATACTAAATTGGATTGGACATTGTTTTCACAGGCAAAGCCAGAGAATGGTAGTACATGCCTGCCTCTCTGACTGGAGCCTGTGACTAGTGGTGTGCTGCAGGAATCAGTGCTGGGTCAGTTGTCTATATCAGTGGTCTGGATGATGATGTAGTTAACTGGATCAGCAAATTTGCAGGTGACACCAAGATTGGGGTTGTAGTGGACATCAAGGAAGATCATAAAAGCTCGCAGCAGAATCTAGGCCGGCTGGAAAATGGCAGATGGAATTTGATGCACACAAGTGTGAGGTGTTGAACTTTTGAAGTACAAACCAGCATAAGTCTTGCACAGTGAGTGGTAGGGCACTGAGGAGTGTGATAGAAAAGAGAGACCTGGAAGTACAGATGCATAATTCCTTGAAAGTGGTACCACAGGTAGTAAAGAAAGCTTTTGGCACTTTGGCCTTCATAAATCAAATCATTGAGTGCAGGAGTCGAGATGTAATGTTGAAGTGGTATAAGACATTAGTGAAGCCTCATTTGGAGTATTGTGTGCAGTTTTGGTAACCTACCTACTGGAAAAATGTCAATAAGATTGAAAGAGTGCAGAGAAAATTTACAAGGATGTTGCCGAGACTTGACGACCTGAGTTGCAGGGAAAGATTGAATAGGTTAGGATTTTATATCCTCTAATATGTTGAAGAAAGAGGGGAGAGTTGATGGAGGTCTACAAAATTATGAGGAGTATAGATAGCTTAAATGCAAGCAAGATTTTTCCACTGACGTTAGGTGAGACTGGAACTAGAGGTCATGGGTTAAAGATGAGATGTTAAGGGTGACATGAGGAGGAAATTCTTCACTCAGAGAGTGGTTGGAGTGTGGAATGAGCTGCCAGCAGAAGTGGTGGATGTGGGTTCTAGTTCAACATTTAAGGAAAATTTGGATAGGTACATGGATGGGAGTGGTATCCAGATCTATGGTTCGGGTGCATGTCAATGGGCCTAGACAGATGAGTAGACAGACCAGTTTCCATGCTGTAGTGCTCTATGACTCTGTAACT
The DNA here is from genome assembly GCF_963921235.1 of Mobula hypostoma. NCBI lineage: Eukaryota > Metazoa > Chordata > Chondrichthyes > Myliobatiformes > Myliobatidae > Mobula > Mobula hypostoma. Next base: position 66,216,285 of record NC_086102.1, on the reverse strand, counting down.
CTTAAGTTCCTCTAAGGCAAAACCTGACAGCATAAGTGACAGTGATGCTTCACTCTCTCACAAGCTCAATAACTGTTATGCACACGTTGAAATGGAAAATAGCAGTACAGCTATGTGAATCCCAACAAAATCAGCGACACTGTGATCACTATCTCAAGAGTCCAATGTCAGAACATCCTTCAAGCATGTGAACCCGTGGCAAGGCATTGGGCCCCTATGGTGTGCTTGGTACGTTACTGTTTTCCTGATCAGTCGACTGGTGTTTTAAGCACATTTTCCGCTGCAATCTGAGTTTCCCACCTGTTTCAACAATCATACCAGTGCCCAAAATGAAATCAGGGTGAGCTACTTAGATGACTGTCGACTGGTAACACTTACGTCTACCATAATAATGAGCTTCAAGACATTGGCTATGGCAAAACTTAACTCCAGCCTGAGCAGGGGCTTGGATCCGCAGTAATCTGCATACTACCACAAGTCTAAGCAGATGTACTATCTTTGACAAGAGCAAAACATATGTCACACTACTGTTTAACGATTACAGCAATGCCATCATCCCTTCAGTCACAGAATGTCGAAGAGTACAGACCCTTCGGCCCACAATGTTGTGCCAGCCTTTCAACCTCCACCAAGATCATCCCACATAGCTCTCCACTTTTCTTTCATCAATATGCCCATCTAAGAGTCTTAAGTGTCCTAATATATCTGCCTATATCATCATCCACTGCGGTGGGTTCCATTCCACTGCTGTGTAAAAAAAAACAACCCCTTATACTTTACTCCAATCACCTTAAAAGTCTGTCCTCTCCTACACAAAATGCTGGAAACCCTTAAGGCCTGAAACGTCGAATGTACTCTTTTCCATTCCTGCTGCCTGGCCTGCTGAGTGCCTCCAGCATTTTGTGTATGTTGCTCAGATTTCCAGCATCTGCAGATTTTCTCTTGTTTCTGTCCTCTCCTATTAGCCACTGCCACCCTGAGAGAAAAGGTGAAGGCTGTTAACTCTATCTTTGCCACTTATAATCTCATCCTTCCTCCAAAGAGAAAAGCCCTAGCTCACTCAACCTCTCCTCAAGCTTCTAAACCTAGGCTTCTGTACCGCCTCATGCAACAGGATCCTCGTCAGAATCAGAATCGGGTTTGATATCACCAGCATATGTTAACTTAGCAGTAGTAGTGCAATGCAATACATGATAAACATAGGAGAAAAAATAAATAAATTAGATCAAGTATATATATCTGCATATTAAATAATTAAATTAAGAATCGTAGTGCCAAAACAGAACTAAGAAAATGAGGTACTGTTCTTGGGTTCAACGTCCATTCAGAAATTGTATGGCAGAGGGGAAGAAGCTGTTCCTGAATTACTGACTGTGTGCCTTCAGGCTTCTGTGCCTCCTTCCTGAGAGTTAGAATGAGAAGAGGGCATGTCTTGGGTGATGGGGTTCTTTGATAATGTACACCACCTTTCTGAGGCACCAGTCTTCAAAGGTGTCTTGGATATGATGGAGGTTAGTACCCAAGATGGAACTGACTAATTTTACAACTTTCTGTAGCTTCTTTCGATCTGGTACAGTAGCTACCCACCCCACTCCCCCAGTACCAGACAGTGATGTAGCCTGTCAGAAAGCTCTCCTTGGTACATCTGTAGAAGTTTTCAACTGTTTTAGGTAACAAGCAAAATCTCCTCAAACTCCTGATGAAATATATCTGCTGTCTTGCCTTCTTTATAGCTGCATCGATATGTTGGGACTAGGTGAGGTCCTCAGAGATATTGACAGCCAGGTATTTGAAATTACCTACTCTTTCCACATGATCCTTCTGAAGTTTGGTTCACGTTCCCTCGTTTTCCCCGATCATCTCTTTGGTCTTACTGACATTGAGTTTAAGGTTGTTGCTCGATACCTCTCATCCAGCTGGTATATCTCACTCCTGTACGCCCTCTTGTCTCCATCTGTGATTCTGCCAACAATGGTTGTATCATCATCATAGATGGCTTTGAGCTGTGCTTAGTCACATAGTCATGGAGATCACCGTTAGCATGGATCAGTAATAACATCTCCTCATCTACAATCAACACAGGCACACCTCAAAGATACTCTCTCTCTACAGTCCTGACTCTGTGGCTAGGCACAGATGAGATGCCATCTGTAAATTCGCTGATGACGTTACTGTTGGTGCCAGAAACTCAGATGACGATGAGAAGACGTGCAGAAGTGGGATCGACTGGTTGAGTGGTGTTGTAACAACAACTTTGCCCTCAACATCTGCAAGACCAGGGATTTGATTGAGGGCTTCAGGAAAGAGAAGTCAGAAGAACACACCAGTCTTCATTGAGGATTCAGAGGTGGAAAGGGTGAGTAGCTTTAAGTTCCTTATTGTCACATCTTCGAGGATATATCTTGGGGCCAACAAAATAATGCAACCATGAGGAAGATGTACAAACAGTCTTACTTCATTTGGAATTTGAAGAGATTTGGTATGTCACCGAAGATATTTGCAAATTCTTATACATGTGTTTAAGATAGCATTATGACTGGTTGCATCACAGCCTCATATGGAGGCTCTGATGCACAGGATCACAAGAGGCTACAGAGGGTTGTAGAGTTAGCCAGCTCCATCATGGCGCAACTCTCCCCACCAGTAGGGACATCTTCAGAAGACAGTGCCTGAAGGAGGTGGCATCTATCACTAAGAACCCTCACCATCCAGAATATGCCCTATTTGCATGTACGGAGAAACCTGACAAGACACACTCACTGATTCAAAACAGTTTCTTCCCTACAGAGAAGATTTATTAGAATGTTACCTGGGTTTCATCATCTAAGTTACAGAGAAAGGTTGAACAAGTTGGGTCTTTATTCTTTGGAACGTAGAAGGTTGAGGGGGGACTTGATAGACATATTTAAAATTATGAGGGGAATAGACAGAGTTGATGTGGATAGGCTTTTTCCACTAAGAGTTGGGGAGACTCAAACAAGAGGACATGAGTTGAGAGTTAAAGGGCAAAAGTTTAGGGGTTACACGAAGGGGAACTTCTTTACTCAGAGAGTGGTGGCTGTGTGGAACGAGCTTCCGGCAGAAGTGGTTGAGGCAGGTTCGATGTTGTCGCTTAAAGTTAAATTGGATAGATATATGGACAGGAAAGGAATGGAGGGTTATCGGCTGAGTGCAGGTTCGTGGGACTGGGTGAGAGTAAGAGTTCGGCACGGACTAGAACGGCCGAGATGGCCTGTTTCCGTGCTGTAATTGTTATACGGTTACACCCCGAGATTTCTAAATAGTCATGGATTTGTGAACTGAGCCTCATTGTTGCTTTTGGTTTGCATTATTTATTTATTTTGTATTTTATTGTTATTTTATGTCTTTGCACTGTACTTCTGCAAAACAACAAATTTCATGTCATGTAAGGCAGTGATAATAAACCTGATTCTGATTCTTTGTATTTGCTTTTCATTAATGAACATTTCCTCCATCCATGTTATATGTTTGTGAATGATTTTTGTTTCAAATAGAAATTATCAAACTCGTGTTTCTGTAAGATTTTTAACATTGTTACACTTGGAATAGGTAAAAAAAAACATATTAATTCCTTATAAACTTTTATTGATAGCTTTGAAATATCTTCTGATGTTGATATTTTAACCAATCCCTCTACGTCATCACTGCATTCTCTTATCATTTCCAAGTACAATCAGACTGCAGATTTCAAAAATGGAAGAACTGATCCCCACAATTTGTTGCAGTTTTGAAATGAGATTCAAGAATTAACAAAGCAAGTGTTTGCATGGGCAGAATATAAAATCCTGATGAAGGGTCTCAGCCAAAAACCTGAAGAGTTTATTCATTTCCATAGTTGCTGCCTAACCTTTCTAAGTTCCTCCAGCATTTTGTATATGGTGCCTCTGGATTTCCAGTATCTGCAGAAGCTCTTGTCTTTTTGTACCAGCAGGCTCATTTTAATTTTGGAATTAGTTACCTTTTGAAATCAGTTTTTATTTCATGATCTTTCTTTTTTGATAATGAATTTTAATAATTTGACTTCTTGACCCGAGAAGTGATTTATCATTATGATACTAGGGTAAGGCATATTAATTACTTGTGTAGTTGTATGAATCTGTTCCCCTTGGAATTGTGAATGGGTTTTGGTGCATAGTGGTGCTAGGGGTGGGTGAGGGGCATTCCAGGTGACTTAGTGGTTCTGCAGAAAATGTTGATGGAGGAGATGAACCTTTTTTTTAATAGTGACTGTGTCAGTGAATAAAACAGTGAAGAGATTTTATTTTACTGAATGAGGTTTATGATCTCAAAAGCATTACCTAAAAGGATAATGGAAGCAGATTCAAAGACAGCTTTCAAAGTAGAGTGATAGGTATTTAAAGGGAAAGATTTACAAGGCAATAGGGAAAGAGCAGTGAGTGGGATAGCTTCACCAAAGGCATGCTGGTGAAATTACACCTTGTTTAGCTGTTCAACTCCAATTCTCAGCAGTGATGATAACAGCATTTGAATTTGGTGTTTATGAAGCACAATTTCTATTTTTATGCTTAGTACTGTACAGTAGATACTGGGTCAAATTCCAAGCAAGCATTTTGATACCACTAGGCTAAGGCACATGCTTTAAATAAGCAAGGTATTGTAGTTGTGTGACAGTCACGTAATGATTTCTTGTTTCACTTCTACATGCCTTTATAGTTGCTCATTGTTTTTGTAAAATTGCTCTTATGATCTGGTTACATTGTTTAGAGGAATATAGATTTTACTTGTCTGGTGGCAATGATTTCAAAAATCGAAAACTTGTAAATCGAAGAACACTATTTAGCCAATGTGCACAAAGTACTGTCTTTCCCCTTTGCACTGATTTGTTAACCATAGTGAAACGTTTAACCTTTACAGTTCCACAGGAACTTTTGCTATCTTGACTCAGTAAACATAATTCAGTATCAGCAGGCTATTTATCAGTAGGTCATATTGACAGCCCAGTCCTGTCCCTTATTAAGACCCCACAGATGCCTTTCCTGTAAAAAGTGCTGATTGGGTTATGAAACCCTTGGAATAAATCTCTCTTTCTCAATCAGAAACTTGTCTTTGCCCAGTTCTATGAAACATGAGTAATCTTTCTCGCCTGTGTTCTCCACCCCCCCCCCTTCAAATACACCTCTCGTCTTCCCATTTTTGTTTCCTTTCCCATACACTTCCTCTGGACCCTCATCACCCATTTGTGTCCCCCTCCCACTGCTGATTCTATCCACCTTCCATGCACACACTGTACCCATCAAATCTCCTCCCGTATCTGGTTCTATCTGCCTTTGATCTCTCCTTTAATGGCAGCCATGATCGCTTTCCTTGCACCGGAGATTTCAGCATCTCTGCTTATCAGCCTGAAGCCTCTGTCTGCTTCTTCACCATTTCCTCCCCAACATGACTCTATCTGCTTTATTTTTGTCTCTTCTGTCTATCACTCACCTGCCTCTGTCTCCTAGGTTACTCCCTCCCTGTTCACCACTGGCTCCTTCTCCCTGTGGTCCTTACCCTGCCTTGGTCCGCCTATCACCTCCCAGCTTCTGTTTTATGCTTCTTTCTTCATATTGGCTTTTTTATCTACCTATCAGTCTGGATGTAGGTTCTCAACTCAATAAGTTAGTAATTCTTCACACACCCCCTCCCCAACTTGTGTCTCCACTTCAAGCTGTCTTAGAATGTAACAGGATAATCAGAAGTAGAAACTTTGATTTGACACAGCATACTCCCCTTTCCCTTCTTACTCTCAACACTGAAGCTTTAGTGCTATTTGAATTCCTTACAGCTTCTAAAACTAAGATACACTAACTGAGCAGAATTAAGGATTCTATCTTGAAGCTTACAGGCATTTTAGTCAGTATACATGATTTTCCTCATTATTGGAGATTGCCTTGCATTAAGTTTTACCAAAGGAGTGTATTGAATGGATTTTCATCAACCACTGCATATTTAATATGTAATCAACATCACTGCTCAAGCAACAGATGTAATGATCTTCTTCAGACATAATTGGAAAATGGGCCTCTCTGACCAGAGTGAGTGTATGTGTGGCCTCCATCGGTCGTGGTTGACCATGGGTACTGCGCCTCTGGTAATCACTGGGAGTGGCCTCTCCAGGGTGCAAGCCAGGGCAGAGTTGATGTGGAGATCCGTCTGTTGCCCATGCAGTGGGACCCCCCCCCCCAATGCTGTTGACAGGTCCAAAGGAACGACGGAAGTTGCTGTGCCGGTGCTGGGTACAGCAGTCAGCGGCCTTTTGGGACTCCGACTCCAGATTTTTCTTCGGGCTTTACTCCCAAAGCATTTCCCGTGAGTGGGTATAGCCGCAAGGCAGTGGAGGTTTGAAGTCAGGGTTTTCCCTCTCCTACTTGAGCTGCCATCTGTGGTTAACAAGCCCCATCTGCCCGGATGACGAGAGTATATGGCAATAAAATAGGAAATACTGGAAATGGAACCCAGACCCATCGACATCTGAAAAAGGAAATGCGTTGGTGGACTTTCCTTAACAAAATCCTTTTAATTCCTTTCAAATGGATCTAGTTCAATATTCATGCTGAAAGGGATGGATGTTTGGTGATATCAGTAGGTTTATATTGCATAATTTGGGATTCACAGAGACCCTAGTGAATTCTGCATGTGAGGGTAGTTAATTGTAATAGTTCAAAGTATATATATGTCACCATATACAACCCTGGGATTCATTTTCTTGTGAGAATACTCAATAAATCCATAGATTAATAACCATGACAGAATCATTGAAAGACTGCACCAACTTGGGTGATCAACTAATGGTTGTGCCAAGGTTGTGAAAAGTGTTACCTAAACAACCGAATGATGAGATGTCCTTAATATTTCCTCAATTTGTAAACTTAGCTTCTCCATATGTTTGTTTCCATGTCTGTTCTCTTGTTTCAAGGGAGAACTAATTCCACACAGATGTGTTTAATGCATTAAATTGGTTTTTGCCCTTGTACATTTTTACGTTTTGTTTTGTTGATTATTAGAAAGGTAGTATAAATTCGCAGCTTTACATTCTTAAAATAGTCTTTGCACTAACATTAAAAAAAAATCAAGCAAGTAGATTTACAAACATACTTTTAAAATATAGGTAAATACTCTTGATTAAATATGCTTAAGCTATTCATGAACAGCAGTTTATAAACACGATTTGAAAACTAGGGATGCTGCTATTTCATTTATCTGTTTGAAGTAAATAATAAAATGTTAATCTTTGAACCACATAAAAGTTTCATGTCAGTAAACTCTATGTGATGCTGTAGAGTTAAGAGTTCTTGATTTTCTCAAATGCATAATCATCACTTGAATTACATGGTTTGTTCTTTATTCAAAATTATCTTGAATGGAATATATGGCACTGCTGAGGTGAAGTATGAGCTCTTTGAACAGTTTACTTTATTCTCAGCATTGAAGATGAAAATTGCAGGGTCTTGTATAATGAAGTAGAAGTGTTTCACACAATTGAGGGAAATAAATGAAATGATGCTGTCACTTCAGATTCCAAGTAGCCCTGTTACATTCTTGACAAAGAATATATAATGGCTTTGTTATTTTGGGAAATAGCATTAATTATATAGAATTTGTTTATTGTTCTTGCAGCTTTTCAGGTGGGGGAAAAAATTGCATGGTATTTTAACCTTCATTTCCACGATTCTCTCTTGGTGGGTAGACGAGAAATTACCACCAGTAACCTTAAACAGTGGTTGCAGAAACATGCTGAATGTTGCATCATATTTTTCTGTTTTTAAGATGTAAAACTCTAATCAGTACTTTTTCCCCCCAATTTATCCTTCACATTTCTCAGTGAATATCTTGGTTTTCAAGTCCTTATTCATTGTTCTTCTCATGCCATTTTATTTCACTAGCTTTTGCTAAATTGGTTTGATGCACCAGTGTGTTTCTTTGTCAAATATATGATGAACAGTATTATCACTATAGTTGAGCGACATTTTTTAAACTAAGTTAGCCGACCCATCAACTCATTAAATGAGAAGTAAGAGTCTGGCTGAATCTTTAAATTATTTAAGTCTCACCTCAATGCAGATGATAACTTTGTCAAGAACTAAAATAATGATGGGAGTTTAGTTAAGTCATTAGCAATACATATTCCTACCTCGTAATGGAGGATGTTTGCTGATTTACAAAATTGGACATGGAAGAACTTGAAAGAGTTAGGAAATTGGTTAGAGCAAATACTAAATGAGATTATCAAAAATTAACTTTGGCATACGTATTAAATGACTTAACTTTGCTCAGATTAAATTGTGATACATACTATTTCATTGACACAGAAGTTCTGATTTTGATTACAAATTCTATTCCACAGAATTGGCCATTTATTCTTCATGAACATTGGAATCTAATTTTTCACAGGAACTCTTTTTTACAGCAGTTTCTGTCCCAGCTAGAATAAAAATGTCTCTATTTTCCTAACTCCTGTCGTAATTGAAACAGACAGTCCAACTAGAAAATTGTTTATATATGAAAATGTATATTAAAGAAATCTTGAAGAATCATTTCAGGTTGATGAAATGCAATTTTTCATATTGGTACTCTCAGCATCAATAAAGTCAAGTAATTTTGTAGAATTATGTGGTTTTGCTTACCTAGGTGATGCAGTTTGTTGTTTCAAATGTCATTGCTTCTTTCCTATTGAAAATCATGTTGTATTTTCACGCCAGCTAAGTACTTACGAAGAACAGATTGTTACTGTGCGGAGTGAAAGGATATTGCCTGAACCTTCTTACATGCCTTCTACCTACCTGACAGAGGTACACCAGCTTCACAAAGCTGTGTGTGATGTGGCACTTCTCCTCAAGTCTCCTGAGCTTCAAGCCAAGGACTTTGAAGATTTCTCAAAGCAGGATGCATCTTTAAAGGTAGGACACACTGACTGAACATTATTAAGTTGAATCAAGTTAACTGAAAAATATGCAATAATCAGTCATGAAAATTGAAGAAAAATAAAAAGAAGCCTGAATAATTAAATGCTGTTACTAACAAATTAATTCCAGTCTTTGCGAGCTCGGCCTTGCCATTATGTGTAGCTTTAGGAACTGTTTGGCATACAACTGGGTATGCTGGTCACATTGGAACTGGAGTCATTTAACCCATCATATCTACTAGATAAATTTTGCGAATTATAGGAGAAAATTGAATTATATAATAACAAATATTCAACTCGACTTCAATATTTAAAATTTCTTTCTCCTTGTAAAGATGTAAACACTTTGCAAGATTTAATATTTATCAACACATTAAGGCAAGACTTTTAAGAAACCTTGCCCTCTTTTGAATTATCTCTTTTGGAAATTGTACTGATTTCTGCATTGTAGTTTCAGAAGGGCCATTCACTATTGTCTTTTAGTTTAGTTTTTCTATAAATTCTATTAGTTTTTACACATTTCGGAGGCATAAAATTTTGTATCCTATTATGATTCAAGGCCTTATTTGCAAATATCACAGATCATATCTAGGATGTAGATAGAGTTATCATTTAACTGTCTTAAAGATCAGAATATTCTTTCAAAAGTGTGGCATGTACACCTGTTCACAGAATTCTAAATGTGATGGACCATGAAACTAAAAGTAAATATCTATTGGCTCTCAAATTCTGAATGTGTTGTGATATTGATTTCTCATGTTCAGCTAACCACTTTACTGATCGGTTCTCTTCCAGTACTTGCCCTGTTTAGCCCTGCCTCAGTTGTCATTCATATTTTCAAAATATGCTGAAAGCTTTTGCTGTTGTCAACTGCTGCTGAATAGCTGATAATGAAATATTTCTAAAATCCCAAGCTTTGGTACCTGATTTTAGTATAGACAGTAACTATCTTTAGTTATATTTCCTCCCCACATCCATTTATTAAATATTGCAGTACTCTGATGGAGGTCTTAAAAATATAATGTCACTTCAATGCATTCCAATTACTTTCAGAAGAAATCCTTATAAATTGCTAGATTGGGCTGTCATGTTTTAAAAGAAGTCCACTTGTTTATTTATCCTAGAATCTGTAAGTGCAATGTCTTTCCTTTACTCTTACAGTCACTCTGCATTTATGACCCTTACATGCTTTCTAATTTTCTGGTATTTAACCTCTGTACAAGGTGTATACTTGACCTCACTCTGGCTTGGTCTAAAAACTGTTGACCTCCACGCTTGCATCAATTTTTTTAGCAACCAGATCTTCTTTTGATTATATGCTACTCTTTGATGTATGTCCACAACTAATCATTTGTTTCTCTACATAGATCAGATATGATTACAGCTAACATCAACTCTTATGATATTGATAGCTCTGGTTACACATAACTATTGCCTTAGGTTTAATTTAGCTGAACTAATAAATTGTCAGGCAATGCAGTCATGGGCATAGTTCCATCTTATCCTGAAATAAATCTCCTGCTGCTACAAATAATTCTTGTACGTTCCTGTGATGTTAGAATGGGGAAAAATAGCAGTTACGTTTGACTTGAGTTCAATGAATATTTATTTCCTTATAAATGCATTTATCATTGTCATTATATTGTGGTAGAAGGAAGGAAAATTGTAAAGCTACTCTTTTCTGTGGCTGAAATTAAATTTGAGGTGAAATTGTTCTGAAGCTCTTTCGTTGTTCTCTGAATATATAAATCTACTTTTTTTAAGTCGTGGGATTGAACAGTCCCAAAAACATGCAGGCACTGCTATGTGCAAGTATCTCATTCCCATTCAACCAGAACTGTGCTATATTTGTGCTTCCTGCTCAATGTAACGATTTCAGTGTGCAGCCAGCACGAATTGCACAGCTCTGTGGCTCCTCGCTGCAGGGAAGTGTTTGGGTTCATGAGCAGCTTGTCCAGTTGAAGCTATCCTTATCTGAAAGACGGCCCGCCTCGTTTAAAAGGGCAGTGCATTATGTTGGCAACAAATGAAACTGAAGTTGACTTGGCATTAGAAAGTCTCCTGGTTGTCCAACATAGTACTGGAGACCCTGGTGCAGGAAGTAGACAGTGGAAGAGATAGTTGTGCAATTCATTACCAGGGATCATTCAGCATGCAGAAGTGATTCCATTTGTAATTATGGCTTGTAAATATGTACTGAAATATTGTGCTCCTGCTATTTACATGGAAAGATACAGATACTGTTCTTTGAACCGTGTTCTTATCTTTCAACAGTATTTGCAGCTAGTAGATGGATGTCATACAGCGCACTTCTTAAATTGTGTATATGAATCACACCCATAATCTGCAGACATGGCTATTATTCAACCTTGTTAGGTGTGTCAGCCAAAGACATAGTCGATCGTTTGCAGAACAAGGTCATATACAACCAGAAGCAACAGCACTGAGGGACAGAGGTAGATGCCACCAAGAAGTTGATGGTGGTCAGTGTTAAAACAACCATTGCAGAGCCCATGGTCACCATTAGGGTGGGAGCTGGTGGAAGAAATGTGCAAAGTAAATCCTCCACCCTTTCCATCTGACTTCTCATACACCTATTAGCTTGATTTCCTACTTATAGCACCCGATCTTATGATTTTCTTTTTGCTGATGCTCTTGAACTACTGGGCAATATTGGAAGCATTAGAAGAGAATGAAAATAAAGCTGCCATTATTTCACTCGTAGCTCCACCATTTTGGACACTTGGGTTGCAGTTTACTCACACTTTATCTCAGCAGTAGGGTTTGCACGTAATTGACCGTCAACTGCCTTGCAACTAGACCAGGAGGAGTATGTGATACTGCAGCGTTCAACTTGACTGAGTGCAATTCTGATGTAACAGAAGCCAATCAACAGCAGTTCTGCTGGGTACTGCATGGCTGAAAGATTCTTGCAGAATTTAACAACAGATGGGGAATCTCTCCTGCAACACATTACTTGAGGTAATAAATGTCCTCCAAATGACAGGACACCGGGTAACTGAAATATTGATTGCAATCCGCCCTCAAGATTACAATGTTCAAGATTCTGCCATACCACTTGCTTACAGTCCTGACTTGCAGATGCTCCAAAGTACGTATTGAAAGTGTGTACTGCAGCTGAAAAATGTGCAGCACAGTATAATTTTTAATGGTAGTCATATTAAACCTCTTGTCCCACAACTAGGTATCACCATCCACCCAGAGTCAGGGCATTCAAATCAGTCCTTGATGTTAATTATGACTACTGATGCAAATATGACCTCCGCATATCAAAGGAGCCTCCCTGACACATGAGTTCTTCAAGCAGGTTCATGTAAGTGCAAACTAGCACTTTCACCACTACTTTCACTTCATCTCACCTACTGGTGACTAGACAAAAATTCCACAATCCCATACAGAGCTGTTATAGGATCCTCAAACCCACATTCAACATGCAGGCACCCAGAACAGCTTAATCATGTGATTGGACCATGGGAGAGGGGATCTCTTTTTTTTTTAACAATTTCATCCTCTTGCAGAACCATGAATTTTCAATGTTTGTTGAAAAAACTGGGAAAGACTGACCTGTATCGTACTGTTGCACAGCAGAAGCAGGCAAGCCACCTTCGGTCAGTGACTGAGGCAGACACCTACCTATGACTGGTTGTTAGGGACAATGATGGAGCACATCACACCTGCATGTTCTCTCTGTCCTTTCAGCAGGGGTTTAAAGGACTACCAAAACAAAATGTAGATGATGTAATCTAGTTATTGTTTATGAAAGTTTCTGCAGATGATACAAATGCAGAAAATCCATGATGTGCTTTCAGTTGCTCAGATTACCTTCCAAGTCCTTTCCCAGACCTCTCTATGAGCAGTCAGCCTTCCCGTCTCCAAGCTGCAGTCACCAGTTAAATGTTGCTTGAAACTACGTAGGCATGCAAATGCACATAGGAAGTATTGTCAAGAGGAATGCACAAAGCTGATGAAATAATGGAATGCTCCTCCCGCAAGATGTGGGAGTTCAGGGAACCTTGTAGTTTCCCTGGTGAGTACGTCTTTGGGAAATACACTCACCTGCATCTCCTATTAGACTGGGTCAGGGAATCCTGTTAGGGAATGAGATGGGTTAGCTGACAGAGGTATGTGTTGGGGAGCACTTTGGGTCCAGTGATCACAATGCCATTAGTTTCAATATAATTATGGAGAAGGATAGGACTGGACCCAGGGTTGAGATTTTTGATTGGAGAAAGGCTAATTTTGAGAAGATGCGAAAGGATTTGGAAGGAGTAGATTGGGACAATCTGTTTTATGGGAAGGATGTAATAGAGAAATGGAGGTCACTTAAAGGTGAAATTTTGAGGGTACAGAATCTTTATGTTTCTGTTAGGTTGAAAGGAAAGGTTAAAAGTTTGAGAGAGCCATGGTTTCCAAGGGATACTAGAAACTTGGTTCAGAAAAAGAGATCGACAATAAATATAGGCAGCTTGGAGTAACTGAGGTGCTCGAGGAATATAAAGCAAATGTAAAAAGAATCTTTTTTAGATTATGAAGACATGTAGTCCTCTTTTATTGTCACTTAGTAATGCATGCATTAAGTAATGATACATTATTTCCTCTGGTGTGATATCACAAAACACAGGACAGACCAAGACTGAAAAAACTGACAAAACCAAATAATTATAACATATAGTTACAACAGTGCAACAATACCATAACTTGATGAACAAGTCCATGAGCACAGTAAAGTTCAAAGTTTCTCAAATGTCCCACATCTCACGCAGACGGGAGAAGGAAGAGAAACTCTCCCTGCCATGCTGACCACAATCCGACTCTTGAGTTATCCGAAAACTTCGAGCACTGATCAGCTGTCCGACACTGGGTACTGAGCACCATCTCTGTCCGAACAATTCGACCTCCTTCTCGGTCACCAAAAGCAGGCAAGGCCGGGGATTTTGAGGCCTACCCTCCGAAAGAGAATCCTAAGAAATAAATTAGAAAAGCTAAAAGAAGATATGAGGTTGCTTTGGCAAGTAAGGTGAAAATAAATCAAAAGGGTTTCTACAGTTATGTTAGTGGCAAAAGGATAGTGAGGGATAAAATTGGTCCCTTAGAGAATCAGAGTGGACGGCTATGTGCGGAGCCATAAGAGATGGGGGAGATTTTGAACAATTTCTTTTCTTCGGTATTCACTAAGGAGAAGGATATTGAATTGTCTAAGGTAAGGGAAAAAGTAGGGATGTTATAGAAGCTATGATTAATAAAGAAGTGGAAGTACTGGCACGTTTAAGGAATATAAAAGTGGATAAGTCTCCGGGTCCTGACAGGATATTCCCTAGGACCTTGAGGGAGGTTAGTGTGGAAATAGCAGGGGCTCTGACAGAAATATTTCAAATGTCGTTAGAAATGGGGATGGTGCCGGAGGATTGGCGTATTGCTCATGTTGTTCCATTGTTTAAAAACGGTTCTAAGAGTAAACCTAGCAATTATCGGCCTGTGAGTTTGATGTCAGTGGTGGGTAAATTGATGAAAAGTGTTCCTTAGAGATGGTATATATAATTATCTGGATAGACAGGGTCTGATTAGGAACAGTCAACATGGATTCGTGCTTGGAAAGTCATGTTTGACAAATCTTATTGAATTTTTTGAAGAGGTTACTAGGAAAGTTGATGAGGGTAAAGCGGTGGATGTTGTCTATGTGGACTTCAGTAAGGCCTTTGACAAGGTTCCACACGGATGGTTAGTTAGTTCATTCGTTAGGTATGAATATTGAAATAGTAAAATGGACTCAGCAGTGGCTGGGTGGGAGACACCAGAGAGTAATGGTGGATAACTGTTTCTCAGATTGGAGGTGGGTGACAAGTGGTGTGCTTCAGGGATCTGTACTGGTTCCAGTGTTGTTTGTCATATATATTAATGATCTGGATGGTGGGGTGGTAAATTGGATGAGTAAGTATGCAGATGATACTAAGATAGGTGGAGTTGTGGATAATGAAGTAGGTTTTCAAAGCTTGCAGAGAGATTTAGGCCAGTTAGAAGAGTGAGCTGCAAGATGGCAGGTGGAGTTTAATGCTGATAAATGTGAGGTGCTACATTTTGGTAGGACTAATCAGAATAGGACATACATGGTAAATGGTAGGGCATTGAAGAATGCAGTAGAACAGAGGGATCTAGGAATAATGGTGCATAGTTCCCTGAAGGTGGAATCTCATGTGGATAGGGTGGTGAAGAAAGCTTTTGGTATGCTGGCCTTTATAAATCAGAGCATTGAGTATAGGAGTTGGGATATAATGTTGAAATTGTATAGGGCATTGGTAAGGCCAAATTTGGAGTGTTGTGTACAGTTCTGGTCACCAAATTATAGGAAAGATGTCAACAAAATTGAGAGAGTACAGAGAAGATTTACTAGAATGTTACCTGGGTTTCATCTCCTAAGTTACAGAGAAAGGTTGAACAAGTTGGGTCTTTATTCTTTGGAGCGTAGAAGGTTGAGGGGGGACTTGATAGTGGTATTTAAAGTTATGAGGGGGATAGATAGAGTTGACGTGGATAGGCTTTTTCCATTGAGAGTGGGGGAGATTCAAACAAGAGGACATGAGTTGAGAGTTAAAGGACAAAAGTTTAGGAGTAACATGAGGGAGAACTTGTTTACTCAGAGAGTGGTAGCTGTGTGGAATGAGCTTCCAGCAGAAGTGGTTCAGGCAGGTTCGATGTCATTTAAAGTTAAATCGGATAGCTATATGGACAGGAAAGGAATGGAGGGTTATGGGCTGAGTGCAGGTCAGTGGGACTAGGTGAGAGTAAGAGTTCGGCACGGACTAGAAGGGCCGAGATGGCCTGTTTCCATGCTGTAATTGTTATTTGGTTATATGGTTATAGAAGGGGTAGGCATAATTATCCAGGATATCAAAGATGAGAGTTTTAGCGAAGTGGTCACTGAAACTAAGTCATGAGGTATATAACCATTTAGATTCTGTTGGGGGAGATGACCTTCTAGAAGCCAGCAACAGTGTCAGGCTCAGTGGCAAGGAAGGGAAGGGAGAAGCCAGACACTCGATAGCAGGGGACACAAATAGGCATTTCTGTTTCCAAGGTCAGGACTCCAGGATGGTGTGTTGCCTCCCTGGTGCAGGGTCAATGATATCCTGCAGTGGGTAAAGGACATTTCAAGAGGGAAGGATGAGAAGCCAGAAACTGTGGTACCAATGACATTTGTGGTTGCAGGGATAAAGTTCTGCAAAGTGATTTTAGGGAGCTATGTTGTAAGTTAAAAAGCAGGACTTCCGGGGTTATAATCTCAGGGTTACTACCCATGCTGTGTGCAAGTGATGTGAGAAATGGATACATATTCCAATTCAATACATTGTGAAGGAGCTGGTACAGGAAGGAGGGCTTCAGATTTATGGATCATTAAGGCTCTCTTCCAGGGCAAGCGGGACCTGTACAATAAGACAGCTTGTATTTGAACTGGAGGGGAACTAATATCCTGCCAGGAGGTTTTCTTGTGCTTCTTGGGAGGTTTTGAGCTAGAGCAACAGTGGAGTGGGGAGGGAAACAGGGAGACAACTGCAGCAGGGCAATAGGTGGAAGAAATATGAGCAAAAAAGATAGTAAGATAAGTAAGGAAAGACAGCAGGAACAAAGCACAGACAGGCTATTAAACATAGTGGCATTTGTTATGTTTTGTAACTCCAGAAATTAATCTAAAGAAAAACCTGGGGGCATGGGCAGATGTGTCTATTGTGTTTTATTTCAGTAATGTGCTCACCTGTGTCCTGGTGGTGTAATGACGTATGCCATTCACTTACTTTTACATGTAACACTTAATGAGATGTGTAAATAAATGAGGAATGCTTAAATAAACAATATATATATTTACAATATTGGAGGAGGAGGAGGAGAAGATGGCGGCGCGACGCAGCTTGCGCGGCCACTCCGGTGAATGATATCTGTAATCTGTCAAGTAGGGTGCCGTTCACAATCCTGATTTGATGGAGACAGACGTGGGAGAACAGAGGAACATCTGGAGAAACTTCTGAAGTGCCTTTTTCGCTGCCGCTGTTACTGTGTGATCCAGAATCTCTGGAGGGGAAGGCCCCGAGTCCTCGGCTTTGCTTGTTGTTTGGCGGCCGGGATGGGGTCGAAGCGCTCGGCAGAGATGGTGCTCGGTGTCGGAGGCTCGAAGTTTTCGGACGGACTCAGAGTCGGCTGTGGTTGGATGCTTCCAATGCATCGACAGTTGTCGGCGCCTGGAGGTTTATGGCAGGGAGAGTTTCTCCTTCTGCTGCCTGCTATCGGGGACTATCGGGAGTCGATTGGAACTTTGAGACTCTTTTTTTACCCTGCCCATGGTCTGCTCTTTATGAAATTATGGTATTGCTTTGCACTGCTGTAATTATATGTTATAATTATGTGGTCTTGTCAGTGTTAGTCTTTGATTTGTCCTGTTTTTTTTGTGATATTACTCTGGAGGAACATTGTATCATTTCTTAATACATGCATGCATTTCTAATTGACAGTAAACGAGGACTGAGTGTCCTCATAATCTAATCTAATCTAATATTACTCAAATATTACTGAAAAATTAAATACACAACATTCCTCCCTGCTTAGCTATAAACTTCAATTCAATATAGAATGCAAGTAAACTATATACACAATATACTATGTAATACAACTATAATATGTAATACAAACATTTGTACAACTATTATATAGGCATCCACAGCATAGAGAATTTTAAATTGTCCCATTCAGGACTAAAGATTTAATTACTGTGAAGGAGTTCTTACTTTTATGGGATAATGTCTCCTGAGAAGTGGAGGTGGGGGGCGGTGGGGTACTATGGTCACTATTCTTGGCAGGTGAGACTTTTGGCTGTGAAACAATCAAAGGTTCTGGCACTTCCTATGTGGTGGTTACATTAGTTGACTCGGACTGCAGGAACTGGTTGTGACAGCTCTGTACACCTTTCTTCTCCAACAATTGATTTTGCTCTCCTCAACTGATTGATATATCATCTGCGGATGACATCAGACACAATCTCCACTGTGTAAGAGAGTGGTCCAGTTCTGTCCTTAATCTTTCCAAATACCCACTTTTAATCAACTCTGTAGTCCCTTGCCAGGACTACTTGTCCAGAAGTAAAACATCAAACCTCCTTATTTGAGAAGCCCCCAGTTTGTTTCAGTTGTTTGTTGTGCATACTCCTGAGGTTGGGTTTGAGGAGATCCAAGTGTGAGCACAAGGGACGACCCAGGAACAGCATCGCTGGTGAGTTATTGGTTGTGGAGTGTGCTGCATTGCGATATGCAAACAGGAAATCTGTGAGCTTCTAATTCAGTGACAGTGTAGTGTGTTCTGCTGACATTGCTCGCAGTGTGTTCCTTAGACACTTGCCAAACTTTTTAGCCAAGTGATCTGTAGCTGGGTAGTGTGGTGCAGACACGGTATGTCTTGTTCCATTAATTTTCAGGCTTGACTGAAACTGTTCCGCAACAAACTGTAGTCCATTGTTCTGGAACACTAGTCCTTCAGAAGAGGCTTCTCAACACATCAGCAATGTGCGAGGCTGTAGCAGAGATTATTGAGAACACTTCTGGTCACTTTGTAGCAACATCCACTACTACCAAGAAATTTGTGCCCATAAATGGTTGGGCAAAATCCACACGAGTCATCTGCCAAGGCAATGCAGGCCATTCCTGGGGATGAGAACCACTGCTCTTGGTATCTTCTGGATGTGTTGTCCTCCCAAACAGTGCATGGCAAGCTTCTTGATCTGTTAATCTATACCAGACAAAGCTATGAGCCAATGCTTTAAATTTGACCACATCTAGATGACCAGCATGTAGCTCCTCCAACACTTTAGTTCTCAGCTAGGATGGTAAAACAACTCGGTCTCCACATAAGGCACCCCCGTCAAGAGCAAGTTCATCCCAGCACTGGTAAAAATGGGGGAACTGGAATTTCTGTTGCTCATTCCAGTCATTTTGGGTTGCCATATAAACCTGAGATAGTGTGGGGTCCTTTCTGATTCCGCTTTGGATCATCTCTTCTGTAATAGGGAGACTTTCGATTTGCATTAGAGACCATCAGCTAATTCCACAATTAGTTGCTGTGACGGAGAGTACTCCTTACATGCCCTCATTTAGTCACACACAAACATTTACTTGTCATTTTCACCATGGATGTCCAGTCCCTATATACTTCCATCCCCCATCAGGAAGGTCTCAAAGCTCTACGCATCTTTTTGGATTCCAGACCTAATCAGTTCCCCTCTACCACCACTCTGCTCCGTCTAGCAGAATTAGTCCTTACTCTTAATAATTTCTCCTTTGGCTCCTCCCACTTCCTCCAAACTAAAGGTGTAGCCATGGGCACCCGTATGGGTCCCAGCTATGCCTGCCTTTTTGTTGGCTTTGTGGAACAATCTATGTTCCGTGCCTATTCTGGTATCTGTCCCCCACTTTTCCTTCGCTACATCGACGACTGCATTGGCGCTGCTTCCTGCACGCATGCAGAGCTCGTTGACTTTATTAACTTTGCCTCCAACTTTCACCCTGCCCTCAAGTTTACCTGGTCCATTTCCGACACCTCCCTCCCCTTTCTAGATCTTTCTGTCTCTGTCTCTGGAGACAGCTTATCCATTGATGTCTACTATAAGCCTACTGACTCTCACAGCTATCTGGACTATTCCTCTTCTCACCCTGTCCCTTGCAAAAACGCCATCCCCTTCTCGCAATTCCTCCGTCTCCGCCACATCTGCTCTCAGGATGAGGCTTTTCATTCTAGGATGAGGGAGATGTCTTTTTTTAAAGACAGGGGCTTCCCTTCCTCCACTATCAACTCTACTCTTAAACGCATCTCCCCCATTTCACGTATATCTGCTCTCACTCCATCCTCCCGCCACCCCACTAGGAATAGGGTTCCCCTGGTCCTCACCTACCACCCCACCAGCCTCTGGGTCCAACATATTATTCTCCGTAACTTCTGCCACCTCCAACGGGATCCCACCACTAAACACATCTTTCCCTCCCCCCCTCTCTCTGCATTCCGCAGGGATCGCTCCCTGAGCGACTCCCTTGTCCATTCATCCCCCCCATCCCTCCCCACTGATCTCCCTCCTGGCACTTATCCGTGTAAGCGGAACAAGTGCTACACATGCCCTTACACTTCCTCCCTTACCACCATTCAGGGCCCCAAACAGTCCTTCCAGGTGAGGCAACACTTCACCTGTGAGTTGCTGGGGTGATATACTGCGTCTGGTGCTCCCGATGTGGCCTTTTATATATTGGCGTGACCCGACGCAGACTGGGAGACCGCTTTGCTGAACACCTACGCTCTGTCCACCAGAGAAAGCAGGATCTCCCAGTGGCCACACATTTTAATTCCACATCTCATTCCCGTTCTGACATGTCTATCCACGGCCTCCTCTACTGTAAAGATGAAGCCACACTCAGGTTGGAGGAACAACACCTTATATTCCGTCTGGTTAGCCTCCAACCTGATGGCATGAACATCGACTTCTCTAACTTCCGCTAATGCCCCACCTCCCCCTTGTACCCCATCTGTTACTTATTTTTATACACACATTCATTCTTTCTCTCACTCTCCTTTTTCTCCCTCTGCCCCTCTGAATATACCCCTTGCCCATCCTCTGGGTCACCCCCCCGTCTTTCTTCCCAGACCTCCTGTCCCATAATCCTCTCGTATCCCCTTTTGCCTATCACCTGTCCAGCTCTTGGCTCCATCCCTCCCCCTCCTGTCTTCTCCTATCATTTTGGATGTCCCCCTCCCCCTCCAACTTTCAAATCCCTTACTCACTCTTCCTTCAGTTATTCCTGACGAAGGGTCTCGGCCTGAAACGTCGACTGCACCTGTTACTAGAGATGCTGCCTGGCCTGCTGAGTTCACCAGCAACTTTGATGTGTGTTTCTTGTCATTCTGCCTTTGCAGTGAGTGTACGCACTTCAGTGACTTCCCCGGTATATCCTCATAATTAGCCCACTGTTTTCCCTCCGCATTTCTACGTACATTCGGGGTCAGCCACCAAAGTTTAGTGTAATTTTATTCTTTACTTGAGTGTAAGTGTACGATTGTGCTGAGCGTTCTGTTGTTACATGTTGTTGTTCCCAGCATTAACTTGGTTTTCACTGGGTCATAAACCAAGCTGATGCACTCAGGTTGGCTTTATGGTGCTTTTCCCACCATATATTCTATTTCTTTAGTCATGGAGATGTATAAATGTGTGCATGTTGTGTGTATTTAAGGTAGATACTTATGTTTATTTTGTAATATGATTGTAACTATATTTTGGGGTACATAATATTCTAATTATGTGTACTCTAAACTTAACTTTGTGGGTTGCTTTGCTGCACACTTGAGCCCTCGTGGGGGGGTGCCGATGCTTTTTTGCTGGTGTGGGAGGGGGTTGTCACTTGCTGCTGCTTATGCATGGGTGGGGGGAGTTGGTGGGGCTTTGGGGTTCTAACATTTAACTGTCATTCATTCTTTGGGGCTCTCCTTTGCCTTCGTGGATGTTTGCGAAGAAGAAGAATTTCTGGATGTGTATTGTATACATTTCTCTGGCATTAAATGTGCCTATTGAAACCTATTGAAAAGAACCACATGTGTGACTCATCCTTTGGTCTTGGGGCATCCACCACTGCTTGAATTTTCTTAGCAAGTGTGTAATGCTTGTGTGTCAATGGTGTGAGTACAGTGATAGATCTTTGATTTAAAGAATACACACTTGTTAAGTTGTACATTGAGCCTATAATTTACTAATATTTTTGAACACTGTCTTGAAGATTTTGGAGATGTTTCTTGTCATTCTCACTGGTAACAATGATGTCGTTCAGGGAACACTGAGTGCCTGAGCAGCCTTGCACCACCTGGCCCATGGCATTCTGCCAGACGGCAGGTGCAGATGCTACTCCAAAAATAAACCTATTACAGTGATAAAGCCTTTTGTGGGTGTTTATGGTGAGAAACACTTTGGATTCTATTTCCATCTCCATCTGTAGGTAGACATCAGGTAAATCAACTTTGCAGAACTGTTTTCCTCTGGATATGTTAGCAAAGATATCCTTTATTCTGGGAAGAGAGTATTGATATACTTTCAGTACTGGGTTGATGGTGACCTTAAAATCACCACAGATCCTGACAGACACATTAATTTGGCTACTAGGACCATTGGCATTGCCATGGGCTCCACACAGCCTTGGAAAGAATTCCTTTAGCCTCCATGCAATCTAGCTCATTGGCTACTGTATCACTGTATAAGGAACCAGGTAGGCTTTTTAAAATTTGGGTGTAGCATTTTCCTTTAACACTATTTTACCTTGGATATGTTTATGGTTTTCCTATGCCATTCCTGAACACTGCTTTGGCATCATCCAGTAGCTTTCTTAATTTGCTTTCAGTTAACTCTATTTCATAGGATATGGCATGCAAATGGTGGGCAGATCTCCAATCAAGTTGTAGTTGTTGCAACCAATTGCAGCCCAACGATGCTGGCCCTCTTGTTCTTACCTATGCAAGCCTAATGTCGTCTGTTGGTTGTTGCATTCACTGTTATGAATGATATTCCCACAGGAGTTATTTTTTTCTCCAGTGTAAGTTCTCTGTTTGGTATATGCAGGCTTCAGTTCAATATCTTTGAAATGCCATTCAAACTGATTTTTTGTGATGACTGTAACAGCCAAGCCAGTGTCCAGTTCTGTTTTAATTAATTTGCCGTTCATTTCTGGTGTAAGCCATATTGCTTGTCTCTTGTTACTTTTTTCATTATAAATATGAAGGCTACCAGTCCTGTGTCACTCTCATCATAAACCGATTTTTCATCAACGGCATGCAGATTAGTGCTCTTTTTGAAACCGCAACTTGACTTTTTATCTTTTTCTCTTCCCTGTGCAGTCCATTTATTTTTGTCTGCCCGACATGCTCTGTGAATCCCTGCCACAACTATAACAAAATTTGTTTGGCCAGGCAGGTTTCTGTTTTGGCGTTGCAATTTTGGTTACGCTCACTTTCATTCCTGACTGCAACTCACTTGCATCTCTAGCTGCTGTTTCCATTGATAACAATGATTTCAACTGTTCTTTTAATTGTGAGTTGTGCTTCAGTTAGGAGCTGTTTTTGAAAGCCTTCTTATAAGATTCCACAAACTAACTGATTTCTGAGTGCATCATTAAGCCCATCGCTGAATTGACAATGCTCAGACAATTTGTTCAGTTCAGCCACGTAAGCTGATATGTACTCCACTTCCTTTTGGTTTCACTTATGAAACTTAAATTGTTCTGCAATCAACAGTGGTTTCAGTTCTGTATTATGTTCACAATATCAGCAAAGCTGATTTCAGCTGATTTAGTTGGAGCAGTTGAACTTCTAAGAAAACTATGCTTTTCCACCAATTGCACTTAGCAAAACTGACAGTGGTTTCTGATTGGCTATTCTACTTGCTTAAAATACTGCTCAATTCATTCAGCGTACATCACCCAGTTTGCTCTTATGCAATCGAACACATCCATATTTCCGATGTATCCAGCCATTTCTGCTTTTTATTTATTATTATTATCATCATCTGGTACTCACTGTTCATAAACCTGTGAATTTCATTCATTTTCTGTCTTTTTTAAAAAAAGCTTGAACATCTCTCTCCTTCTTACGAAGAAAATAAAATGTGCAGCAGGTTCTTTTTAAAAAATTTGAACGTCTCTCTCTCTCTCACCTTCTGAAGAAAGAACGTCCTGCACTTCTACAGATAGATGGTCGTATCAGGTTCATTTTAAAGCTTCCTCGTCACCACTGTTCTGTTCTGTGCCCCCAGAAATTAAACAAAGGATCAACTCACAAGCCTGGGAATACATGTCTACTGCATTTCACTTTAGAGTGGCATTGCTCCTAATATCAACGACGCCTCAATCCTGCAGTTTCTATGAAAAAGCAACGACCAGGCATCGGGTAGAAGAACCTGAAATCCATCTCTCAATCAACCTGAAATTCTTCTGCCGGCATGTGCTGAAAAACATTAATTAATAATTGAACAAAAATTTACTTAAAACATTGAAGTTAAATTAAATTTAAATTACATGAAATATATGCAAAGTAATTAAATAAACATTAAGGCTAAAGCAGGATATAGATCTGTGACAGAGTTGGGTGAATTTCTACCTGTGGAATGTAATCCTGCTGAGTGCAAGGTGAATCATTTTGGGAAGTGAATACGCCAAGACATATACAACTGATAGGATACAAAGGAAACTTCTCTCTGAATGACTTCCGTGTTCTTTCTTTGTTTCATTTATCTGGAGAAATACAAATTTCAGTGTTGTATATGGATACATGCTTTGATAATAAAAGAACCTTTGAACCTTAGACACACACAAAACGCTGGAGGAACTCAGCAGGCCAGGCAGCATCTATGGAAAAAAGTACAGTCGATGTTTTGGATCGAGACCCTTCAGCAGGACAGACCTTTTTTCCATAGATGCTGCCTGGCCTGCTGAGTTCCTCCAGAATTTTGTGTGTGTTACTTGGATTTCCAGCATCTGCAAACTTTCTCTTGTTTGTTCTTTAATCTTTGAAACAGGTAATCATTTTTAGTGGAGAAAAAGATTTATTTTGACTATAACCCATTATCCAGCTGTTCTCACGAAGGGTGAGAAGTTGGGATATTGCATCTGCTTATCTATGCAATGCATTTTTAAATGTTATTTTAAAATTGCCCTTTTGTGTTGACTGGCTCACGCTGACCATGAGAAGTAGTTTGAGATTGACCTGCTTGTTTTCACCGGCTGAACTGTTTTTTTTCTTAGGAGACCTGAAAATTCTGGATGTAACTGAATTATTGGACTTTTTTTTCAGGAATGTAGCATACCCACAAAGTATTTACACTATATTGTGGTTATATTGCACATTGTATGTGCAAGGAGCAAGGTAGATGAGGCTCCCCTTCATACTGACATTTCCAGTGGGGGGGGGGTGGGAGGGGTGACAGTTTTTGTCCTATGAAATTGAGATGTCGCCTTATTTTCTGAGGTGTTGTGGTTGCTCGCTTCAGTTGGCCAACATATCGCATGATGGGGGAACTGGACCTGAGCCATTCCAGCTGAATGATAGGGAAAATGTGTGGTTCTCTCCATGGTCCATATACTAAGGACTGTGCAAGGACTGTTATTAAACAAATAAATATTTCTTTGATCTAAATTGTGCTTAAAATAAACAATGCAAATGTCTTCTCAATTCCTGAAAATATTATGGCAAAGCCCAAAAAAAGAGGGGTATTCACTCAGTAATCATTCAGAAATTCTGGAAATACTTCCATTGTTGAAATCATCAGCAATGTCTGAGAAGGAACCTGTGGGTGTGGGAAATGTAAAGCATATTTAATGCATCTTGTCTGAGATTTAATCTTACTGGTTCTCTCATTAAAAATCCAACCCAGCATGCTGCACAGATTAGTGTTTGCCTTTACTGTTCAAATTAATTGAACTGCTTTCTTGCTGATAAAGAAAGATCCCATGCTGGAAGAAAGAGAATAATTGTGTTGCTGAATTTATTAATGTCCATTACTGTAGTGAAGCTTCAGAAATAAATGTGCATGACCTTCAGTGTCAGAGCTTCCCAGTCATCTAAATTGCAATCTGTAGGCATGCATATTTCCTCTAATCATGCAATATTTTGAGTGTTTGATGTTTATGTAATTACACTGGAATTAATTTATCAACAGATTTACAATTCTTCTTAATGTTATCTTTAGAGCTGAAGTCCATGAAACAGTTGATTTTCTTCTACCTCACTGTAATTTTAATGAGCCTTCTTGGTGACAGTACCCGATGCTTCTCATGGGTCAGGCTCCTGGCTCCACTAAAAGGAAATAAAAAACTCATTTCAAATTCAAGAATTTTCAATCCTGCAAAACCTTAAAGTAATGCCATATTGTAATATTGGCAGCAAGACGCTCCTGTGTGCACTGTAGCTTTGGCACAGTGATGTGTAGCTTGAGGGGACTGGTTAATTCCAACTTGCTTCCTTTCTGTAGATGCCAGGGTGAAACTGATACAGAAAGATGATAAAGCAATGCATTTAATTTATTTTAAATGAAAAACATATTCAGAATTTTCAAATGATGCAAGGAGATGCGGTGTTTCCATATTCTTCAGCAGTAGAGAACGAGGAGATGTTAATGCAGGGTTTAAATCTCTTGTATTTAGATGAGGAGTGAAAAAGAAGGGTTGTTTTCTCTGAGAACTGCAAGGCTGCAGAATTCATTTCCATATTTTTATAGCTCATTATAGTTTCTCAGCATTATTTATTTCGTATTTGCACAATTTGTCTTGTTTTGCACATTGGTGGTTTGTTAATCTTTATGCATAGTTTTTCATAAATACTGTTGTATTTCTTTACTTTCTTGTAAATGCCTGGACAGGTACTTTGCATGTATGGGTACTTTAATGATGAATTTACTTTGATTTAGTATTCTTTTATCATTTGCAAGCAAGAGTTAAAGAGGAAATGGCAGAATATTAAAATAAACTACATTAAAATGCAAAACTACGACAGATCAGGGCGTTCCAGAATTTGGAGTTCAATTCTGGTGCTGTTCTGCAAGATGTCTCTGTACATCCTCCTCATGAATGTGTGGGTTTTCACTGGATTTTCATGTTCCCTGCCACATTCCAAAGAAGTATCGGTGGTGATTCTTTATTTTAGGTTATTAATATTGGCTCAGTTATTTTAAGTCAATGTATTAGTGTGTTCGTTAGTTACAATTTATATTTGGACCACTGTTTTTGTTGTGGCATTGCATGTTAAATATGATTTACATTTACAGTGAGGTTGAGGAGAGAGCAGGAAATTTGCAGAGATAAGGTCTTTCATTGTACTCTGCCTGAGTAAGTAGTAAGTCATTCATATGTCTTTTCAAGCTATTAAGAAACTTTGATCATTGGGGAAGATTGAAGAACTTGAGTCAAGATTGCAGTACCAGAGGGACATTAGGAACTGCTGTGTATTTTGCTTTTCTGAAAAATGGCTCACACCTACCATTTTGGATGCAACACTGCAGCCTGATGGCTTCACCATTCTCTGCAAATATAGGATAGCTCAGTCTATTAAAGGTAGAGGAGGTAGAGCATGCTTTATTATTAACTCATCATGATGCACAAGTGTGGCGTTTGTATCTCCATCCTACTCGCCTGACCTGAACCATCTAGCAGTCAAGTGTCATCCATTTTATCTGTCAAAGCAGTTTTCCTCCATCGTCCTGGTAGTGCTGTACATTTCACCTCAGGCCTACATCAGACAGGCTCTGGAGGAGCTGAGCACCATAATCAGTAGTCAAAAATCAGTGCACTCTGATGACTTCCGTATCACTGTGGGGGATTTCAACCAGGGCAGCTTGATGAAGTCTCTGAACGTGAAGCACCAACGTGTTATCTGTCAAACCTGAGGAGCCAACACACTTCAAAGGTTTCAAAGGTACATCTAATATCAGAGAAATGTATACAATATACATCCTGAAATTCTATTTTTCTTTGCAATCATCCACGAAAACAGGGGAATGCCCCAAAGAATGAATGACAGTTACATGTTAAAACGGCAAAGCCCCACCCAGTTCCCACGCGTAAGCAACGATCCCCTCTCTCTCACCAGCAAAAAAAAAAGCATCGGTGCCTCCCACCGAGCACTCAAGCATTCAGCAAAGCATCAGTAAAGACACGGACTTGCAGTATCAAAGACTACACGTTCACCCAGTAGTCGACATACCATGGGCTCTCTCTTGCTCCCTAATAAAGGAAAAAGAGTTGTCTCTGTTTCACAGCGAGGGGGGAGACATAACGAACAAGCCGCTGATTTACGATGTTAAAAGTCCGTTGCATCGCTTTTTCTGAGCTCTGTGCCCAAAGAACTCAAGTCTCTGGACACACAGCCAAAGATCTTCCGTCTTCCACAACACACCAATTTCCTGCAGAAGCACCGACCTCAAGTCCACCCGCCTCCAGAGCCACGAAATCCCGAAACTCAACTAATCTTCTAGGCCG
The DNA here is from genome assembly GCF_963921235.1 of Mobula hypostoma. Lineage (NCBI taxonomy): Eukaryota > Metazoa > Chordata > Chondrichthyes > Myliobatiformes > Myliobatidae > Mobula > Mobula hypostoma. The sequence continues at coordinate 66,188,316 of NC_086102.1, read as the reverse complement.
CTTCCTTGGTACATCGAATAACAGCCAGTCGTGAGACCCCGAGAGCAGGTCCTATTTCGGCAAGGAACCCAAGTCAGCATGTAACTCCAGATCAGGGTCTTCAAAAGAACCCTGAAAGGGAAAAATAGAGATATTGAACATAGAAATAGAGCTGGTTCTGAAGATGCAAACAAAGAAGTCGCCATTAGGTGCCATTGTCTCTCCTAAGCTCCACCCTTCACTTGACCACTGTTATACCACCATCAAGAATGCTTACATTGTCATTCTCTGTCTGCACTGTGGAAAGTCCGATCACCTGACTTTACTTCTACTCCTGGCATATAGGCAGGAACTAAAGACTGCAGCACCAATTTTGAAGACCAAGAAATTATGCTCAAGGGAGGCAGAAGACTGATTGCAAGACTGGTTTGAGTCGGTGGACTGGACAATATTCAGGGATTCATATTCAAATTTGAACAAATATGCCACAGATGTCACCAACTTCTTCAAGACTTATGTAGACGAGTGAGTGCCTTCAAGAACATACCAAACCTACCTAAACCAAAAGCTATGGATGAATCAGGAATGTTGCAGTCTATTGAGGACTAGATCTGTGGCATTCGAGACCAGTGATCCAGAACCATACAAGACGTCTGGAGTTGGTGCACAAAGGTAGCGTGCAGTGAAACTGTCCTGTGACTGTCAGGTGACTGTCCTGGATGTTTCTTTTGCAATCTCAAACCGTTATTGGACATTGAGTGCCACAGGCCTGCTTCCGTTGTTTGGTGGTGTTACGTACACGCAACGGTTTAAGAGAACCGGCAGCAATAGAACACACCTGGAGTCTGGTTTTGATGTTAAAAACCACTATTTATTAGTAACTACTTAATATAGTAATTTAAACCAGGTAAACCAAAAGTTAGCAGTGTTGGGCGTAAATATAATTCCCAAACTCGTTCAAGCTCGGGTGGCAAGGTTTAAAGTCTTACGATGGTAATGTAAGAAAGGTCAGTTCAATGCTCGGAGTTGTTGTTGTGAGAGAGATATTTGTAAGCCAAGGTGAAATCCACCATAGGAGAGGAACAAGTAAACAGGTGCCGTTAGTCTTTCGTTGTCAGCTCCGAATCCACTCATGAAGTATCACCAACAGTGATCTTCACAGAATATCCTTCCTCACAAGTGGTTACCACAATACCACGCCCAAATTCAGCTATGGGTCATCCCAAAGTGGTGGCCACAGGATACTCAAACTGAATCCACCTATGGATTATCACCAGCAGTAGCCTATCACAAAGGGTACCATCTTCAGGGAAAAACTACCACCCAGGCAAGGGGTAGACACACCAGTAGATTCCACAAGGTTACCCCAATCACACAACGTGATAGCCACTTATCCAGTCCCATGACCTACGAAGTAACTCCAACAGTAATTTGACATAGGGGTACCTTCTTCAGAGTGAAGCTACCACACCCAAGCAAGGGTTAACACACACGTGATATTCACAAAGGTATTCCCTAACCAGAAAAAATAACCCACTCCAGTGGATCAAACTATGTGACAATCACACATTCGCATTTGCTGGAATCAAACTCACCCTTACGGGCTACTTGGAGAGAGTCCAAACAGTGACCCCTTTGTCACTAGGTTTTGTCTGTTTCAAACCTTTCGCTCTTCTCCTCTCTGCAACTGCTTCCAGATGCAGCAACATATGAGAGTCATTTATCAAGATTCTGGATCGATACTGAACTCACCCCTTGTGAGCTACTGAAAGTTTTAACCAGCGACGACCTGTCACTGGTGTCCTTCCATGATCGATGCCAGCTCAGACTCTGACTGTGAAAACGAAAGTGTCCTTGTAAAAGTCCAAACACGCTGCAGAGAAATGTAAACAAGCTGCCAGTGAAGAATGGCTCCGTCTCTCTCTCTCTCTCTCTCTCAGTAGAAATCATACAGAATAGGAAAAAAATGGCTGATACTCAGCACTCTTTCTCTTTTGCATCTTAAAGTGACAGTTCACAGCAAAGTGAACCCTAGGGGTACATAACAGTGGCGAGACAGGAGGCGAGGCAGCAATGCTGACTTTGCAGTAGTAAGGACAGGCCTCAAGCCACAGGCTTACGTGCTGCTGCAGTCCAGGTGAGGGACACAGGAGGTGGTGTAGCATGGCATCTGTACTCAGTTGGGGGTGGCCTTGCCTGTTGGTGTTGCCCTTCAGTGTGGGATTGGTGGAATTACAAGCTGGACTGCCAAGAACCATCAATATGCGGGACTTCTCGCTCAGGGTTATGGGTTAAAAATATGTTTTCTTGCATGACTATATTCTTCTTCTTCTTCCTCCCTCTCTCTCTCTCTCTCTCTCTCTTTCTCTCCCTCTCTCTCTCTCTCTGTCTCTGTCTCTGTCTCTGTCTCTGTCTCTGTCTCTGTCTCTCGCTCTCTCTGTCTTTCTATATGGAATGTATGTATATGTTTTTGCAACTTGGTCCCAGAAGAACTTTGTCTTGTTCTGCTGTATCCATGTATGGTTTGAATGATAATTACACTTGATTTAATTTGATTAATTTTTAAAATAGATTTTCTATTGTAATTTATAGTTTTTAAAAATTATTATGTATTGCAATGACCTGCTGCTGCAAAATAACAAATTTCATGATGTATGCCAATAATATTAAATTTGATTCTGAGATGGTAATGGAAAACCGTAAGCAGAAACTACACTCATTCTCGGACACATAGAAAGATTGAACATGGAATCTGCCAGTCAAGTTCACATTGACAATCACCCACTCATTTATATGAATATTACTGCAAAGGTATTTGGTTTGCTGACCGCAAAGTTCTAAACTCAAATAACAATCTTAAGCCTTATCCAATACAGATAGCTACGGGTACCTTCAATAAAGAGATGTTATACTGAAGCCACCGAATCTTCAAAGGCTAGATTGCTTCCCTCTTTATCCTACATGGCAAGTTTCGCTGCCAGTATCCACTACTTCAGTGGTGCGTCCTCCCTCTGTACCACGTAGGAGATACTTCCATCAAACAAAGTAGATTAAACACAATTCATTTATTTTTGGTGATGCAAATTTAAACTCAGACAAAATTCTTAAAAGACATTTAAAACTCACAAACTTTTTCTACATTATAAAAGATTTCCAAATTACAAATGATTTCCAAAATATAAAGGAATTCCAAAACACGGGTACAATTTCTATAAGCTAAAAATGACTACCAACGAGTTGTAGATCAATGAATCATCCATCGCAGAAATCGAAGGCAGAGAAATGGATTCTAGTCACCGTCTTTCTGTCATTCTCTTTCCTGTTCTTTGACCATTCTAACAATCCTGACTGATCTCTAATATTTATACGGTCTATTTTTGCCACACAAGTGATACTTTTTCAGATACCATTTCACACAGCACGTCTAAAAGCTTCTGAGGAGAGAGTTCACAGATACCCAAAATTAATGCTATGATGCTGACTCTCTGAGCACACAAACCTTCCAACGATTAATAGATCAGCTATTGGATGTGCTAGGTGATAGTATCAACCTGATCTGCAAGCTTCCTTAAACTAAATAACTTAGTCAGTGTTGTCTGGTTTGAAACAGGCCAATTAACATAACCTCATTGTCTTACACTGCACCGTCTATGTTCACAGTCTATGAGCTATAGACAGTGCTGTTTGTTTGCAAAGCCATAATTTCAACTTCAGGTATATTATTACTTGCCATTTATATTAAGAACTGAAGACTGGCTCACATTTGTGACAACAAGCTGAGCAAAAAATATTAGTTGGAAGTTTAACTTACCCAAAAATAACTCTTTGATCTCCGGAAATGCCAGCTGCTGTGTTAGAAGGCTGAGCTTACCAAATAAAACTCTTCCGTCCATGAAAGAGTTTGTGTTGGCTTCAAAATGATGGATTGAAACCGAGCTGGTGCTGTGATGCAAACTGTACAGGTTCTTGATACTCCACTATGTTTGTGATAATGAATAAGAACAGGAGAAATAAGATTGGAGTGGACCATTTATTTTTCATTCATTTTTGCCATTTCATTTAATAAACTTCAACCTTCATTCTTCAGCTGGGCCAGTGTTTATCTCTTGAATAAAAATGAAAGCGCTGAACTTGTCTCAATCTTCCACTTTTTATTGGCGAACCTGTGGGCCATAATGATAGTAAACACCTTTTGTCTGTCAGAAATTTTCATGCAAAATATCCACAGAAATTTAATACCATAAATTTAATCAAAGTTGAGTTTATTGTCATCTGTATAGTCACATGTACGCACAGGTACAATGAAAAACATATTTGCAGCAGCATCATAGACACAAGGGATCATATAAGCAGCATTCACAAGAGAAGTATAAACACAATTAGAAACAGAAAAAAGAACACAATTAGAACAGAAAAAAAATGATGTTCATTTTAAGTGATCAAAGTAGTCTTCATGCTACTCAACTGTATTGATTGAGGTTTTGTTGGTTGGTTCACATACCATATGGTTGAAGGGAAGTAGCTGTCTTGAACCTGATGGTGTCGGACTTCTGGATTTTGTACCTCCTGCCCAGTAGTAACTGCGAGAAGATGGTGTGCCCTGGATGATGAGGATCTTTGAAGGCAAGTGTTGCCTTTCTGAGGCAAAGCTTTCTATAGATCCTACTGATAGTAGGGACAGATGTTCCCATGTTGTGTTGGGCAGAGTCCACTGCACTTTGCAGCTTCTTACATTCATGCACATTTGAATTGCATAATGCAATGGCAGGGCACTTTTTGAAATACCGTGAGTTATTGAACATCAGCAGAAGTTTGTAAAAGTGCTTGGGCACGAGCTGAATCTCCTAAATCGCTTAAGAAAGTAAAGATACTGGTACGCTTTCCTTATAGTTGCTTGTACATGTTGGGCCCAGCTCAGTCAACTGTTATGTTAATAGCCAGGAATTTAAAGCTGCTGACCCCAACTCCAATTCCAATGTATACTGCTGCATGTTTGTCCTCCTATCCCTTCCTGAACTCTTCAATTTTGCTGACATTGAGCATATAGTGAGCATATTGTCACTATATGATTAATGTTACCATACTTCTACTAAGATTACCAGTTTTCATGTTAAATCAGTGCAACCTAATGAAACTTAAGCCAAAAAGATTTCAAAATTGAGATTTGTCCGTTAATACTGGAGGGAGATGAAATCTACTTCAGAATAAAATTAATTGTTCATCTCAGTACAAGAGAATGTTTATCAGAAGAAATATGTGAACACCAGACAAACAGCATCCATGGTCAGCATTGAACCTGTGTCTGTCTCCATCACTATGAGTCTTCAGCTGTACCAGCTGTGTCACTGTTTGTATCCGAGATGAGGATTTTCACATGGAGTTGTGTATCTATGGAATATTTTGCCAGAAAAGGCTGTGGGAGCAGGGTTCTTGTATATATATAAGTTTGAGGTAGATTTCCAACCAGCAAGGGAAAAAATGGATTTGAAGAATGTGAGCTTATTGAGAATCATTGTGCCCCTACAAATTAGCCCATTAGTTTGCCATCAATTGCATCCTTCTTCGTTCCAAAGGCATTATTCCCAATTCTACCTGTAGGGCTGGTACTGGTGATGTTTTAAAAGCTCCACTGCACACTCTCAAGCCTGAGCCTGAATCGATTCCAGTTTCCTTATAAAAGACCTAGCTGCTGATCCATATGCTATATTTCCATAGTCCAACACAGGTCTTACTAAAGCCATATACATTCTCTTCAACGCTGAACAATTTGCTCCCCATTCCCTACCAGTCAAACATCTCAACACATTTATTACTTTTTTACATTTCTCCTCAACTTTCCTGATATGGTCTGCCCATCTTAATCATGAATCAAATATAGGTCCCAGAAATTTAAATAATCCAAATTTAAATGAAACACCAGACAGGATTGTGTGAGGAATATCAGGAAGAGGAGTCAATAGAACATGTAGTTCTGAGTTGCAGGAAGTATGGGATACAGAGAGAGATGATGAGAATTAATCTAAGGGAATCGGGGGTGCAGGAATTCACATTAAAAAGGTTGCTGGGCATTGGTGAGAGAGCACAGGTTAGGGTATTTTTAGCTTTCTTAAGGGGTACAGGGGTTTTTATAGGATATGACGGATAAGCAGGAATAGGGTACTAGGATGGCCAAAGATGGGAGGATAAAGTGTAGGTTAGGGTGTATGTGTGTGTGTGATTGGGTGAAGGGATTTGGAATGTAAGTCTATTGCACACTCCGGAGCAGAAGGTGGCGGTAATGCACCATTAAGCTGGGTGCCAACCGCCGTAAAACAAGATGGAGAAGAAGCAGTGAGTTTATTGAAGAGTAGAGCAGGCTCGGAGTGTGAAATGTCCACTCCTGTTCCATCTGTAAGTGGCCTTGTAAAACATAACACAGCTGCTTTTCCCTTTTTTTGTTTACCTTTGTAATCTTAAATACCAAGATTGCACAATGTGTGATGTTTTCTCTAATTAAAAATGAAGTACTCAAATTACCAGCAAATTGCAAGACGATCAATATATTGCAATATCTGCATGACCCCAATAATCCTACTCTTCTTTAAAGTATGCACATTTTCCAAAATAACTTTATCACCAAAGGGTTTATTGGCAGTTTCTGCATCGAAAAGGTATACATTGATTTTGTTTCATGGTTTGTTAACAGAAGTGAATTTGAGGCGGAGATAATTTGAGTGCGTGGAAAAACACATTTTGTTCCAAATCATGACAATCATGGTTACACACATAAAGGTTGCTGGTGAACGCAGCAGGCCAGGTATCATCTCTAGGAAGAGGTACAGTCGACGTTTCAGGCCGAGACCCTTCATCAGGACTAACTGAAAGAAGAGCCAGTAAGAGATTTGAAAGTGGGAGGGGTCACCTGTCCAGCTCTTGGCTCCATCCCTCCCCCTCCAACTTTCAAATCCCTTACTCACTCTTCCTTCAGTTAGTCCTGACGAAGGGTCTCGGCCTGAAACATCGACTGCACCTCTTCCTAGAGATGCTGCCTGGCCTGCTGTGTTCACCAGCAACTTTGATGTGTGTTGGGGGAGGGGGATGCCTGGGCTGCTGCATTCACCAGCAACTTTTATGTGTGTTGCTTGAAATTCCAGCATCTGCAGATTTCCTCGTGATGACAATCATGGTGTTTTGTTTCTTATTCCTTAGGACATATAGGAATGTAGTCCTTCAACTGTTGGATAAAGGCCTCTTCATGCTGGTGGAAGTGCAATGGCAGTGTTTTCTCCATTGATTATCTTGATCTATTTACAGCCCAGCAATGGTACTATTTCCAAAACGGGTTGCAATGGTTGAACTTTTTCTTTTTAAAATATTATATGGATATCTTGTGTACGTTTGCTGAACATTTTTATCAACAGACACAACATTTTTCATCCATTCCAGTCAAACTTAATCCTTTGACCCTATTCATTTCTTTTCCAAACTCAGAATGTGAAAAGGCAGTTGGAAAAGCTCTCAAGCCAAGTGGCATCTGTACACAGCCAGAAACCTGCAGCTCTCAGGAGTGTCTCCTACCCAGATGTTAACCGTATTCAGGACGCAGTAGCTGAGCTTGATGATAAGTGGGAAGATGTGAACAAGATGTACACTGAACGTCAAAGGTAAGTAGCTACTTCAAAAAGACTTTAGTTCAATCTTTAAAGAAGTTTTCCATCTTTGATACTGGAACATTTTCTTTTGGGGCGACAAGGTAGCATGTGGTTAACACAATGCTTTTTGTACCAGTGACCTGGGTTCGATTACCACTGCTGCCAATTTGTACGTTCTTCCCGTGACCGCGTGGGTTTCCTCCGGTGCTCCCACAGTCCAAAAACATACTGGTTGGTACGTTGATTGGTCATTGTAAATTGTCCCATGATTCAGCTTTCATCAAATTGGGGGATTGCTGGGCAGCATTGCTTAAAGGGCCTATTCCATGCTGTATAAATAAATAAATGAGAGGTAGGAGTAAATGGTAGTAGAGGTAGTACCATCTTTTAATTACATTGTGATTTACAAACACTTAATGTATTTGCCTGAAATCTTTATCTGTGCTATTTTAGTAGGTGAGAAAGGAATTTTAGATGACTGTTTAAGCATTCGCACATCAGTATCCCACAGTGCAATCTCAAGGCTAACGAAGCTTAATTACTTCTATGAGTGGACTGGCTGAGATATTCATGTGAAATTACTTTGAGCACAATTTTGGTGGAGGGTTAATGACTGCACTGAAATAGTACACGAGGGAATTTTACTTGATTCCTTTGACCACAGTTGTACTGGAGACAGGTGGGGAATCTCATGCCTTCAATACATCGGTATTTTACTAAAACAAAAAATGATTTGTGTATTACAATTTAACAGCAGCAAACTACTAACTCTTGGATTCAAAGAAACCCAATGAGACTGTTAAGATTATTTTCAGATAAAAGCTGGATCTCATCACAATACAGTTGAAAGCAGGAAATTAATTAATTATCCTTACCTTTGGGCCAGAAACAAAAAAAAGAATATAAGAAATGGCAAACACGAAAAAATCTGCAGATGCTGGAAATTCAAGCAACACACACAAAATGCTGTCTCGGCCCGAAACGTCGACTGTACTTCTTCCTATAGATGCTGCCTGGCCTGCTGCGTTCCACCAGCATTTTGTGTGTGTTGCATATAAGAAATGGTATTTGAATTCCATCAAAAGCCAAGATGTTAGAATCACAGCACTACTAATTATTTCAGAAATACTAATATTATTTGACTGTCAAAAAGATGCATTGGATTGATGCTAAAGGAAAATTTAGGTACAGTGAAATTTTTATGAAGTGTTTCCATAATGATTTATTTTATTGCATGCAATATACAAAGCTTGCACTGGCAGCATTTGGTTGAGACATGGTCAGCTTCAAATTTTAACCATGTAGACAAGTTGCACTCATAAACTGACAGTTTCACCTCATTTGTGAGTCATTGTTCAACTGTAGTACACAGACAGTTAGCTGTACGATATATAGCAATCTCAAGGCCATGCATTAGAAGCACACAAGGCGAGTGATGAAAGTAGTGCATCATTTCAGCAGCTTAGCCGCTTCAAAACTCACAAAATTAAAGTGGATGCAAGTAACTCTTGATCCTGAAAATAGAGCAACTGTAGACATTTAAGGAGTGCCTTCTCTTTCCATCTTTTAATTGACTTACTATGAACATAACATATACTATCAGCAATAAGACTAGAATTTGACCTTTTTGAAGTGGATAAAATTATGAGAAAGCAGAGATAAAAGGAGTTTATAGTCTTTTGGTTACCAGGAAAAGGGAATCAAAAATTAGCAGATAGAGATTTAAAATGAGAGGGGGAAGATTTAAAAGAGACTTAAGGGGCAACTTCTTCGTGTATGGGGCGAGACAAACTTCCAGTGGGAGTGGTAGAGGCAGGTACAATGACAAAATTTGTAAAACGCTTGGATAGGTATGTGGAAAGGTTTTGAGAGACTGACAAGTTAGTGGGTTAATCCATGAGTAAGATATTGATTTCCTCCATGACTGGCAAAAAAAATTGGGGTTCTGACTTTTGCTTGTTAAACAGTGACTTCTGGTGTAAAGAGTTTGTGAAGTTATGAGGTGAGTAAGGCAAATGGTGTTTAGCATGACTGAACAAACAGCTGCTGACACTCATTGTCTTGGTAGCTTTTGTGAGTTACTAGTGACCTATCTGTGGAACGATACAACAGAGAAAATATCTTCTCATCTGCCGTAATGATGACATGATCATTGTTTCACGTGGTATATCGAGGCTTTTTTCGTTTGTGAAGCAGGAATTGTCGAACAACCTCCATTTTCTTCGAGCTAATGTGGAACTGGAAGGAGCTTTTAGATCATTTGAATGGAGGTTGCAATGTAATTGATATACATGTACTTGCTTTCACAGATAACGATGTTACCTTGATCTGAGGAAATTACAATTGTACTGCTGCCAGCTCATCACAATTTAATATGTCATATAAACAGTTACACTCAAGCAGAATAATGTAATATCATCAAATATTTAAAACTAAAATCATTCATTAATGATACTGCCACCTTTGACATTTTAGAACATGCTAGAATATAATTAAATAACCTAACTAAAATAACTAATGTTTCTTTTCAAGTAGGTGCCACTGTTTCTGAATGGATGAAGTGTCTGTGGGCTTTCATATTCTAATAGAAACTCATTTGTTCTGGAAAGAAGCGTTATGTAATTGTGAGGTTAGCTATTTTCCAATCTGTTGCTTTTCGCTATTGAAAAAACAAAATTCTCACTGATCAGAAAGATTATTGACAATAGTGAACTAGGGTCTCAAGGTGAAAAACATGATGAAGTGATAAATCCAGCCAAAACACCATGAGTTTATTCTCTAAGCACTCCTAGCTGCCTGCTCGCAGAACATATTCAAGAATTTTTGTAAACACGAGGAATTCTGCAGATGCTGGAAATTCTTGCCACACACATCAAAGTTGCTGGTAAACGCAACAGGCCAGGTAGCATCTCTAGGGAGAGGTACAGTCGACGTTTCGGGCCGAGACCCTTGGTGTGGGAGACAATGGCCTGGTGCTCCTTAGTGGGGTCACACTCGAGGGGTAAATAAGAGGAGGTATCTGTGAGTTGTCGCTGTGCCTCGGCAAGGTAGAGGTCAGTACGCCAGACTACAACAGCACCCCCTTTATCAGCGGGTTTAATAATAATGTTAGGATTAGTGCGGAGGGAGTGGAGAGCAGAGCGTTCCGAAGGAGTGAGGTTGGAATGGGGACAAGGTGCGGTGAAGTCGAGACGGTTGATGTCCCGTCGGCAGTTAGTGATAAAGAGATCCAGAGCAGGCAGAAGACCAGAGCGGGGTGTCCATGAAGAAGAGGAGGGCTGAACACGGGAGAAGGGGTCATCGGTGGGGGTGGAAGAGTCCTTGCCGAAGAAGTAGGCTCGGAGACGGAGGCGGCGGAAGAAGAGTTCCACATCGTGGCGAACACGGAACTCGCTGAGGTGTGGGCGAAGGGGGACAAAGTTGAGGCCCTTACTGAGGACAGAGCGTTCTGCCTCCGATAGTTGAAGGTCGGAGGGGATGGTAAAGACCCGGCACGGATGAGAGCTGGGATCAGAGGGGGGAGGGGGGAGGCTGGGGGTGTCAATGGAGAGGGGAGGGTTGGGGTGAGAGGAAGATGGAGCCTCTGAGGATCCAGGAGCTGACAATGGGATCTGAAGGAGACGTGATTGCAGAGTATTGGTGGGGGAAGGGGAGACGGGAGTCACAATAGCAGCATATAAAGACCCGGCCTGGAGTTCAAGGCTGGAGTCGCAGTTGGTGGTTGCACAATAGCAGCATATAAAGACCCAGCCTGGAGTTGCATATAAAGACCCAGCCTGGAGTTGCATATAAAGACCCGGCCTGGAGTGGCATATAAAGACCCAGCCTGGCCTGCTCTGGATCTCTTTATTGCTAACTGCTGACGGGACATCAACTGTCTCGACTTCACCGCGCCTCATTCCCATTCCAACCTCACTCCTTCGGAACGCTGTGCTCTCCACTCCCTCTGCACTAATCCTAACTTTATTATTAAACCCGCCGATAAGGGGGGTGTTGTTGTAGTCTGGCGAACTGACCTCTACCTTGCCGAGGCACAGCGACAACTCGCGGATACCTCCTCTTATTTACCCCTCGATCGTGACCCCACTAAGGAGCACCAGGCCATTGTCTCCCACACCATCACTGACTTTATCCGCTCAGGTGATCTCCCATCCACTGCTACCAACCTTATAGTTCCCACACCTCGCACTTCCCGTTTTTACCTCCTACCCAAGATCCACAAACCTGCCTGTCCTGACAGACCTATTGTCCCAGCTTGCTCCTGCCCCACCGAACTCGTTTCTGCATACCTCGACACGGTTTTATCCCCCCTTGTTCAATCCCTTCCTACCTATGTTCGTGACACTTCTCACGCTCTTAAACTTTTCGATGATTTTAAGTTCCCTGGCCCCCACCACTTTATTTTCACCATGGATGTCCAGTCCCTATATACTTCCACCCCCATCAGGAAGGTCTCAAAGCTCTCCGCTTCTTTTTGGATTCCAGACCTAATCAGTTCCCCTCTACCACCACTCTGCTCTGTCTAGCCGAATTAGTCCTTACTCTTAATAATTTCTCCTTTGGCTCCTCCCACTTCCTCCAAACTAAAGGTGTAGCTATGGGCACCCGTATGGGTCCTAGCTATGCCTGCCTTTTTGTTGGGTTTGTGGAACAATCTATGTTCCGTGCCTATTCTGGTATCTGTCCCCCACTTTTCCTTCGCTACATTGATGACTGCATTGGCGCTGCTTCCTGCACGCATGCAGAGCTCGTTGACTTTATTAACTTTGCCTCCAACTTTCACCCTGCCCTCAAGTTTACCTGGTCTATTTCCGACACCTCCCTCCCCTTTCTAGATCTTTCTGTCTCTGTCTCTGGAGACAGCTTATCCACTGATGTCAACTATAAGCCTACTGACTCTCACAGCTATCTGGACTATTCCTCTTCTCACCCTGTCTCTTGCAAAAATGCCATCCCCTTCTCGCAATTCCTCCGTCTCCGCCGCATTTGCTGTCAGGATGAGGCTTTTCATTCCAGGACGAGGGAGATGTCCTCCTTTTTTAAAGAAAGGGGCTTCCCTTCCTCCACCATCAACTCTGCTCTCAAACGCATCTCCCCCATTTCACGTACATCTGCTCTCACTCCATCCTCCCGCCACCCCACTAGGAATAGGGTTCCCCTGGTCCTCACCTACCACCCCACCAGCCTCCGGGGTCCAACATATTATTCTCCGTAACTTCCGCCACCTCCAATGGGATTCCACCACTAAGCACATCTTTCCCTCCCCCCCCCTCTGCTTTTCACAGGGATCGCTCCCTATGCGACTCCCTTGTCCATTCGTCCCCCCCATCCCTCCCCACTGATCTCCCTCCTGGCACTTATCCTTGTAAGTGGAACAAGTGCTACACATGCCCTTACACTTCCTCCCTTACCACCATTCAGGGCCTCATACAGTCCTTCCAGGTAAGACGACACTTCACCTGTGAGTCGGCTGGGGTGATATACTGTGTCCGGTGCTCCTGATGTGGCCTTCTATATATTGGCGAGACCCGATGCAGACTGGGAGCCTGCTTTGCTGAACACCTACGCTCTGTCCGCCAGAGAAAGCAGGATCTCCCAGTGGCCACACATTTTAATTCCACATCCCATTCCCATTCTGACATGTCTCTCCATGGCCTCCTCTACTGTAAAGATGAAGCCACACTCAGGTTGGAGCAACAACACCTTGTATTCCATCTGGGTAGCCTCCAACCTGATGGCATGAACATCGACTTCTCTAACTTCCGCTAATGCCCCACCTCCCCCTTGTACCCCATCTGTTGTTTATTTTTATACACACATTCTTTCTCTTACTCACCTTTTTCTCCCTCTGTCCCTCTGACTATACCCCTTGCCCATCCTCTGGTTCCCCCCACCTTGTCTTTCTCCCCGGACCTCCTGTCCCATGATCCTCTCATATCCCCTTTGCCAATCACCTGTCCAGCTCTTGGCTCCATCCCTCCCCCTCCTGTCTTCTCCTATCATTTTGGATCTCTCCCTCCCCCTCCCACTTTCAAATCTCTTACTAACTCTTCCTTCAGTTAGTCCTGACGAAGGGTCTCGGCCTGAAATGTCGACTGTACCTCTTCCTAGAGATGCTGTCTGGCCTGCTGCGTTCACCAGCAACTTTGATGTATGTTGCTTGAATTTCCAGCATCTGCAGAATTCCTGTTGTTTGCGATATATGGGCATCAGCAGGCACAGACTCGCACGCGCAGACAGACGCGCACGCGCAGACACACGTGCACAGACGCGCACGCGCAGACACGCGCACAGACGCGCACGCGCAGACACATGCACAGACGCGCACGCGCAGACACACGCGCACAGACTCGCACGCGCAGACACACGCGCACAGACTCGCACGCACAGACACACGCGCACAGACGCGCACACGCAGACACACGTGCACAGACGCGCACACGCAGACACACATGCACAGACTCGCACGCGCAGACACGCGCACACGCAGACACACATGCACAGACGCGCACGCGCAGACACATGCACAGACTCGCACGCACAGACACACGCGCACAGACTCGCACGCACAGACACACGCGCACAGACGCGCACACGCAGACACACATGCACAGACTCGCACGCGCAGACACGCGCACACGCAGACACACGCGCACAGATGTGCACACGCAGACACACATGCACAGACTCGCACACGCAGACACACATGCACAGACTCGCACGCGCAGACGCATGCACAGACTCGCACGCGCAGACACACGCGCACAGACGCGCACGCGCAGACACGCGCACAGACTCGCACGCGCAGACACGCGCACAGACTCGCACACGCAGACACACATGCACAGACTCGCACGCGCAGACACACGCGCACAGATGCGCACACGCAGACACACATGCACAGACTCTCACACGCAGACACGCGCACAGACTCGCACATGCAGACACACGCGCACACGCAGACACACATGCACAGACTCTCACACGCAGACACACATGCACAGACGCGCACACGCAGACACACATGCACAGACTCGCACACGCAGACACACATGCACAGACGCGCACACGCAGACACACATGCACAGACTCGCACGCGCAGACACACGCGCACAGATGCGCACACGCAGACACACATGCACAGACTCTCACACGCAGACACACGCGCACAGACGCGCACACGCAGACACACATGCACAGACTCGCACGCGCGCAGGCATATGCCAAGAAAAAAATACGAAGTGAGATTCTGAACATGCATAATTTGTGACTTGCCGAACCAGAAACCAATTTATTCAGGAATGGATTCAAAATAGGTGAGAGCAAATTCAGGTGAGTTCATTGAAGTAGATAAGTTTTTTGAAAATGTAGGTTAAATAATTTGGTGAAGAAATTTTTGAACCTCTGGGGTTCTTGTCCTAATTGAAAACTATGACAAAGTCTCTTTGTTTCCAGATGTGGCGTATAATGAATTTACTGTTTGTGTGGGAGACAGAAACATGAGAGCTGCTGCCTCACAATTCCAGTGTCTCAGGTTCAATCTGACATTGGGTGTGGTCTGTGGCAAGTTTGCACACCCTCCTGGTGACCGCTTGGATTTCTTTCAGGTGCTCCAGTTTCTACCACATCCCAGGGATGAGCAGGTTGATAGGTTAATTAGTCATTGTAAATTGCCTGGCACGTGTAGGTGATTGGTAGATTCTGGGGAAAGTTGATGGGAATGTGGACTGTATTCATGACCACCTTGCACCTGAGCATCACAGTATTGTTGCTGTCAGATGAGTTTAGGGCTTAGACAACTCTCTCCTTTCACTGGTAACCTTCAGACCCTGAATCAAAGCCAGCTTGTTTAGCTGCCCTCATAGCTGTACCAGTTTTCCATCCTTTTTGGAGCGTTGTGCCTCTGATTGTATTAAAATAACTGGAGATAATTTGAGTTTAATTAAATTTGTTATTCATTCTTGATACTTAAACTTGTTTTGGGGGTATTTTATGGACTGATGCGGTAGTAAATTTTCCACTTTTGAAACTCCTGTGTAGCATTCTTAAAAGAAAATGAATGAATTTTGCATGGTGGATACTGATTGTCATTGGAGAGTTCTTTTGAGGATAAAATAAAAGCTAAATTTCTAAACAGGTCATTGAGGTATTTTATATTCGTTTTATTTGTGTTAAAACAGAGAACAAATCCAAGCCTGAATTACACAGCCTGGTTTCAGTGTCAATGTGATCCCAAGGCACTATTTGAATTATAGTGCATACTTTCTGACTTTTGCAGAACATAAATGACAAATGGCTTGTAAAAGAGGATCTGATGAACCCTGCAAGCGTAAATGTTAGGATCTTCTGAATCAGAAACAGGTCTAATATCACCGGCAATGTGGTGAAATTTGTTAACTTTGCGGCAGCAGTATGGTGCAGTACATGATAAATATCAAATAAAACCTGAAATAGTTAAATTAAGAATAGTAGTGCAAAAAGAGAAATAAGAAAGTGAGATCGTGTTCATGGGCTAAATGTCCATTTAGAAATTGGATGGCAGAGGGGAAGAAGCTCTTGCTGAATCACTGAGTGTGCACCTTCAGGCTTCTGTACCTCCTTCCTGACAGTAACACTGAGAAGCAGGCATGTGCTGGGTGGTGCAGGTCCATAATGATGGACGCTGCCTTTCTGAGGCACCAGTCATTAAAAATGTCTTGGATACTACGGTGGCTAGTACCCATGATGCAGCTGACTAATTTAATCACTCTCTACAGGTTGCTTCAATCCCGTGCAGTAGCTCCTACCCCACAACTAGACGATGATGCAGCCAGTCAGAATGCTCTCCATGGGACATCTGTAGTTTTCGAGTGTTTTGGGAGGGAAACAAAATCTTCTCAAACTCCTAATGAAACATAGCCGCTCTCTTGCCTTCTTTATAGCTGCATTGATATGTTGCGACCAAGTTAGATCCTCAGAGACATTGACACCTAGGAATTTGAAATTGCTCACTCTCTCCACTTCTGATCCCGCTATGAAGATTAGTTCATATTTCCCCGTCTTACCCTTTCTGAAGTCCATAATCTGTTCTTTGGTCTTTTTGATGTTGAGTGTAAGGTTGTTGCTGTAACATCACATAACTAGCTGGTATATCTTGCTCCTGTACGCCCTCTTGTCGACATCTGAGATTCTGTCAACAAAAGTTGCATCATCAGTAAATTTATAGATGGCATTTGAGTTATGCCTAGCCACAGAGTCATGGGTATAGAGAGAATAGAGTAATATGGTAAGCTGAGGTGCAGCAGTGTTGATTGTCAGCAAGGTGGAGATGATATTACCAATCCGCATAGATTGTTGTCTTCTGGTTAGGAAGTCGAGGATCCAATTGCCGAAGGAGGTATAGACCCCCATGTTCTGTAGCTTCTTGAGCAGGACTGTAGGAATGATGGTGTTAAACGCTGAGCCATTGTCATTGAACAGCGTCCTGACATAAGCACTTGTATTTGGATACTTGAACAATATCATCCTTCTAATAACTGTTTATTCTAGGTGCACAGAATCTCAGAATTTAATCATGTCTTATTCAGTTATTTTTCCATTCCTATTTTGGAGAGTTTATTCAGAATGAATCACAACCCTGCAATGACATTGCAAATCCATTGTGGTATTTATTGAGGATAAGTTTATGTTTTTTGAGTCTCTGACTGACGGGGACCTGCTTTGATGTGCATGTTTTCTCATAGTGAAATTATGATTTAAACTGTGTATCAATTCAACGTTGCCTATCTTACAAACAGAAATCAACCTCTCCAATATGGAACAACTGAAGAAGTTGTTCAAATGGCTGAACTGTCCTAACAAAAAAAAACTGGTCATTCAAAATCAATTCAAAGAATAAGTGTCTATGATCAAGGCCTCTCTCCCTTTCAGGATGACCGACCAATTTTAATTCTGTTTTATTATGTTGGATTTCAGGAATTCAGGAAAGGTTTCTGTACTTGGTGAATCACTCTCTCTCTCAATCCCTCTCTTTCTCTCAATATCGGGGGAGAGGGGAAGAGTTTGTTCTCTTCATCTTATGTTCTCGATATTTATTGATTATTTACTTATTATTTCTTTATTTTTGTATTTGAAATTTGTCTTTTGCACACTGAACCTCCAAGTTGGTGCAATCTTTAATTGATTCTGTTATGATTATTATTTTATTAGGGATTTATTGAGTATGCCCACAAGAAAATGAATCTCAAGGTTGTATATGCTGATATATATGTCCTTTGATAATAAATTTACTTTGAACATTTTTGAACTTTAAAGAACCACTAGATTCAATAATGGTTCAGGAGGACTGGAAAATTGCAAATGTTACTCCACACTTTAAGAAGGGAGGGAGGCAGATAAAGAAAATTTATGGGCCATTTAGCCTGACTTCAGTGATTAGGAAGATGTTGGAGTCTATAATTAAGGATGAGATTTCAAGATTCTTGAAGGCACATGATAAAATAGGCCAAAGTTAGCACGGTTTCCTTAAGGATAAAAATCTTGCCTGACAAACCTGTCAGAATTCTTTGTGGAAATAACAGGCAGGAAAGACAAAGGAAACTCATTGGAATTTGTTTACTTGGATTTTCAGAAGGCTTTTGACAAGGTGCCACACATGGGGCTGCTTAACAAAATAAGAGGCCATGGTGTTACAGGAAAGATACTAGCATGGATAGAAGATGGGCTGATTGATAGGAGGCATAGAGTGGCAATAAAGGGAGCCTTTTCTGCTGGTGACTAGTGGTATTCCATAGGGGTCAGTCTTGGGACTGCTTCTTTTCACATTATATATCAATGATTTGGATGATGGAATTGATGCCTTCATTGTCATGCTGCAAACAATACGAAGATAGGGGGTGTTCTGTAGGAAGACTTGGATTAGGAGAATGGACAAAGAAGTGGCAGATTTACTTATTTACTTATTGAGATACAGTGTGGAATAGGTGCTTCCAGCCCTTCAAGCCATGCTGCCCAGCAATCACCTGATTTAATCCAAGCCTAATCATGGGACAATTTTACAATGACCAATTAACTTACCAAATAGTACGTCTTTGGTCTGTGGGAGGAAGCTGGATCACTTGGAGGAAACCCACGTGATCAAGGGGAGAAAATACAAACACCTTACAGGTAGTGGCGGGAATTGAACCCAGGTCATCCGTACTGTAAAGTGTGCTAACCACTATGCCACCATGGTGCCCCAATGGAATATAGTTTCGGGAAGTGTATGGTCATGCACTTAGAAGGAATAAAGTTGTAGATGTGCAAAGGGTCTTGGGAGTCCTCGCAAAGGATTCCCTAAAAGTTACATTGCAGTTTGAGTCCATGGTAAGGAAGACAAATAAAATAATAGCATCCATTTCAAGAGGATTCCAATATAAAAGCAAGAATGGAATATTGAGGCTTTATAAGGCATTGGTAAGACCACATTTGGAGTATTGTGGGCATTTTAGGGTCCCTTATCTAAGAAAAGATGTGTTGACATTGAGAAGGTCCAGTGGGGGTTCACAAGCATGATTCTGGGAATGAAGGGTTAATGGATGAGGAGCATTAGAGGGTCTGGGCCTGTACCAGCTGGAGTTTAGAAGTATGAGGGAAGACCTCATTGAGACCTGTCAAATATTGAAAGGCCTGGACAGAGTTGATGTGGAGAGGGTGTTTCTTATATGGGGGAGTCTAGGACCAGAGGGCACATCCTTAGGATAGAAGTGACATCCATTTAGAACAGAGATGAGGAGGGATTTCTTTAGCTAGAGGGTGATGAATCTGTGGAATTCACTGCTACAGTTGGCTGTGGAAGCCAAGTCATTGGGTATATTTAAAGCAGAGGTTGATAGGTTTTTGATTAGTCAGGCAAAAAAGGTTACAGGAGAAAGCAGGGTTGAGAGGGATAATAGATTAGCCATGATGGAATGGCAGACCAGACTCATTGGGCTGAATGGCCTAATTCTACTTCTATGTCATATGGTCTTATGAGCTTAAGCAACAAAACCATTGGTTCTGACAGGATTCCAGCAAAGATCCTTAAGGAAGGTGAACCAGCACTCCTGCACCATATTAAATGCCTTGCTCCTGAATGATTGGGAAAAGGATCAACTGCCTCAGAGCTTGAGGATGCTCTAATAGTAACCATATTCAAGAAAGGAGCCAATGTAGATTGTGACCATTACAGAGGCAACTCTCTCCTGTCAACAGCAGGCAAAGTACTTGCATGTATCCTTGTCAACTGATTCCTTCTGCCATCTTAAGTATTCCCTGAATCGCAGAGTGGTTTCCACCCATCTAGAGGGACCAGGCTTGATCTTCACAGCAAGCCAATTACAGGAAAATGCTATGAACAAAGGAACCCTTTGCATTTGGTTTTCAAAGATTTGACGAGGGCATTTTATACAGTATACTGCCATGCTCTCTTACGTATACTATCAAGGCATGGCTGTCCTGACAAATATTTATGAATTCTGAGGCTAGTATATGATGGCATGTCAGCCACAGGGCTCAGCAAAAGTAGCACTTAATTAGAACCCTTCACTGTGAAGACAGGGATCAAACAGGAATGTATCATTGCACCTACCCTATTTGCCATCTTTATTGTTGCCATCCTTCCTTGGCCAAGACCTGCCACAGGGAACCCCAGTCATGTATAGAGTGGACAACAGGCTTTTCAGCCTTTGGCATTTCAAGGCCAGCACCACCACTATCATGGAGCTTCAGTATGCGGATGAAAACACCATCCCAGCACATTCTATAGAAGACTTCTGATACATCCTCAGTGCCTTTGCCAGGGCATATAGAGCTCTGGGTCTTGTTTTAAATATAAACAAAGGCACAGGCCCTACATCAGCCACTGTCCAATTGGCCCTCTGTAAAAGTTGAAAATGTTGCTCTTGAAAATATAGACCTTGGCAGTATTCTGTCCACAAAAGCAGACATCGACTCAGAGATGAACCACTGCCCACATAGTACCAGTTACCAGTTAAGCCTTTGCAAGATAAAGGAAAAGTCTTTAATGACCACGACCTACAGGTCCAAACAAAACTTTTGGTCTATAGAGCAGTTGTTGTATGGAGCTGAATCATGAACCATCTACAGTAGACACCTGAAAGCCCTGGATCAACACCACCAAAGAACCTTAAGAAAGGTTTTGAGGATCAGCTAGAAGGACAGATGCAGCAGTGTATGGGAGGAGACCAGCACGAACAGCGTTTCCACCATGATAAAACAACACCAACTCCTGTGAATAGTCATGTCATTCAGATGCCTAACACACATCTCCCCAAACAACCACTATCCACAGCCACCAGTTCACTAGAATATGTGTATCCCCGATGAGTCTTTACAGCCACTTGAGGAGCAACCAATAGACAACCCCTTAGGAAAAACCTTACTTGACTCAAGTGATCACACTAAGCTAATATGATCTTACTTGGTTATATTCATAGTCGTCTTGGTAAGAAAATTATCCTTATACCAGATTCCAAAATTACGACTGCTGAACTTGGTAGTTGCAGCTATACTGGGGATAGCGTGAATGTGCATGATGTCTTTATGGCAGAAGTGTATCACCAGGGCGACCTGTATCACTTGTCCGTGCATGTGGTCCGGGATGGCCAGTGGCCTAATTTGCTGGGCAGAAATTGAATTAAAAAGATGCCAACGATGGTGTGCTGCATCAACCGTATTGGGGGCAACCCCGCATTGAATTCTCGATTGTAAAAGCACCAATGGGTTTTCCAAGCTGACACTTCAGGTCAATATCATGGTCTGGTGGCTAAATTCAAGTTTGTGGAGAACTGCCAGCTGAAGTTTTACAAGCCCCACCCAGTGCCGATGCAATGGGACCAAAGGTAAAAGCAGAATTGGATCATTATGCAACTGTGTCTGGAGGTCAACAGTTCTCAGACTAGACCTGAAACATGTCTACAATCAGGTCATACTGGATGAAGACTCAGGTGGTTACAACGATCAACACAGACAGAGGCCTTTTTTCGATAGAGATGTCTGCCTTATTGATAACTTGGTTAAGGATACCCCGCAACCTGTACCTACCTTGATGATATTTTAGTGACTGAGACATCAGCTGCTTATCACCTTGTGATACTGGACAAAATATTATCCAAGTTAGATGAGGCTGGCTTTGCTCTAAAAAAGAAGAAATGCATGTTTTTGGCCAACTCAGTCATTACCTGGGCTTCAAAATCAACAAAATGGGTCTCCTTTCACAGGAAGGCACAGATAGAGAAGCTGCCTCCTTTCCCCCCACAGCAGTCCATAAAGGTGTGCTAGTCAAATGACTGCCACTAAGTGGTATAGACATTTCAATATTTTTCTCAGTTGACCTCACTTATTCCCTTCTTCTGCAGTTCCCATCTAAAGGAAGGAGGGAGTTACTGTATCAGATTGATTATGCGAATATGGCAAATGCACTTGTGGCTGATCGATCATGTCATGAATCAGTCGATGTTTTGGTCCCTTATTTTGGTGCCTTCCCCCTTCCTTCTCAGTCCTGATGAAGGGTCTCAGCCTGAAACATCGACTGTTTATTCACTTCCATAGATGCTGCCTGACCTGCTGAGTTCCTACAACATTTTGTATGTTCTGCTGCATTGGTGTTCTTTTTCACAAAACTGAATTTTCACCACTGAATCATTGCCTGTGCGGTGTTCTCTGTGCCAAACAGATGGCTGCACCTCAATAAGATATCCTCTTCATCTTGAGGAAAGACCTTGCCACATACCAAATCAAAATACAACTACAGGTATTGCTTTGGGAGTGGAGCATTTGTACAATATTCACTCATCTTCACCTGGAAATGTATATCCAGTTCTTCAGTCTTCTTTCACTATACAAAAGCTGACTCCAGAAGTACAATATTGTGCGGCTTCCCTCACTACAGGCACTGCAGCAGACTTTCACTGCAGCCAATGGCAGAGTTGATTGAAAATGCTAATATCTAAGTCACGTTCAGCAACCATTAGTGAAACTAAAGAAAGGAACCTGACACGCTGGACTGGCATTCCTACCCTATTGATCACCTGTGTTCTCATCAGCATTAATCATGAAAATCAGAAGCAAATGAATGCACATCAGACTGTTTGATGCATCCTGTCAATAGTCACTACCATAAAATGAAATCTGTTGGCTAATCACTGGTGCATTTTCTCTGTATTTGCCTTCCGTGTGCCTTTTACTGATTTTCTGTGGTCTTCCTGTATGGCTTACAGCCAAACTAGACACAGTTATTCAGTTGCATTAAAGGAAGTTAAATATTTTTGTGAAAAGTGACCATTCTAAGCCTTGATGACCAGATATCAGACTAAGTCTCTCACCAGAAATTCTACTATTGTGGATTAAATGCCTGATTAAGTAAGTTCAAGGAGACTGGTGCAATAACAGTGTGAGAGCATGGATGCTGTAAGGTCAAAACAGGACAACAGATTTTTTTCTCCATGGAATCACTGGTACTCACACATCCCATTAATTCACCTTGAACAATGGAATGAAAAGCCACAATATCAGCAGTCTCTCGGGTAATAACTAGCTGATTGTGCATCTTGGGAAACATGGCTGCACTCTTGTGATAAGCCAAATTGTGTTGAGTTTCAGAAAGAAGAAGGGAACAGGGATGTGGTCATGGTCAGGAGAGAAGAGGATCCTGGTTAAACATTTCTTTTCAATGATCCTTTGAATCCTTCTGCCCGTGACTGAGGTAGCCAAGCCCGATCATTCTCTCTCGAGTGTAGCCAGATTTCTGGGTATTGTCGGCCCTGTGCAGCTGGTGTCTGCAAACATCAGTTATTCTCCACCTTCTCCCGCAAAGGAAAAGACTGTTAGTGAGTGTGTTGCATTAACTGTGTGATGTGGTTGAAAAACTGTAAATGTTTCTAAGATGTGTGGTGTATGGGAGTCATGATAAGTATGAGAATTTATTTTGAGAATGGTTATTTGTAGAAGTATTAATTGCCAGAGGCAGTGATGAAGTGAGTGATGGGGATGGGGGATGCTTCACCTAGCAGTGTATGAGGGTGGTGGTGAATTAGTCAGCGTGTGTTCGCTGATCTGTTCCTGAAGCTTGATCATGTGTGACATCTAATGGGAGCACAGCTCCAAAGTAGGTTTTGTAGTCCCATTAGAACGTCAAGGCCTGTGATTGATGAAGCAGGGAGCAAACCCCAGTGTCTGGCATGCTATTTCTCTCAATGGTGCTTCCCAAGCTGTTGGCAGCATTTCAAGTGAGTGATCACTTCCGTTACTAGAAATTCCGGAAGGACATTGGTTTTCAGAGATTGCTCTTCAACAAGTATATGGGACACTTCTATCTATTGCCATTTTGTTGGAGCTAATGCAAAAATAGTTGTTTGGCATTGCTCAAGATCTTAAATCCTTGTATGAATAGCACACATAAAAAAGTCTTGGTAATATGATGTAGGAAGAGGCACATTTCCTCTTCCACTACCCAACAATGCTATTTGAGTGACTGAAGTGGAAAACAACACCAAAGGTAGATTTCATGATTAGAGGCAGAATTATTATGATATTCACATTTGACTTAACATGGGTTTATATTTTTAAATCTAATTAATGTTTTGAAACATTACATTATTGAATCAGGATTAGATTCTGTTGTGCACAATTCCATTGTAATTCACAAATGTTTCTTGCTTATTTGCTAGTTTTGTGTGCTGCAGTATTTTTTACAAGTAACATAATAGAAAGAATGTAGTATTAATTTGGAATGGATTAATGTCAAACCTAATTTATCAGAGCATTCAATCTTGAGGTGAATAGCAATTTGCAATTTGAATGAAAATGTTGGACGCCTTGATAAATCCCATCCATACAAACCAAGCTTATCTTTCAATGATTGTTGCTGAATCTGCAGACTTTGGTATTGCTGCAGAATTATACAAAATTAGAATTTTGAAATGAAGTGCTTTTATTTCAGATCTTCCATTACATTCACATATTTCAAGAGCATAAATCCCAATATGTTGTGAATTTACAAAGGTTCATATCTCATGATCATCTTTTGTTGCTCTGCATCCCCTTTTGCTGCCCAGTTTCCAAAAAATCCTACATGTGAAAGAACTAAAAAGTCCCCCTTCAGAGACAAAATTGCAAAGCTCATTTTCTGAGAAATTCCTTTTTTCTAGCTGTATAGAATTCATTGAGATGCAAGTTTATATTGAAAGGAAGTGCCAAGTGCAAGGAACTGCTGATGGCTCTGCATATGCATTTTGTGTTTTCCAGTGATTCATTTTAATTGGGATTTGCACTCAAACCACTTGTACAAATTAAGATATCCAGAGAGTTTACTTCTTTCCAAGAAAAAAATAAATGTGTTACCAAGTTTACATTAAAGCAAATAATTTAGGGAGTTTTTTAAAATTCCATATGAGCTACTTGTATATGGTTATAAATAAGGGTCTCAAACATTCCAATATGTGTATGATGCATCATTCATTTTCTTTAAATTGGAAGAATTCTTTTTATTGAACAGCCAACAACATTTGATGAAGTTTTACTAAAATAACAAGGCCTGACATTTAGTTTAGTTTAGCTTTTAAGAACTAAATAAGGACAGGTGAATTGTTTGCTGACCTTCATCTTTATTAAACTATTGAGCAGCTGGTGGCACTCAGGCTTCGATAGGAGATCACTAAATTGAACAATTATAAAAAGGTAAACACGAGGAAATCTGCAGATGCTGGAAATTCAAGCAACACACATCAAAGTTGCTGGTGAACGCAGCAGGCCAGGCAACATCTCTAGGAAGAGGTACAGTCGACGTTTTGGGCCGAGACCCTTCGTCAGGACTAACTGAAGGAAGAGCTAGTAAGAGATTTGTTACTAGCTCTTCCTTCAGTTAGTCCTGACGAGGGGTCTCGGCCCAAAACGTCGACTGTACCTCTTCCTAGAGATGCTGCCTGAACAATTATAATTCAGCTTAGCCTGCCTTAACTATGTTTGCTATATCTGAGTCAAGGAAGAATTTTTTGGGGGTGGAATGGAGGTGTGGGTTGCACCATCTGGGATGTGTTTGCTTTTTTGGCAGAAGTATTGACTTGAAACCTCCTCAGATCAGCTCAGTACCTGCACCTGCTGATCATTTTTCTGTTTAGCCTGCTCTTAATGGAGTGGATTCCCAGCACAAACCTCCTCATGGAAGGCAGTTCTGACCTGCTCACTGAGATCTGAAAAGAGCACAGTCCCTTTCATCAGCAGGCAACATGGAAGTTCTTTGAAAGCAGGTTTAGCCACATCCTCAAGCTGAAGCACCTGTCAAATAACTTGAATGTTCATTCAAAAACAATCACAGAAATACACATACTATAAAGTTATTTTGAAGAGGGTGTAAAACACTTAAAAACAACTCAAAATTCAGTCAAAGCGAAAGTCTTGTGCAACTGCAGGTATTTACTCATAAGCAGTAGATTTCAGAAGGAGTTGAATGTCAGACTGCAGTGAACCAACAGTCTGATAGTCAACTCGTCCTGCATTCCTGTGGACACATGGGATCCATCTGGACCTTGTCTGTTCCTCTGTGTACACCTTCTGGACTTATCCACAGTTAGAAAGACAAATGGTGGCATTCATGTGTGGATCTGTGAAGTTTTATGGCAGAATTTCTAGGCCATTGAGTTGCCTGGAGATTAATTTTGCACTTCCTTCTTGCACCTCAACTTGAAAAATAAATTTATATACTGGCAGCAGCCTGTGGTCCTTGTTCGTGGCTGGAAAATTTAAGCAGAGCAGGACTGACTCCAGCTCCACTCAGAATAACTCAGTTTGGTAAAGGAGTCCTGAAGAAGATATTGGGCACCCTCGTTAAATCAGGAAAACACCCCAGTGCATATTCTAGTCACCTGTCTCAGAAACTTGCAAAATGGACAGAACCCATATTTTTGGCTTTCCTTCCCTGGAGAGAAGATTTTTGGGTTGTCTTTCTGAGCTCATCTTGTGTCCACAAATGGGCACAGCAAGGTTTGATTTTTATTTCATTTTAATCCTAACTTCACACAAGGAATACTGTATCAATCCATGTAAAATATGAAAGTACTGTTTCAGTCATACATTCTATAATGTGCCTCATTTCCTTTTCAAAACACTGGACAAGTTTACAAGAGGATTTGATTGTTAGCCCCTATTTTGCCTCATCATCAAAACTTCACCTGATGTGAAGTTTAAGCCATCTGCAGATTTTCTCTAGTTTGTGATTTGTTTAAACTAACTAGCTTTTCTGAGAATGAGTCCCAAATATCTCATTTCGAAATGCTATGCAAATATGGAAATCCTTGGGCATCCAGAAGGTCTGACACTTGGAAATGGCATGCACATGCACTGTATATTAGGCTGATTAATCAATAAATAAAGTTGCATGAATATCAAAGATACTTATTAAAATGTATTGATATATTTAGTTTTTTTGTTTATTTGATAAATAGGAAGGTTTTCCAATATTGTCCCGAAGCCATGGGAGGCTAAGTTGCAGGACCAGTCAGCATCCATTCTCGAACTTTGCAAAAATGTGCATGTTTCTCTTGCCTAAGTCAAGCAGGCTTATCTTTGTGATTTTGAGTGTACTATCACAAGAAGCTAAAAGAAATCCTGTTCTAAACCGTCTTTGTAATTCATGACCTCAAAAAGGAAGTTGGATTGGGCGTATGTGTAAAAAAATTATAAAATGCTTTTGTATTTTAGATTGCCATTCAATGCTATCTGTTCAGAATAAAATGACACATACTAATAGTTGCATCAGTTATAGAAGAGCTGTATCACAATTTCCTTACAAATGTTGGTAAAGCAAATGAGAATGAACAAAGTGTACTTAGAATTCCTTTTTTATTAAACACGAACGTTTTATATTAATCTTAATAAACCTGCTTTCTACAGTTTTCCAATTACACAGTGATTCATACCAACAAGATTGGTGAAACTCAAGCCACTGAGGATATAGAACTTCTATTATTACGTTGTTTAATAATACAAATTTCACGAAATATATATGATATGCAGAATCAGATAATTCTGGCTGAAACTTGGGCTCAATTAGTACAGGTCATTGACTGCAAAGGTGTCCAAACACAGTCACTGGTGACAATGCTTTAGTGTGTGCAATAACGTTGCAACTAATGATAAAACTGCTGCTCTTATTTTCTCTGCATGTAAAGCATAATTGAGTCAGTGGAGGATGGCACTGAACGAGTACATTATCTGAGGTACTTGGTTCATTAGATGCATATAATAATGTGTATTTGTGGGTAAAGCAGGAAAATGGTGCAAAGAAAGATTTGTATTTGTATGGCATTTTTTCCCACAACATCTGCAAGAACTTTCAAAGCACTCCACATGCAATGAGTAATCTTAAAACCACTGCAGTCCCAGAATGACCTGTTGGCCTGTTGTGAGGTTAAATAACCAAACAAATTGATTTCCACATGACCTTTTCTTCTTTCTGTCTGTGTCAGCTCTTCATTCTCTGTTGCAGCCCATTCTGTTTGAGTTTCCAGTTAGATTATCATGAGGCAGAGACATAAGACTTGTGACCTCCCTCTTGGAAAATGCACGATGACTTGTATGCTGAGACTGCACAAACATTTATTTGAAATAGAGTAGCATTTCCAACATTCCATAAAGATATCAATTTGGATTCATTTATGGATCACAAGTACGTAAAACATATACATTGAAATGCATCCTTTGCATTAACAACCAACACAACCTTAGGATGTGCTGGGGCAGCCTCTAAGTGCATCCACACATTCCAGCAACAACATAGCACACCCACAATGTTCAGCAGAACATCACAAGTGATAGCAACAACATAACAACAGCATACAAGCCTCTTACCTTCCTCCCTCCCAACCACCCACTAAAACACACAGCGGGCCTCCAACCCCAGGGCAGTCCATATCCAGGTCTTCTACCTACAGTCCTTAGCCAGACTAGCAGACTCAACTATCTCAGGCCACCACGTCTAGACGTGTCATTGCGTCTCTGGCTCGTAAACATTGGGCCTCAGCTTGCAGTCATCAATGGCAAACTAAGGTCAGATTGTCATAAACTCTTTGCAGAGCTTTGTACCTTCCTCTACTTCAAATGCCCATGTAGTTTACCCCAAAGATGTTCTCAATTTGAGCCATAGTCTGTGACTGAAAATGTGCAGTTTCCCATTAATCTTCCTCACACTGTGTAAGTTTATAGCTATGGTCACTGGCCTATAAATTGAATTGTGTGTGGGTGCTTGTTTTTAATACAAGACAAAATGAATTGGAAATTGACCATAAAACATGATTGGCACTTCTGAACATAGAGAATGTAACTTGAATTGTGCAGATCTGGGCCTTTGACATGCCTACATACTGTTTGAAATGTGCTAGACAGCAGCATTGGTTTCACAGATTGTGTGATGGGTGTCTGATCTCACCTGCTGTGACATGGATATGAATTGGACACCTGGGAACAATGTAGGCTTCTCCGTGGAAGGAGATTCTCATGGAATGAGGAAGCCCCACATGAATGTTCTTTAAAGAAATATGCTAAACAGTAGCACTGATTAGGAGTCTGCCATAGAACAGTAGTTTTTTTCTGATAATTTATAGATCATATTTCTCTTTGAGGAGAATGGAACCCTTCCTTCAGACTCCTTTTGTCTTCTCACTAGATGTCACAATGTTCACTTAGAATCTTGCTCAAATCTCTGCTCTGCACATTTCCCCTGTCTCTGCCTCAGGCTACAATCCTCCATAAACAATGATGCTATCATTGGCGCTTTGTCATGCTATTGATTTCAGCCACTAAGGCAACTCCAAACTCAACACAAAGCTTGTTCATCGTTCTCTACTTGTCTCTCTTCAATGAAGAAATTGAGGGGAAAAAAAGCCTGAAACTGAGTTTTGGATCATGTATCTTAATATTTCCTTTTCCAGTTCTGTGCACTGTTCTCTGATTGTGTGAAGTATCTGAAATACTCTGCCAGTGTGCCAGCTTTGTAAATTATTACTTCTTATTCAGGCTTTTTGTTCCCTAATTACTAAAACCAAGAAAATCCGCTTACAATCAATATGGACATTTAGGCTGCAATCAAAGTTCCTGGAATCATGTCAGAATCTATAGATTTTCACCACAAATTCATATTTTCCTTATCTTTCTGTCATGTGTTTACTCCAGTTTCTGATTATTCAGCAAATATGTTTGCATTCACCTCATTATAAATTCTTCTGTATCTGCCTTGATCCATCCATTTTCCTAAAGTACTAAAGAGCTGTCCATATGGCTTTTTAGACCAGCTGGTTTATGTTGTGATGACATGTTCTTCCAATTCTCAGTGTCCAAATATGATGAGGGAAAAGTGCGTGGACAAAACTGTGATCCTTGAAATCCTAATTCTTCATTCCTCATACCACTGCAAATTTAAAATCAATGCTGTTAAATTTTTTTTTTGTACCACAGACTGGAAGGTTTGTAAAACAACTCTGTCTTACCGAACATCATCTGAAAATCATTATCAGTTGCAGAGGTTCTGGCCGAGTATCCGGTTTCACATCTAAGCATCAGTTTTTAATTTGTCAAATACAACTTACCTCTAACAAACCACTACTAGTTCTTCTTTGTTAGTCCATTCATTTATAAAAGTATTAATTTTATTCTCAAGTTCAGTTGCAAATTCCGAGAGGTTGTAATCTACTCATTCAGCTGATGCCCATATATCTCAAAACAACAGGAATTCTGCAGATGCTGGAAATTCAAGCAACATACATCAAAGTTGCTGGTGAACGCAGCAGGCCAAGCAGCATCTATAGGAAGAGGTGCAGTCGACGTTTCAGGCCGAGACCCTTCGTCAGGACTAACTGAAGACGAAGGGTTCTTGAGAAGAGGCCTGAAACGTCGACTGCACCTCTTCCTATAGATGCTGCTTGGCCTGCTGCGTTCACCAGCAACTTTGATGTATGTTGCCCATATATCTCATTTGGATTTACTGGATTTGTTCCTCCCTCCTTGTTTGATAAGATGTAACATTTGAA
Source organism: Mobula hypostoma (assembly GCF_963921235.1). NCBI lineage: Eukaryota > Metazoa > Chordata > Chondrichthyes > Myliobatiformes > Myliobatidae > Mobula > Mobula hypostoma. The sequence goes on along the minus strand of NC_086102.1, from coordinate 66,157,670 downwards.
ACAGTTCTTTTCCATAAAAAATTTGAAAATCAGTATTGTACTGCCAAAACTTCATTTTATCTCCCAAGAAAAATGATCTTACATGGTCAACTTTCTGAACCTAAAAGTAAGTTAATGAAGGAGAACAGGAATAGGAAAGCAGATTTACAGAGTCACACTGCATGGAAATAGGCCCTTCAGACAACTGTATCCACATCAACTTTCAGTCAACCACCTACCTGACTTCAAGTCTCCTCTCCATGAACATCATACCTCCGCCACCCCATTCTGCGGCCAGCCACTGTCACTGGGAGAAATTTTCAGCAGCTAACACACTGATCAGCACATCTTTGACATGAGGATGAAAACCAAAGGAAACCTATATGATCACAGAGGCAAAATGCAGACTCCACAGATAATTCCATGGCTCAGCATTGCAACTGGTCTCTGCAACAATGTGAACTACTGTGCCATTGCACGACATTTTAGCACAGATTCTGTAAGTCCGAAATAAAACAGAAAGTGTTGTAGCAGTAAAAAGAACCTCAGTGGTTCAGGTAGCATCCACGAAGACAGGTGGATGGTTCATGTTTCAGGTTGAGGCCCAGCATCAGGAGCTAGAACAGGCGGTGTGGGGATGGAAGAATGTCAAGTTGGACTGCTGAAGAGGAATATCTTCAGACATGATGAGATCTGTATGGTCTGGGAAACAGTGGTATTTGTTGTTGTGGTCATGGTACAGGGGGAGATATGAGAAGATAAACAAGAGTTGCTGTCAAGCTTCTGCAAGGAGGTTGGCAGTTCACTGTGCCACAACAGCATCACCCTTATCTGATTCTGCAGCTGCTGGAAATCTTGAACAATGCACTAAAAATACCAGAGGAGCTCAGCAAGTCAGTCAGCAACTATGGAATAAACTGCCAGCATTTCATGCCGAGACTATTCATCAGGACTGGAATATAAGGCACAGAAGCCAGAATAAGGGGTGGGGGGGAGTAATGTCAGGATGGGTAAGAAATGAGTGGACAGCTGGTATTCAGAGAGATTGAGGAGGAGTGGAGAAGACTGAGCAGCAGATATTGTGTCAGCTACTGGAAAAGGTCGAGAGGGTAAAAGGCCAGAAGGCACTGTCTAAGAGGAAGAGCAGATGTGGTTATCAGTAGGGTATGAGGACTCTTTAATAAAGAAAGTAAAGATGGAAGAAGAGCTCAACATCATGACAGGTTTGGAACTCACTGAGGTGCAGCCACAAAGGTACAAAGCTGAGGCCTCTGATGAAGACTGACTTTTCAGCAACACAAAGAGGGAGGTCAAGGAATGGTGAAGATAGAGGAGTTGAAGCAGAAGCCAAGAGTCAGTAGAAGTTAATGGAAGGGAGTCAGACTGGAGGGGAAGTATTTTGGTTGTCTATAACAATAATCTCATCTGACTACTTGACTTAAAATTGAGTTTAAATAGGTTTTGATTAAGATATAGCAGGGTAACAAATGTTAATACAGGAAAATTTCTGATCCAAGTACATCACTGAAACTAACAGTAAACCTGTATGGTAAGAAGATAATCTTCAGAAGAATATGAAAAGGTGTTACTGAAAAGAAGATTAATATTATTGTAGGAGATGGAGGATGGAAGAAAGAGTTTGTGAGAATGTGTGATACTGCCAGCAAAATAAATGGCCTGATTTATCGTGTTATTCTTTGGATATGTAACATTAAAAAGCAAAGGGACTATAAAATAAATTAGCAGGAGGTGAAGAGCAATTCACATTGTTAGTACGATTGATTTGCAATAGAAAAAGTAGTTAATTTACTTGGGTTACTGGCCAATAATTTCTTTCTATTTACTATTGGCCACACCTGACTCATTCAGGTTCTGCCAATCAAGCAGTGTTCTGTATCATTGTGATTAATGAAGGTGCTTGTTTTATATCAATTGCTGGGTGCAGCAATGCATATATTTTGCCCTCCTTGATTATGTGTAAGTATCTCTTTTTTGCCTCAATGCCTTAGCATCAGCACGTCAGACTTAATAGATTTCAGATTTTCCATTTTTAAATTTGATTTTAAATTGCCCACTCATTGCATCTGCACTACCCACAGTCTCATCCACTCGTACTACGCAAAGATATTTTTGATTTTAGTTCAATTTTCTTCCCTTCATAGCACCAGTGCTTCAGAGTTTTGATTTTATTAAATAATAAAAAGAGCATATTTGCATTTATTGATCACCTTTCAAGACGACAGCATATTCCAAAGCCATTGAAGTGCTTTGTTTTTAAATTGTGCTCACCAGGATATTCCAGGAAAATAGTAATTCAAGTTATTTTTTTTCTTATGTGTGAACCCAGATGAAGCAAACAAGAGGGGATCACTGCAGAAAATCTCCTTCCTCCATCAGTCATTATCAGCACACACTCACTTTCTGACATCTGGGAAAATGAAAAATCATGCAGATGACTACCTCATTCCCACCTCCTCCCCATTTGCTCTGATCCTATTAACATTAAGACATGCACTGTCTTCTTTCTTAAATATTTTGATGACTAACAAGTTTTTTTTGTGATAGTAAATTCTTTAGGTTCACCACCCCTGAGTGATTAAATTTACTCTGCTCCTGATATTAGGTAAAGTACCCGTTAGGCTGAGACCACCACTTGTTTGGACTCCAAGTAATTGGGAGCATTCCCCTCTGTCTCATGTACCAAGTCTTGATGGAGAACAACTGCATTTCTCTTCTCCATGATTACCACTGAGACACTGAGTGTGACTCTATCCAGCCAGTGCAACAAGGAATCAGTTATTACAGGCAATAATTTCCTTTCACTGGTATACCAGGTGTGCCATAGTCATTGTGTATTTAAGGAGCTCCTATAATTTTTTAAACTTTCCTTTCTGTCCTTTGTTCCTCTTGCTGCCTTCCTTCCTCTTTCTTGTCTTCTGGGTTTTAGGGATTTCCTTTGTGATCAAAGGTGCGGATCAGGGACTTGTATTTGATTAATTAGTTTTCCAAATGACATTTTACAATGACTAATGAAATGAATGTTGTACTGTACTGACTTTCGTTTGTCAAGGTTCAGGTATAAACTATTGGCTCGTCATTTTAGGTCTCTTGAATAAATTGTTCTGTTTCTGGGACTCCAAATTGGAGGGGAAAATAATTAATTTCATCCATGACAAGTAATAATAGAACGGGATGGACATGAGATCAGAATGAGAGTGTGTTTGCATGAAAGTCATGGACCGCTGTGTTAATTTCCTTCAACTATTTTTCAGAGGAAATGCAGAACAAATTCTTTAGAGTGAGAAATTCTGCCTCATGCTGGACAGAATGGAAAATATCTTTGAGTATAATAAATATATTTAACTGGAAAACTGGGAAACTCTATGTATCAAGCTTTGTTGTAAAGCTGTTTTTCTTTCACTTTACATTGTTTAGCTACAACCAATTTGATAGTTTATTTTATCATGTAATTGGGTAATATTGCATCCGTCCTATGCAGGTAGCAGAAACTTAAGCTATAGTGTCACCAAACAACAGGTTTTGATTCAGATAGAGCTCTTAATTTTAATACCATACAACATAGTTCTTCTTTAGGCGTAAAAGGCTGATGCCTTGTGTCTCTGACTTGACTTCTGTACATATAGGCATTGATATCCAAGCCTGTGTGGCATAGACATGAGTTATTGCTTTAAATTAAAAAGAGTATTTTGTGTTATTTACTGTTTCCTCTTAATTTCTGAAAGTTCTTAAAATGCAAATGTATTGATTTGGAATGTTGATAATGGAAGGCATTTTTCTGAAAAGAAAATATATGCAAGTCTCAAAATATGACAATTATTCCCCAAATTATAAAACACAAAGAAGAGATCTGATGAATATTTAAAAAAATAATTCTGTAAATGATAACAAAAAGCAATATTTTCTCTGGTATAGAAATATTAAGCTATGTTCTCCAATCAACAATCACATCTGATAATAATTCATGTGCACTGTTGCCTAAACCATTACCATGGTGACAGGCTACATAAATATGCATTACCTCATGATATACAAATTCATTCAGTTACAACATTCTGAGCAAGCACCATTTTTATTATGACTTGCCCTACAAGTCATTGAGAATATGTTACTTGGAAGGATAATTGATCAGCCTAATCGCAAGCAAGGCAGGACATGTTAAGGGATAAAATAAAATGGCACTGCCCTTTCATGATACCCTTTATATCTGATGCTGTTAAGTAATTTGGAATAGCTGTTGTTAAGTGGATTGAAGTAATTACTTTGTCACATTTTAGACATTCACCCTTTCTTCGACATCACCTTCAACTTGGACCATCTTTAGAATTGCTCTTTGGCCACGTCTGATAAAGTACTGCTGGGAAGTGCTTAGCCAGGAGCTGGGTATCTTAGATCATAACTATAAAAAATGTGCTATCCATTCTCTCATTGAGTGACAATATTGATAAAAGAATCAGTAAACTAGTTGGAATATTAGATCACCTGCTCTGGTGTACATGTGACTCCAGTCTTAACAACCAGTTTGAATCATAACTGTATCCTCAATTCAGGGAAGTTGTTTATAGATAATAAATGCTGAAATGGGCAGTATAATCCCTGTCCCATAAACAAACAAACAAATAACAGCTGGGGAGCAGATAAGAAAACAAAGGATGGGAGAGATTATTGCTGATCAGTGCGGGATGACTGCCAGGAATACATGAGATGGGGACACTGCAAATGGCACCAAAGAACTTTGGAGATGATGAAGGATAATGTGGTGTGGATGCTGGAGGAGTAACTAGACAATGTAGTGGAGGAGCCGTTTGATCATAGGAAGATCTTATAGGAGCTCCAGCATATAGAACATGCCGGGAATGGATGTCAGGGGGAATTCCTTGAGGCCAAGCAGAACCAAGAAGATCATATCAGATGAATCCATGCTTCTGTCCTAATTTCAGTTGAAGGGTCTACGACTTGAAAAATTGACTCAAACACGAGGAAATCTGCAGATGTTGGAATTTCAAGCAACACGCATAAAAGTTGCTGGTGAATGCAGCAGGCCAGGCAGCATCTCTAGGAAGAGGTACAGTCGCCGTTTCGGGCCTAGACCCTTCGTCAGGACTAACTGAAAAAAGAGCTAGTAAGAGATTTGAAAGTGGGAGGGGGAGGGGGAGATCCGAAATGATAGAAGACAGGAAGGGGAGGGATGGAGCCAGGAGCTGGACAGTTGATTGGCAAAAGGAATATGAGAGGATCATGGGACAGGAGGCCTAGGGAGAAAGAAAAGGGGGAGGGGTGGGGAAAACAGAGAATGGGCAAGGGGTATAGTCAGAGGGACAGAGGGAGAAAAAGGAGAGAGAGAAAAAGAATGTGTGTGTATATAGAAATAAATAAATAATGGATGGAGTATGAGGGGGAGGTGGGGCATTAGCGGAAGTTCGAGAAGTCAGTATTCATGCCATCAGGTTGGAGGCTACCCAGATGGAATATAAGGTGTTGTTGCTCCAACCTGAGTGTGGCCTCATCTTTACAGTAGAGGAGACCGTGGATAGACGTATCAGAATGGGAATGGGACGTGGAATTAAAATGTGTGGCCACTGGAAGATCCTGCTTTCTCTGGCGGACAGAGCGTAGGTGTTCAGCAAAACGATCTCCCAGTCTGCGTCAAGTCTCACCAATATATAGAAGGCCACATCGGGAGCACCGGACGCAGTATATCACCCCTGCCGACTCACAGGTGAAGTGTCGCCTCACCTGGAAGGGCTGTCTGGGGCCCTGAATGGTAGTGAGGGAGGAAGTGTAAGGGCATGTGTAGCACTTGTTCTGCTTACAAGAATAAGTGCCAGGAGGGAGATCAGTGTGGAGGGATGGGGGGGAAACGAATGGACAAAGGAGTCATGTAGGGAGCAATCCCTGCGGAAAGCAGAGAGGGGGGGAGGGAAAGATGTGCTTAGTGGTGGGATCCTGTTGGAGGTGGCAGAAGTTACAGAGAATTATATGTTGGACCCGGAGGCTGGTGGGGTGGTAGGTGAGGACCAGGGGAACCCTATCCTAGTGGGGTGGCAGGAGGATGGAGTGAGAGCAGATGTGCGTGAAGTGGGGGAGATGCGTTTGAGAGCAGAGTTGTTGGTGGAGGAAGGGAAGCCCCTTTCTTTAAAAAAGGAGGACATCTCCCTCGTCCTGGAATGAAAAGACTCATCCTGAGAGCAGATGCGGCAGAGATGGAGGAATTGCGAGAAGGGGATGGCATTTTTGCAAGAGACAGGGTGAGAAGAGGAATAGTCCAGATAGCTGTGAGAGTCAGTAGACTTATAGTTGACATCAGTAGACAAGCTGTCTCCAGAGACAGAGACAGAAAGATCTAGAAAGGGGAGGGAGGTGTCGGAAATGGACCAGGTAAACTTGAGGGCAGAGTGAAAGTTGGAGGCAAAGTTAATGAAGTCAACGAGCTCAGCATGCATGCAGGAAGCAGCGCCAATGCAGTTGTCAATGTAGCAAAAGAAAAGTGGGGGACTGATACCAGTATAGGTTTGGAACATAGATTGTTCCACAAAGCCAACAAAAATAGCTAGGAGCCATACGGGTGCCCATGGCTACACCTTTAGTTTGGAGGAAGTGGGAGGAGCCAAAGGAGAAATTATTAAGAGTAAGGACTCTTAATAATTTCTGTATGTTAGAGAGCACTTAGTCAGATAATCAGGTCTCGTGGCAAAAGAGAGAACAGAGAAGCCCCTCTACTAATGCCCCACCTCCTCCTCGTACCCCATCTGTTATTTATTTATATACACACATTCTTTCTCTCTCTCTCCTTTTTCTCCCTCTGTCTCCCTCAATATACCCCTTGCCCATCCTCTGTTTTTTCTCGCCCTCCCCCTTTTCTTTCTCCCTAGGCCTCCTGTCCCATGATCCTCTCATATCCCTTTTGCCAATCAACTGTCCAGCTCTTGGCTCCATCTCTCCCCCTCCTGTCTTCTCCTACCATTTTGGATCTCCCCCTCCCCCTCCCACTTTCAAATCTCTTACTAGCTCTTCTTTCAGTTAGTCCTGACGAAGGGTCTCGGCCCAAAACGTCAACTGTACCTCTTCCTAGAGATGCTGCCTGGCCTGCTACGTTCACCTGAAAAATTGACTATCCCTTTCCATCTGCAGAACTGCCTGATGTGCTGAGTTCCTTCAGCATGTTGTTTGTTACTCTAGATTCTGCCATCTTCACACCCTTGGGTCTTGTTACCTCTATTAGACTAACCAGAAATTTGAATTAAACAATCTGACTTAATCTTCAAGGGATTGTTGGCTCTGGAACACATGTTGGTTTTTTTGTGTCTCCATTCCTTGTCCAAACAATTCTAGAGCCAACTTGTGCTTGGATTTATAGTTAACTCCTCTTCCCATTACCATCTGCTCCTCCACTCCAGCCCTTCTCTATTCGATCACCTGGGATTAAAATGCTTTCAAGGCTTGTAGAGAAATCTACTCTCAGTATCTGTCAGAGGTCCTATAAAATAAATTTGGGCATGTGTCTGCCGTAATGTTTTCTCCAACACAGTTTATCCCATAATATTGTAGTTCTTGTCTCAATTTAATAAGTTCAATAGGAAGTATGGAACTTATGATGGAGCAGAAGTAGGAATGTAAAGTACCTTGACAACCTTGTAATTTGTCTAATATTGAGTTGGTGGGTTGATTGCAGCCTTTACGCAGTGATAGTTTCAGGACTGTAACAGGATCCTGAACCTTCATATTTATGCATATTTTAATGGATTATTTAGAAGCATTTCTATATTCAATAATATTGAACTGATCTGACTGACATAAAATTGCCTTGTTTGCTACATAAAATTGCCTTGTTTGCTAAATCTCAGCACTGCTTCCTGTTCCAACATTCTGTATAGTATGATTACTCATTTGAAATGAGGAGCTTTTACATTTAATATTTTACATAGTTTAAAATCTCAGCTGAATTTCAGCACTCCCAATTTCTGATCATAAATATTCCATAATTGTACCTTAGCCTCTGAGCAGAAATATAATGACTCATGATAACAAAAATCTCTCCTCATATTTGGGTAGCCTTGCAACTTTTCATCCTTCCAATTCTTGCATCATTTGGGCCACAAAATATTTGTGAATCATTGTTAAAGATATCAAACTAATCCATGAGCTATATATGTGATCTAACAGAATAGTAGAGGGGCTTCTCTGTTCTGTCTTTTGCCACGTAGCCTGATTATCTGACTAAGTGCTCTCTAACATACAGAAACTGATACAATTTACTGAAGAAGGCTCTGCCCATGATTCACATTGCAAGGATGTAGTCTGACAATGCGGGCAAATGTTGTACAGTGGCCTTCTGAAGGAAGTAGATTGTGCAAAATGTGCAATTTGTTTTTCTACTGTATATGTAGTTTTGTCTCTAATTTTCTTTCCTGTAACTCATTGTATGACATACATACTTTCTTCAAAAGTTGACATGTTGGGCCTCTGGACATCTCAGCTTTTAAGATTTTCAGAAGGCATTTAGTCAACAAGGTTAGTGCATACAGAACCAAGGGTAATAAACTGACATGGAAGGAGAATTGGTTTATGTACAGAAAGCAAAGAGTGAAAATAAGCACATCTTTCTCCAGTTGACAGGTTTGGAATGGGCCCTTGAGAACCACATATTCATGATCTCTGTCAATAATTTGAGGGGACCAACATTTCATATTTCCAATTTGCTGATTGTACAAAAGTAGACGATTTGTGAGTAAGGACGAGAATGTCATCAAATTGTGCAGCACAAAAACAGACCCTTCTGTCTTCCATATTACTGCTGACCTTTTTGCCATCTGCCCACATCCCATTTACCTGCATTAGGTCAGTATCCTCTCATGCCTTGCAAATTCAAGGCTTGTCTAAATTTATTCAGATGCTCTGGTTTCCTCCGACATCCTGAATACTTGCAAGTTGGTGGATTAGATGACCATTAAGAATTCTCACACATGTGGGTGAATGGTAGATCCTGGGGGTGAATTGATAGGAAGGTGGGGAGAATTCATATGAGTCAGGGATGGATCAGTGCAAAATTGGGTGCTTGGTGGTCGCTGTGGATTCAGAAGGTGGAAAGGCCTGTTTCTGTGCTGTATTTCCCTGTAAGTATAAGTTTCTATATTCTAGACAAATGCATTCCAGACACAAATGGGCTGGCATGTTCTGTGCTGAACAGTGCTGAATTTAGCTGATTAAGCTGAAGGACAGTATTGCACAGAAAATTACAGAGCTAACCATTATTGAGAGATAGCTGGGACAGGTCTTCTTCTTTTCTGGCATTTGGATGGTGTGACATTTGAAAGGTCAAAGTGACTATTAACTTCAATTTTGACACAATTTGCTTTGATTTACATTGTTTAGTGTTCCAGTTACAGACCTGGACAAAAATTTGAATCATATTTGAAAACGTAAATTAGTTTTGACAATTTCAATCAGAAAATGTATTGCTCTTGTGTTACCATACCCATGTAAATTACCCTTGTGTTACTCTACCCATGTAAATTAATATCCAGTTCGCTGCGGATGAATTACCGATCTTCTTGAAAACATTTGATAAGATGGTGTGACTATTTGAAAAGAGCACTCTGGATACTGCAGTCAGTGGCCTCTGTACACCTGGTTAATGTCAGCCAATTATGAGGCAGCGACTCAGTGCATAAAAGCATGCAGACATGGTCAAGAGGTTCAGTTGTTGTTCAGATCAAACATCAGAATGCGGAAATGTGATCTAAAGGACTTTTACCATGGAATGATTGTTGGTGCCTGACGGGGTGGGCTGAGTATCTGAACAACTGCTGAACTCCTGGGATTTTCATGCGCAACAGTCTCAAAGTTAAAAAGTACAGTTATTATCGAAGTGTGTTTATTTTTCACAACCTTGAGATTTGTCTCCTTTCAGTCAGCCACGAAACAAAGAAACCCAATTGAACCCATTAAAAAACAAAGAGGACCGTCAAACACCCAGTGTGCAGAGAGAGAGAGAGAGAAACACACACAAATTGTGCAAACAATAAAACAAGCAACATTCAAAACTCTAGTTCACAAAACTAGGCATTACTACAGCTGATCCAAAAGTCCTCAGTCCAGCACAGAGACATGGGGTGCGGAGCATCCCTGGCCTCTGACCCCAACATCCTGACCATTTCAATCTGTCCTGGCACTTAAATCGTCCAAACCTCAGGTCATTCCTCATTTCCTGTCATTTCAATATGCCCTCAGGCTCCAGCTCTGCTGCTTCAATTTGGCCAGTGCCTGACCTTTCTAACTCAACCCGGCTCTTAAATCGATGAAACCTCAGATCTTTCCTCAACTTCACCTTGTCTCCGCTGCATCAAATTGCCTCCAAATCCACTCCGGCCCAGACAAAGCTGAAACCGTCCTGCCTGTCTGAGACCCCAGCCCACACCGCAAAAATGCCAGGTCATATGGGTGATTCAGCTCAACTCCGACAGGGAAGCCACAGGCCTCTATTTACAGCTAGTGTTTACCAGAAAAAGTGTAAAAAGCAAAGTATGTAGTTACTTTCTTTGTTTCATTGGCCTCCATCAAGTAGTCACTGAACTTCAGCAGTGCCATCTTAAACCTGAAGTCTCCAGAATTTACAGAGAATGGTGCATAAAACAAAAAAAAATTCAGTGAGCAAAACTGCCTTGTTATTGAGAAAGGTCAGAGGAGAATGGCCAGACTGGTTCAAGCTGACAGATAGACGATATTAACTTAAATAACCAGACGTTACAACAGTGGTGTGCTGAAGAGCATCCCTGAATGCACAGCATGATAAACCTTGAAGTGGATGGGCTACAGCAGCAGAAAACCACATACACTCAGTGGCTACTTTATTGAGTACAGGAGGTATTTAATAAAGTGACCACTAAATGTACATGGTGGGTGAATGGGAACAGTCCTTAAGCATATTATTACTTGGTGTTAACAGACTTCAGCGGCAATCAGTAATTAATATTTTAACATTGAAGCTCCTTGTAAGTACATAAATTGAGAGTATGAAACATTATTGCGTACAGACAAATTAGCTGAGAATTGCAGTATAATATGAGCACTTTGCATACAAAGGAAAAGCTTTAACACTCGGAATAAGACCCTTGTGATCCCAGCTGGTACAAATTCAATGGGATTTTGAGCTGAAATACAGAGCGGAGGTGAACAATTTGCTAGTTGACTGCAGTGTGGCAAACTCTTTAAGTGCATCTTAAATGATGTAGATATGTTGAATAGCTAGATTTTGTTTTAGAAAGTTTCCTTTTTTTGTTGCTTCTACATTTCGCACAACATTGGTTGTGAAGATGTTGTTAAAATAATTTTAGTGTCTGGCCAAAATGAAATGATCAAATGACATTGCAGGATATAACCATCTCTCTGCCAATTTTTGTCCATTCCAGAAATATATATGTTGCTGAGTACTCCTTGAACAAATCTCTTCATGCTTGTCTATATTGCGTTTCATATGCCTGTCAATGTTCAGCTTCAGAAAATTTGTACGTAAGATGTGCTTGCACCCGCAGTAACTTGGAGGGAGAAAGTACTTCTGTTCTTAGCACTGAGGACCTACTGGTCACGTACATGGTGGCACTTGGGATATGTAGGGATCATGGGAGATTTGGGGAAAGTGAGTTGTGGCTATTGAAACAAACTTTGACAGATCCCTACGTCTACTGCTCTCACTGTGCATATGGACACAGCTATGCAGCGAGCTAAACAGCTAATCAAAAATCACTCGTGGTTTCTTTCATGGTTTATAATAAGATTTTGTTCTTTCTGTGAAAATGCAGAGAGTTAAGTAAAATACTTATTGAATTCAACACAGAATTATTGCGTGTCTGATATGCTAACGCTATCCAATATTCTCACAGTAAGTGTTAACTAATGCAGTACACATACCCAACACTTCATGCGCCCAATTCATGCTGGGCCAGTTAACCATGAGGAGAGGGTGAGTTGCTTAGCTTGAAGCCCTGTTGTGGCATGATTAGCCGTGTTGAGATCAATAAGAACATAGTTCCAATGGCTCTTCTGGTTTCATTAAAACTAAGCAAAACTTTGCTGTTGGTAAAGAACTTGATATCATCTAGTTCTGTGTCCAGCCGTTCTGCTACCATCTCTGCCATCTCCACTGCCAGAACAGCAGCACCTAATTCAAGCCTTGTTTTGGTGAGATCTGATTTGGAACCAAGCTTTGCTTTGCCCAGGATGAATCCATCTTCACTATATCCAGCAGTGTCTGCAACCTTCAGGTATGCAACAGTAGCAATAGCTTTAGTTGACACATCACAGAAGATGAAGACATCTTTCTTTTGCGGTGCAGATACTGGAATCTTCAAACCTTTAAGATCCTGAAGGGAATAACACCACTGCTGCCTCTGCTAATGTTTCTCATTAGGGAGTAGGACATCTGATCACAAGTGTCCTTAACATGAAGTGCTCCTGGATACGGACTGGAGCACCAAATCCAAGAGGGTCAAATAGGCTGGTGATAATCAATAGCAACCCATGATGCTTAAACAGTCTTTTGGTATTAATGACTTAAAAGCAAGGATATCAGTAATGAGGTTCCATCCAAGGCCCAGACCATGCTGAGTAGAAGAGAAGTCGTGTCCAAGATCAAGATTCTGTAGACTTTTGGCCAGATCTAAAGATGGGAAACATTGCATCACCTCAGTTCTGTTGGATGCAGTCTTATGCAGTCTGGGATTAGACTGCGCCAATATGACCTGTGCTGCTTTCAGCATGCTGACTGCTTCTTCTGCTTTAGAAAATGATTTAAGACCATCATCAACATAAAAACATATCCCCATTCTTCAGTTCAAACTTCCTTTTCTGCCTTGATAGCTGCCCTCTGAAAGACGTAGACTGCCACAGCTGATGAATGACAGTTACCAAATACATGAACTCTCACGCAGTACTCCAGTGTCTCGTTGTCCAGTTGGTAGTCACAAAACCACAAGAATCTGAGCTAATCTGGATGATCCTCTCTCAGAAGGAAGCCATGGAACACTTGTTCGATGTCTACCATCACTTCAATGGACTTTGTTCTGAAGCGCATGAGAAACCCAAGCAGACTGTTGAAGTTTGGACCCCACAGGAGCACATTGTTTAGTGACATACCGTGGAACTGTGCACTTGAATCAGAAACAGATCATGTTTGTGCAGGTTTCTAGGGGGTGGTAAACCCCAAAGTTGGGCAAATTCCAGTTTTCTTTGTTGGAGTCTGGTGCATGACTGTTCCTGAAGAGTCTCTGCATGAACTCTATGGAATGATCTTTCATTTCTGGTTCCCTTTCCAATGTGTGACTGAGGGACATGAGTCAACTAAGGGCCTGCTGTCCATTTTTTGGTAGGGGTTGTCATAGAGAGCGGAAATGATGGGGAGCTACCCAACTGTTTGACTCATCTTTGCTAGACTCTTTGTTCATTATATGAAGGAAGACGTCTTATAGTCACCTTCCAAGTGACAGAAAACCAGCTTGCCTAAATCTGCCGGAATCAAGTACATGTTACTTCACCCACTATGACCTAACCCAGGTCCAGTCATTGGGCATAAGGTGCATTGTGCTGACCGTTGCGATATTCATGTACCTTATGTGCATGGGTTGTATCTCTGCCAAGCATCAGGGGTTTGGATTTCATCCCTGTTATTGGGAATATGATCACATTCAATAATGAGGATTGGCTAGGATAAGCAGATCTCTTCTCCTATTGACCCTATGATTAATTCACTGCCTGTTCTTCCAGCATGTCTTCAGAGTACTGAATCTGTCAAAGAATGTTAATTTTGACAACGACATTTTGTTCTGATCATCCAATATCACATATGCCTTTTTTTGTGCTCAGGATGTCCTTTTGAGTAGATGCTGATGAGGCATATTTTAGAGCAGGATTTGCATTGGAAGCTTTTCCCACATATCTCTGTGCATGAGGAAGTAGCTACATCTGATAGGTGCTCTGCTGGCTTCCTGCCATGCTCTTGTGTGGGTGTGCTGGAACCAGTAATAATCCAAGGTGCTGGCCTGGAATGAATTGCTGATATGTACTGGATACTGCTGCACTGAAGATCCCGGCTGCACCTAATGACTCTGTGACCTCTGTCTCAGAGGCCGACATTAGGCTGTCTTTAAAGAGAGTGAACCCTCGCAAGACAGAAGGTCCCGATGAAGTACCTGGTAAGGCTCTGAAAGCCTGTGCCAACCATCTAGCAGGAGTATTCAACCTCTCACTGCTATGGGCAGAAGTTCCCACTTGCTTCAAAAAGACAACAGTTATACCAGTGCCTAAGAAGAATAATGTGAGCTGCCTTAATGACTATTGTACAGTAGCACTCAAATCGACAGTGATGAAATGCTTTGAGTGTTTATGACTAGACTGAACTCCTGCCTCAGCAAGGACCTGCACCCATTGCAATTTGCCTATCACCACAATAGGTCAACAGCAGATGCAATCTCAATGGCTCTCCACACAGCTTTAAACCACCTGGACAACACAAACACCTATGTCAGGATGCTGTTCATCGACTATAGCTCAGCATTTAATACCATCATTCCCACAATCCTGATTGAGAAGTTGCAGAACCTGGGCCTCTGTACCTCCCTCTGCAACTGGATCCTTGACTTCCTAATTGGAAGACCACAGTCTGTGCGGATTGGTGATAACATATCCTCCTCGCTGACGATCAACACTGGCGCACCTCAGGGGTGTGTGCTTAGCCCACTGCTCTACTCTCCATATACACATGACTGTGTTAGGCATAGCTCAAATACCATCTATAAATTTGCTGATGATACAACCATTGTTGGTAGAATCTCAGGTGGTGACAAGAGGGCATACAGGAGTGAGATATGCCAACTAGTAGAGTGGTGTCGTAGCAACAACCTGACACTCAACATCAGTAAGATGAAAGAGCTGATTGTGGACTGCAGGAAGGGTAAGACGAAGGAACACATACCAATCCTCATAGAGGGATCAGAAGTGGAGAGAGTGAGCAGTTTCAAGTTCCTGGGTGTCAAGATCTCAGAGGATCTAACCTGGTCCCAACATATCGATGCAGTTATAAAGGCGGCAAGACAGTGGCTATACTTCATTCGGAGTTTGAAGAGATTTGGCATACACTCAGAAACTTCTGTAGATGTGCTGTGGAGAGCATCCTGACAGGCTACATCACTGTCTGGTATGGGGGAGCTACTGCACAGGACCAAAAGAAGCTGCAGAAGGTTGTAAATCCAGTCAGTTCCATCTTGGGTACTAGCCTACAAAGTACCCAGGACATCTTCAGGGATCAGTGTCTCAGAAAGGCAGCGTCCATTATTAAGGACCTCCAGCACCCAGGGCATGCCCCTTTCTCACTGTTACCATCAGGTAGGAGATACAGAAGCCTGAAGGCTCACACTCAGCGATTCAGGAACAGCTTCTTCCCTTCTGCCATCCGATTCCTAAATGGACATTGAACCCTTGAACACTATCTCACTTTTTTTTAATGTAGAGTATTTCTGTTTTTTTTAACAAGTTTTTAATCTATTCAATATATGTATACAGTAATTAATTTACTTATATTTTATTATTTATTTTCTCTTCTATATTATGTATTTCATTGAACTGCTTCTGCTAAGTTAACAAATTTCATATCACATGCCAGTGATAATAAACCTGATTCTGATTCTTTACAGTCTTTTGCTTGGTGCTCTCTTGAAGCACAACACTTGAAACGTATTGAGGGCTCTTTCAGAAAGCACCTCTGGTTTGTGAGCAGTTTTTCTCTGAATCCTCTGCATTTCCTTAAGGGTTGAGATTTCATATAGATGGAGCATTGTCTATCAGCATTCATAACAGAGCTTTCTATTTCAGTGTTGCTGACCGTGGTAGGCTTCTGGTTTGTGATGCTTTTGCTGGAGACCTCTCTTTGAATGACTTTTTACTGGAAGTTGAGAGCAGAAAACACATTTAATGCATTTCATATTTCTGCATGACGGCAGGTGAAGTTCACAAAGAAAGAAAGTGGTGCATAGGGGACATGATACTTTGTTTTATACCTGAAACTGTTGCTTATCCACTGTTCTCGGATACTGTTTGATGGTTTCTTCACTATAGGGTTTATTCCTCTTGCTGCATCCAAGAAACTCATCCCTAGTAGGTATCACTCTTTTTTTTGTGTCTGGCAGTTCTGACAACAGATCTGCAAGCTCTTGTAGCTTCTGCAATTCTTTGTGTAAGAGTTTTGGAAAATTATCAAGTCTACGGAGGAGAAATTTTGCAATTGCCTCTGGAGAACTGTAGCATTTGTTCAGCCCCTGCCACAGCATTTGTAAACTCATAGCTGGATTATTCTTCTGAACTGTCCAAATGTTTCTTGCACTTTGTAGTAACTCCCCATCAATCCACTTACAGAGAAGGTCTAGGTCTTTGCTAGGTTTGAGACTTAGTCCTTCCACAGCATTGAGAAAGCTCAACTTCCAGGACAGATAACTGGCACACTGTTTGTTGAACACTTCTAGTCCCACTGAGACTAGGTCCTTATAAACCGGATACCAAGCAAAGTGTAATGCACTTGCAGCTCCTGAATCAAAACATTATGAAGATGGTTTGCCAATTGTGTTCCTGGGATGTATAGAAGTTCATTCCCTCCATGTCTGTGCAGATGGGACTGGCATCAGTAGCAACACCTGACTGATATCTTTTCTGTGATAGAACTGCAGAAGAGGGTGTTGTGTATCTTTCTGTCAATACCTGGACCATGTGAAAGACAAGGTGGCTGAGTTGTGTGGGCAACTTTTCCTTGTAGAGCTGGATCACTGTCTTTTATAGCCGAAATGTGTTTGGACATATTCTTTGGTAAACTGCACTGGCTGTTGTGACGGCAAAGCCTAACTCATTCCAGTGAAAGACTCACAACTGTCCAAGTCAGCTGCTGCTTCATACACGTTTGCCTTTGCTGAGGCAGCTTCAGCTTCACACTCTCCCTTTAATGTACTTAATGTAGCCTCTATACAGCGGCATGCAAAAGTTTGGGCACCCTGATCAAAATTTCTGTTACTGTAAATAGCTAAGCAAGTAAAAGATGTCCTGATTTCCAAAAGGCATAAAGTTAAAGACGACACATTTCTTTAATATTTTAAGCAAGATTACTTTTTTATTTCCATCTTTTACAGTTTCAAAATAACAAAAAATGAAAAGGGCCCGAAGCAAAAGTTTGGGCACCCTGCGTGGTCAGTACTTAGTAACACCCCCTTTGGCAAGTATCACAGCTTGTAAACGCTTTCTGTAGCCAGCTAAGAGTCTTTCAATTCTTGTTTGGAGGATTTTCGCCCATTCTTCCTTGCAAAAGGCTTCTAGTTCTGTGAGATTCTTGGGCCATCTTGCATGCACTGCTCCTTTGAGGTCTATTCACAGATTTTCGATGATGTTTCGGTTGGGGGACTGTGAGGGCCATGGCAAAACGTTCAGCTTCCGCATCTTGAGGTAGACCATTGTGGATTTTGAGATGTGCTTAGGATCATTATCCTGTTGTAGAAGCCATCCTCTTTTCACCTTCAGCTTTTTTTTTACAGACAGTGTGATGTTTGCTTCCAGAATTTGCTGGTATTTAATTGAATTCATTCTTCCCTCTACCAGTGAAATGTTGCCCGTGCCAGTGGCTGCAACACAAACCCAAAGCATGATCGATCCACCCCTGTGCTTAACAGTTGGAGAGGTGTTTTTCTCATGAAATTCTGCACCATTTTTTCTCCAAACATACCTTTGCTCATTGTGGCCAAAAAGTTCTATTTTAACTTCATCAGTCCACAGAACTTGTTTCCAAAATGCATCAGGCTTCTTTAGATGTTCCTTTGCAAACGTCTGACGCTGAATTTTGTGGTGAGGATGCAGGAAAGGTTTTCTTCTGATGACTCTTCCATGAAGGTCATATTTGTGCAGATGTCGCTGGACAGAACAGTGCACCACCACTCCAGAGTCTGCTAAATCTTCCTGAAGATCTTTTGCAGTCAGTTGGGGGTTTTGATTTGCCTTTCTAGCAATCCTACGAGCAGTTCTCTCAGGAAGTTTTCTTGGTCTTCCAGACCTCAACTTGACCTCCACCATTCCCGTTAACTGTCATTTCTTAATTACATTACAAATTGAGGAAATGGCTACCTGAAAACACTTTGCTATCTTCTTATAGCCTTCTCCTGCTTTGTGGGCATCATTTATTTTAATTTTCAGAGTGCTAGGCAGCTGCTTAGAGGAGCCCATGGCTGCTGATTGTTGGGACAAGGTTTGAGGAGTCAGGGTATTTATAAAGCTTTGAAATTTGCATCACCTGGCCTTTCCTAACGATAACTGTGAACAACCCATAGCCCTAACAAGCTACTTAAGGTCTGAGACCTTGGTAAAAAGTTATCCGAGAGCTTAAATCTCTTGGGGTGCCCAGACTTTTGTATGGTGCTCCTTTCCTTTTTTTCACTCTAAAATTGTACTAAACAAAAATAATACACTAATCTTGCTTAAAATATTGAAAAGAATGTTTCATCTTTAACTCTATGACTTTTGGAGATCAGTTCATCATCTTCTCACTTAACTATCCACAGTAATGGAAATTTTGACCGGGGTGCCCAAACTTTTGCATGCCACTGTATATGCTCTCTCCACTTCTGTACATGCTTTCTCAATTTCACACTTAGAGTACGCTGCTCTCATTCTTGCTGCTTCAGTTTTTGCACAAAATTGTGCTGCAGCGATGATAGTTGTTTCATTTGAGTGTTGTGAAGATGCAGTAGATGAGCCACATTCTAACCTGACCTCCAGGTCTTGGCAATTGATGTTGTTTGGGCTGGATGTTGACATTATTGTCTAAAGCATCAGATGCGTCTTCAGTCTGGGGCAATGTGTTTGAAGTCGAGCTCTCTTTTCAGTCTATTGGCCTCTCTGTGTGTGTGGACAAAGCTGTGCAGAGAGCTGAACAACCTCTCAAAAATCACCTGAGAAGAAGCTTTCTTTCAGGGTTTTCAATTAGATTTCCTTTTTTTCTCTGTGAAATTGCAGTGTTAAGTAAAATACATAATGAAATCAACAGAGAATCATCATGGACATGAATATACTAATACTATCAATTATTCACAGAACAGGCGTTAACCAAGGGAGTACACATATGCAACACTCCCTATCTATGCAGTGTAAACACATAGTGCAAAGATAAACCAAAACATAATAATTCCTTCAAAATATATCTACTAAATGATTGCCAATATTACCAAAATATTAAGACTTACAGATATTGCTGTTCAAGGGCAAATAAAGAGAAAATGGAAATGAATGTCTTTCCATTGTGTGCTTCAAATCAGAATTAAAAAGCTACCCACAGAGGAAGTGATATGTAAAAATGCTTGCCAACAGGAAGTGATGCTCATACAAAGTGAACTGCTCCTCCAGAGACAGGAACACTGAGCCTTGCCCCTAATTTAGTTGAATTTCAACATGGCAAAAATTTCAAGTCTTTTGACAATCAAATACAAATGTGTAATATTTATAATGATTAAGATGTGAAGAAGAATCATTTCAAAATGTTTAAACAGTTGAATGGAATGAAAAATAAAATATTCAAGTACAGTATTTTAGTCATTCACACACATTATCCTCCGTTGAAATGAATGGGAAAGAAGTACTTGTGACAGTTGCAACCTGCCATGAATTTTTGAGTGAATTCTTTGAGTGAAAACTTAGTGTTTTTTGTGGGATAAACAACTATTATGTTAACCTTTCAATGAATACTTCCAAATTAGTTTGATTTGCCATACAGCATTGAATTGAGACTCGTACCACTTCGATTGTTCTCCAAAATTGTTTTTCTGTTGTTTGTTAATTTAAAAAATGAAAATGTACAACCTGAGGTAAAATCATAATTCAAATTGAAAAGGCACTTCTTTTACTTCTTTTACCCCTTTTACCCAGGCGGTTTGATAGAAGTGTGGAAAGATGGCGTACCTTCAACAGTGATCTGAAAGACCTGGCCAAGTGGATGACAGAAGCCGAAATTACTCTGGCTGACAACAAGATGGAGGCTGAAAATATAGATCCAGTGAGAATGAAGCAAGTAATAAAGGTAGTAATGCCTCATAATACCCAGTTTGGTGAAATATCAGCTACTACATGTTCGATGAATTTCTGGTTTAGAATTAAGTATAGAAGTTTGCAGTGGAATTTTGAAAACAATTTGCATAATTGGTGCTCTTCAGTGCTTGGTGTGCAAATGTGGCTATTTGTGCTTTTCATTTACTTCTGCACTGATTTGACTTATACTGTTGAATAACAAGATTTAACTTAGAATTTACTAGAAATGTTAATTGCCTTGCAAAGACTATTGAG
This sequence comes from Mobula hypostoma, assembly GCF_963921235.1. Lineage (NCBI taxonomy): Eukaryota > Metazoa > Chordata > Chondrichthyes > Myliobatiformes > Myliobatidae > Mobula > Mobula hypostoma. Next base: position 66,137,321 of record NC_086102.1, on the reverse strand, counting down.
ATTTACGTAAGGACTTGTTTGGAGAGAAAGGACAAATCTGGAGTTGACATCCTATGACAGTCGCGACTATATTGTGCATTTAAGTTTGTATGTTGCTCATGGTGCGTAGTGTTGAGAATGCATCCTCATTAATACTATTTTTCACGCATTTATTTTGATCTTATTATAATGGGTAATCAGTAGATTATTGATGATTAAATGGCAGCATACAGTATGTTGGGATGCAATTATAAGGGAGCTATAAATAGACCTTTTATCAGTCGTATTGTTTTTGAAGACTTTATTGTTGCATTGCTGGTAGGATGGATGACAATAAAAAATTCCATTAGCTCTGCAGCAATAGAGGCTGTTACTGTAAGTATTCTATTGGATCAGTGATGCAAGGGTTTACAAGCACAACATGGTGACCTGTATGTAAAATTAGCAAGTTATATGTTTTTAAGTGTAAATCTATGCCCTTGTGTTTTCATTTCTGTTAACCTGTCCCAAAAAAATAAGAGAGCATACTACCTGGAATGTCTGATCTTAATTCATCTAATCACACCTAAGATCAAAGAAAATATTAGAATACTATCTACATTTTTGCTCAGGTGATTTCAAGATTAAGTTTACTGAAAAGATGAAGTGTTAAAGGGAAGATAAATTCATGGAATTCAGTTGCCAATCTAAAGTTTTATATTCTGAAGCTATGACTTTATATGATTATTTAAAGTGCAGTGCTAAAATATGTGGCAACATGAGAAACTGGGTTAATTGGATGCTTAAGTGGATATTTAAAGTCACTTTGCAAGGCACAGGTGTCAACAGATACCAAAGTAAAGAATGAAAGACGATAATTGGCATTGATTAAATGTAAGATTTTTTAAAGGCTTTTCAAATTAAGGAGCGATACAGTACATCAGAAAGAACCCCTGAGTCTGACTCTTCATACTTAGACATGATGTGTGGTATTGGATTAGGGTCCAGTTTGCTCTTATTGCATTTTACCTTATAGGTTTAACTTTCTTTATGATTGCTTACATGTTTATCAGTGGACTTTTAGTAACTTTTATATTTGGTTCTGTACTTGTGTAGTTTTTTGTCTGCAAAGCTGGATTGCGACCTCACAGCTGTTAACTAGTTTCTTATCTAAACCTGTTCAGACCATTTGCAAAAGGGAAGGAAATAATATGCTCAGGTTCCTTTGTTACTTCTTTACCTGCCTTGCTTGCAGATACAGTCTGACCCTGTCTAAGCTGTACTATGATAAACATAGAATAACTCAGCAGTTACCATAAGATTTTGGTCTCATTCTTGACTTAAAAGAATTTTTGGATAACATCAGCTCCAGATCAAACAGTGGATTGACATAATTGTGGAATTACAATCTTTGCTACACATTCTTCAAAGTTCATACATTCTCCCACAAGCGTGATCCTCAGAATTGAGGTCATTTAATTGAAAATTGGAAAAGTGAACTATCGGGTTGAGGATTTCAGGAGGGTACAGGATTTGGAATGAAGCCATGAAAGAATCTGTAAATGAAGGAAGTGAGATTGGATTGAATGCATGTGACCGGCGGTGCGGGGGGACGGGGGACATAATGTTGGGGAAGCAAATGAAGGCAAGGTGAAACTTTTGTGGTTTTGTTAAGGTACCAAAAGGATGTAAGGAATGTGCCAGCTCTATTTTAGTGTCATGGTATTAGAATTAGTGTGATAGTAATACAAACATACATTGCAGCCTCTTCCACCAGTTAGTTCAATGTAAATTGTTGTGGTATCATCTGCTGTGATATCTGACAGAGTTACTTGCAGTGAACAATTGGAGCTCTCCACCGGCCTTTGATTTCACTCACCTAATGAGGCATGACTGAATTAAGCAAGAGTGGTTTCCTGGGAGTACAACAGATTGTAATGGAGTACAGCAGCTTCATTGAAGGACAGGGGATCTGTTCTGGTGGTTGTTGTCAGGCTGCTGTTCTCCATAATAGCTATTATACACACAAAACAGTACTCACAAGGACTGAGGATTTTTTTCATAATCATTTTCAGATGGATGTTTTTATTGGGAGATTCATTACATGTTTAGGTTGTTAGTTTTGTCTGCTGTAATCCTGTACATATAATTCCTTTGTGGCCATGTAAGCTGTTTGAAATTTCATGAAATGTTCTTTCAGAAATAGTCAAGTTAGTTCCAGCATTTAGCTATTTGCATCCCTGGTTTATGATCCTGCACTAAAAGCACTGCATTGAATGAAAACCAAAACTGAAATGCAGAATCAGACTGTACCGAGCACAACTGTGATAACAATTAGAATAATAAACAGAAGGATGTACAGAATATTAGCAGACTCTTTGGTTCCTGTACTTTACAAACAGCAATCATTTACAGCTCAGGAACACATCAATCATTTCAGATGTTTGTTTTAATTTAACTATAAGAAAGCTGCTTGCACAAAATATTACAAAGTCTGCATTTGATAGGGAAGTATTTTGGTTCAGTGATTGGATTAGTTTTGTCCTTATACGGAGTTGACTCAGTTGGTGATAAAAGGACAATAGTACAAAGTGAAAGGCAATGGGACTGGGGGCAAAGGAAGAATCAAACAGCTGGTCTAAAAAAAAGGTAAAAGAGAGAAACTGAACCATTGTCAGAATCAAAATTCAGTCCATTATCACTCATTTATGTTGTTTTTCAGCTACAGTACAGTGCAGTACAAAAATCACTATAAATTACACTAAAAATATATATATAAATAAATATTGCAAAAAGAGAACAAAATAGGTAGTGTTTATAAGTTCATGAACCACTTGGAAATCTGATGGCAGAGGGGAAGAAGCTGTTCCTCAAATGTTGAGTATGAGTCTTTAGGGTTCTGTCCCTCAATGATGTTAGTATTGACTGAGATGAGGGCCCTTCATGATGGATGCCACCTCTTCGATTCATCACCTTTTGAAGATGGCCTGAATGCTGGGGAGGTTAGTACCCATGATGGAGCTGGCTGAGGTTACAACTTACTGTAGCCTTTTCTGATGCTCTGCAGTGGCCCCTCCAGACCAGACAGTGACGCAACCAGTCAGAATGCTCTCCACAGTACATCATAGAAATTTGCCAGAGTCTTTGGTGACATACAAAGAACCTGATGTTTCAATAGCTATCTTCCCAACTGTGTAAACATTTCTCCATTTTTCAGTTGCGAAGAAGTCACCTATGTTTCCATTAATTTGCTGTTCAGCTGTGTCAGCATTTGTGACACCTCATGTTCCCAGCTCCCATCTTCCCCTACGTTCTTCTGAGCTGTGGTCTAGAGGGGAGAAGATTTTACCCTGTTTACATGATCGTGCACTTGAAGTAGATAGTGGTCATTGGCCTTGTCATTGAAAAGGATCAAAGTTAGCTGAGATAGAGAAGAGAAGGGATATTGGAGATGTAATGAATGAAAATGAGAGTAGGATCAAACCACAAACAAGGGAAAATCTGCAGATGCTGGATATCCAAGAAACACACAAAATGCTGGAGGAACTCAGCAGACCAGGCAACAGCTATGGAAAAAATGTACAGTTGACGTTTCAGGCCGAGACCCTTCGGCAGGGCGGATTTTACTTTTGCTTTTGGATCAGGAAACAAAGTTGATCCAGTTATCAGTACACTGGGGAGACATGAACTGATAGGGACTGAAGTCAAGAATGTTCTCTGTCTCTTTCTGGGGTAGCGGCTAAGCAACACACACACAAAATCATGAGGAACTCAGCAGGCCAGGCAGCACCTAGGAAAGGAGTACAATCGATGTTTTGGGCCGAAACCCTTCAGCAGGACTGGAGGAAAAAGCTGAGGAGTAGATTTAAAAGGAGGGGGAAGAGGAGAGAGAAAACACTAAGTGATAGGTGAAATCTGGAGGGGAAAAGATGAAGTAAAGAACTGGGAAGTTGATTGGTAAAAAAGACAAAAGGCCATGGAAGAAAGAAAAGGGACGAGGATGGGCAAGGAGACAAGTTGTGAGAGGGGAAGAAAGATGGGAAATGGTGAAGGGTGGGGGTTGGGAGGCACTACTGGAAGTTTGCGAAGTCAGTGATCAAGCCATCAGGTTGGAGGCTATCCAAACAGAATATAAGGTGTAAACAACAGGAATTCTGCAGATGCTGGAAATTCAAGCAACATACATCAAAGTTGCTGGTGAACGCAGCAGGCCAGGCAGCATCTATAGGAAGAGGCGCAGTCGACGTTTCAGGCCGAGACCCTTCGAAGTCCTGACGAAGGGTCTCGGCCTGAAACATCGACTGCGCCTCTTCCTATAGATGCTGCCTGGCCTGCTGCGTTCACCAGCAACTTTGAAGAATATAAGGTGTTATTCCTCCGACCTATCACAACACTGGAGGAGGGCATGGATGGACATATCGGAATGGAATGGGAAGTGGAATTAAAATGGGTGGCCACTAGGAGATCCTGCTTGTTCTAGTGGACAGAGTATAAGTGCTCAGTGAAGTGTCTCCCAATGTATGTTGGGTCTCACCGATATACAGGAGACAACACCGGGAGCACCAAACACAGTATATGACCCCAACAGACTCACAGGTGAAGTGTCGCCTCACCTGGAAGGACTGTTTATGGCGTGAACATTGATTTCTCAAACTTCTGGTAATGCCCCCCAACACCCCCTCCTTCACTATTTCCTATCCCCTTTTCCCTCTCTCACCTGATCGCCTTGCCTGCCCACCACCTCCCTCTGATGCTGCTCCCCCCTTTTCTTTCTTCCATGGCCTTCTGTCTCTCTCACCAATCAACTTCCTCGATCTTTACTTCATCCTTCCCCCTCCAGGTTTCACCTATCACATTGCGTTTCTCTCTTCCATCTCCCAACCTTTTAAATCTACTTCTCAGCTACTTTCTCCAGTCCTGCTGAAGGGTTTTGGCCTGAAACGTCGACTATACTCTTTTCCTCAGTGCTGCCTGGCCAGCTGAGCTCCCCCAGCATTTGGTGTATGTTGCTCGGATTTCGAGCATCTGCAGATTTTCTCTTGTTTGTGAGGAGCTTGGAGCTATATTGAAGGAACTGAGTAAAACCTAATACACATTGTTCAAAGTTTGAACATATTTAGTTGGGTTAAGTGGGATAGTTTGTGCCTTGTTCATGTTAGAGGCAAGTCTTCTGACCTCCCTGGTGCAAGGAAAATTGAACTGTTTAAGAGGCAGATGGTATCTGAAACATTGCCAAAATAAGACTGGAAAGAAGGAAAGCAGCAAAAATATTCTAGATAGGACTGAATGTATTCTGTAGGATGAGGATAGTTATCAGTGCATATGAGGAAGAAAGTAGAAACAGACTGTGTTTGTTTGGAATTTGTGGAAGTATGATCTCCATGGGAAATGAAGTCAAGATTTAATGGGAAACGCTGGTCTGTTGAGGTCTTGAGGAGGTGTTAGGGATGAGTTGATCTAATCTTCAACCTCCGCAATATGGATACCAGTGCACAAAGCAACAAAAGCATCCTAGGTTTACTTAAGCCGCAAATATTCTGTTCTTAAAAACTGCAAATTCAAAACAGTTGAATGCATTATTCTGCAGTAAGGAAGAGAATAAGAATTTTTTCAAGTATGTTTTCTGTTATCCTGCCTTGATCTTACTTTTAAAATGTTTTAGCGTTTTGCCTCTTCACAGGGAGCCACTTTTGTGGAAAAAATCTCAAGTTACACTCAGCAAAGTGAATGGGGAAAAATGCTTTCTCTCTGTTTACATCTTCCTTTCTTCCCAACCCCATCTGATGGATGATGGCAATTTGAATCTCCATTCGTGGGAGGATGTGTTAATCATCAAGCTTAAACTGTCAATGCTGAGAATAACAGTTGGATTTAGAATTAGACAAAAAGGGAGGTATTCTGCTTTTACTTTCCTTAGGTGAATATGACTTCTGAAGTTTACAGCCCATAATACGTTGTGACATGCCGACATAGATGTACAGTCAAAGCACCATCATTTTTTCTCTTCTCCACATTATCACTTGAAGTAAAATGCACTCTGTACATATTACTCTTATGACTTTCAATATCACCTCTTGAGAGAAGGCTCAGAAAAAAAAGACTAATTAAAGACATCAAAAGACTAGTCTTTACCATGGAAAGAACAGCGGAAAATATTTATTTTGTTTTTTTTAAACCATCTGGATGCGAGGCATTTCAGTGACTGAGGAAAAACTGTAGATGGGAAAAAATTTATGAAGCATTGTAAAGATTTATGTCAACACAGTAGCAAAGCAATCTCACAGTAAAATGCTTGGCAATAAATGTAACTCTTATATGTCATACTGTTTGACATATCTAACGGTGAGGATATCTATTAGAGTGCAAGTACAGGGATAACTGATATCGAAGATATTTAAAGATTTTCAATGGAATTCGTGTCTTTGAATTTAACATCCAATAACTAGAATGTAATAAAGTGCGTACTAAATCATATTTATGAATGACAGAATTATAACTGTATTACAGATACCAAGACTCAAGTGAAACAGTGGATTAGCGATAGTAAAACTTTACCAGTAATTTTAGTCAGACCACCAGAGCCTGTGATTGTATATTGTTTTTGCATTGCTTATATACTATATTTTCTACTTGACTTCTAGTGTATGCATCTTGGTCAACTGATTGAGTATAGCTGTTCGACTGTATTTGGCACAACATTCAATGTTTCTCAAGGCAGTCCAAGCAGAAGATTTCACAGAACTAATTGTCATCAAATTTTCCTGATGCAAGTGTATGCCTCAGGAGTTAACTGCAAAATAATAATGACAAACCATGGGAATTGATATGTGGTGCTGGTTTTATATAAGCTAAACTGGAATAAAAATGAGCTCAAGTCAAGCTAATTGATTTACTGCCAAGTTGCAATAAAATCAACATGATTGCTTCTTTAGATTGTGTTTTAAAAGAGCAGCAGTTCTGTGGCAAGCTGCTATGTTGTAAAGTCAGGCTCTGTACAATGCTTTTATAGAAAACAATCATATTGGATAAAGCCACATTAATCTCAACATCTAATGGAAAAATTGCATCATTATTGATAAATCAAACCCCAATGCATTTTCTTTTTGTGTTCAGATCATTTCGCACCACTGAGAAAAAATGGAGAATTTGCTTCATTTGTTGACCATAATGTGATCTAAATCCTCACATCACCAATGTGAAACAGCTGACAGATTAATGAGCCATTCATCTCATTGGTTTCCTTTTAAAATCATGTAAAGCTTAGAATATTTGCCATGTTTGGTACATTATTGTGGAATTCAAAAATAATTATTTGTGAATCCTTTCAGGTAGATTTGAAGAGATGCAATAGGATGTATTATGAATTCAATTTTTTAATATCATTTTAAGTTAAGAGTTCACCTAATTTCACCTATTTAAAGTAGAAGTAGTTTGTTGCACATACAGTAAATGCACTTGAAAGCATGAGTGGATAAGTTGAGAGATGCCATGATTTAATTTTGTAATAACTCTTTCCATATGTGGAAACTAAGTTCTCAATGTATGTCTTCAATGTATTATAAAATTCGTAATGAGTAAGATGTCTGTTATGCCACTGGCGTTTAGAGGAACAATGAATGCCCTCCATCTCTGGAGGTGATCAGGGCTTCCTTCATCACATCAGTAGTTTCTTCTCAGTTTTCACTACTGTCAGTCATGCAAGTCCCAGGTGGAGACTCAGGAATACCATTACACTCAGAAGTAGAAGGATTCTTCATTGCTGTTTCTGTAACGATTTTGTTTTACCAGTCAGGGTTGTTAGTACTGAGAACCCCAGAACCTGGAGAACCAGTGGACCACTCTTAGTCTGTCCTCTACCTTTGACCTGTTTGGCATGGATGACCCTACCAAGAGCCAAAGCATAAAGCCCTGACTCCAGCCAATATTGCTGTCTGGGTCATTGAGGCACACAAGCCTCCAAACATGACAAGGTTGTGGTCCTCTTGGAGGATTATAAAATTAGTGAGCCTGTAAATTTAGTTGAAAGTTTTATGTACTCAGTATGTTCTTTTATCATAACAGTAAACACAATAATGGATAAAAATAAAGAAGACTATTTTCCTGTTTGCATTCATTTTCAAATAAATCAGTAAATGTGTTTGTTGCTGGACCAGGATTTATGTGTTTATAATTTAGTCCCCAAAGCCAACAATCACATCAACCTGAGTAATTCTGGTTCAATTGTCGGCAAAGCTCAATAAGATTTAAAAACTGCAGATGCTGGAAATTTGAAATAAAAACAGAAAATCCTAGAAACACTCAGCAGATCAGGCAGCTCCTGAGAAAAGAAACAGTTATCAAACATTGACAATTATCAAACAAATAACACTGTATTGATGGAGTTGTTTACTCATTCCTTGCCAGAATGGATAGGGTATAGATGCTGCAGATTGTATTCGGTCAAACTGAAATTTCTGTGATATTGATTGTACTTTCACTGGTAGGCTTCCTTACATAACAGGTTTCTCAGTGTATATATCTGTTTCTGTTCAAAGTCCTCAGCTTATTTCTTTTATTTTTCATCTTATTCCAGAATCGAGCCTTCGTTGGGGTTGGTGGGGAGGCATGGAGAAGTGTGGTTTTGTATGCACACTTACAATGTTACGTAGGGAGGAAATATGTTGGTCTGTTCGCTGCATTGGCAGGGCTAAATAACTGATAGTTGTGCAAGCCCCATATATGAAGGTAAAAATGTTGCATGTAACTATTGAGTCCCAATTGATAGAATTAATTGCTGTGTTGTTTTGAGCAGTGGCTGACACTAGTGCTAGTGAGATCTGATACCTGAGGATCCATTCACTATTCCTGAAGTCATTGACCATCTTGTAGCTTAGCATCCAAGTCTGAAGGCTACATTTCCGGCTCTGACTTCTGCAGCACCATGTTTTCACCATCTCCTCACATTGTATCTACATGGCCTCCAAGCTTTCTTAAGGGGTAAAACTTCTCTACTCTTATGCACTGCATCTAACAAGTCCCCCAAAGCACATCAGGGGGAAAAAAGGTGAATATACTGTCCCATATTCAGTCACCGTGCCCTCTTTCTGGGCTTTAATTCATCTCACTAAGGATTCCCGGCACCTAATTTTTACCGTCTCAAACGGGTTTTGCATAGCATTTGGTTGGCTGCAGCTGCAGCTGTAGCTGATATGTCACAATTTTCACCTCCTGACAATAAACTGTTAGTTCTTAGTAATCAGGCATCCTCAAGATACTGTCTCAGCACTTTATGTTGATGACTGTTTGTTCATTCTTTATGGTGATCCCTATAACTGTCTAATTTTTCTCTCACTACCTTTACTGAAAGACTGCAAGCAGTGTTGGGCAATTGGAAAACTGTTTGCTTGAGTGAATTGGAGTCTTTCCTTTCGCTGGATGATTTGATGGCAGTATACTGTATGACTGAATCTTCCTCCTTTTTGCATTCAAATATTTTCAAATTATGTTGAGGAACAAATCTATCATCCTATTTTTCCTCAGAAGCTTCTTCACTAAAAGTGTCCATTGGGTTTTCCCATCCCTATCTCAATGATATTCGGTGCTATTTTACACCACTTTGTAGGAGGCAGTAGGCAGCATGTACTCAGTTCTGTCCATGGTGCCCCCACTTACCCTGTTGATCGTTATTAATTAGGACAGCACTTTTGTTGACTTAAGTTCTCCCACATTGCAAATGATGCCCATGATCTATGGAGGTCTTGATATAATTAGGTCATTCTTCTGATCACTCTTGTCTTATTGACCAAGATGATGCAGTACCTGGAATGGAATGTTCTGCTCATCATGTAAATTCTTACAAGTAGCTTTATCAACTTTAAGTGACATGAATATTTTTTTTAAATTGCTGAACCTTAATGTTGCTTAATGAGTTGCAATAATGAGTATTGTTATTACTGCAATTCACTTGCACTGAATAGAAGTTATTGGAGTGTTAAATAATTACAAGTGCATCTGCAAGTAGAAAATAAAACCATTGAAAATTGGTTTCCATTCCCTCACAATGTATATTTTATCAACACAAAGTGTGAAAGATCAGGTTAACAGTACTAATTACTCTAAGATTGAAATTGCTTATACCTTGAGTGATATCAAGATATAATTCAACATATCATTGACAAATTTCTTCACAGAGCTATTGCTTTTAGTTTGGCATGTTCTCCAGAAGCATTTTTAACTTTCTAAAGAAAATTGTTTCCTGTACTAATATACATTCAATTGATTTTTTTTCAGGGACCTGTTCTTATTGCTATGTATCAGAGGAAAAGTGTAACTACATATCTGGCTTTTTAATTATTCCATTAATTGTTTGGGATTTTTTTAAGCAGCCATTCAAACTCTAGCAAACCCATTAATGGTAAAATTGAGCTTGTCCAAATGTTAAAAGATAATAAGACTGCAATGCAGAATTCTCTGTTAATGCAGTCAATCCATTTCTTCAATAATGTACTTACATTGTGAAAGCAGCATTCTGTGCAATCGCCATGAAAATACAGAATCTTAATAAATAAGAGTTGACAGCCTTCCCTCTATTACACAACAGTTAGTTGATGAGCATAGTTTCAGCAATTGTCAAAATAAATTATAAAGATTAGAAAGAGTGACCTGATGAAAATGTGCTTTCTTGGCCATGATCTACTTGGATTGACAGTCTTGTTCCACAGGGCTGATTTGCCTTACTTCATTAGTGAGCAGAATGACTTCGGAACAACCTGCAATTTATCATTCCTTCACAGACATAACTCAGATACCGTGTTTACATTTGATGGGTATTTCTGGAAATTTATACTTACTTCCAAGTATATAACTTTGGTCTTACAGTTCTTGAATATAAATACACTCAGTGGCCACTTTATTAGGCACAGGAGTGGAACCCAGCGTGGTCTTCTGCTGCTGTCACCCATTGCTTCATGGTTTGATGTGTTGTGCATTCAGGGATATTCGTCTGCACTCTACTGTTGTAATGTGTGGCTACTTGAGTTATTGTTGCCTTCATTCTGGCATTCTCCTCTGAGTTCTCTCATTAACGAGGTCTCTTTGCCCACAGAACTGCTGTTCACTGCATGTTTTTGTCTTTTTCATATCATTCTCTGGAAACTCTAGAGACTGCTGTGTGTGAAATTCCCAGGAGATCAGCAGTTTCTGAGATACTTGAACAACCCTGCTTGGCATCAACAATCATTGCACAGTCAAAGTCACTGAGATCACATTTCTTCCTCATTCTGATGTTTGGTCTGACCAACAACTGAACCTCTTGAACATGTCTGTATGTCTTGGGTGTTCAGCCACATGATTGGCTGATTAGATACTTGCATTAGTGAGGTGTACAGGTGTACCTAGTAAAGTGGAATGGCCATTGAGTGGATATCACCCCCGGTCGACTAGAACAAACAGTTCTACAGTTTCCATATTTTCACACTACATAATGAGTTTGGTGATCCAGATCCATCTAGAATTTGTTGAGTTCAGCAGCGGACAATATAAAAAGTCTGAGCTCTTAGCTTTTCAGGTTCAAGTTTAGTTTCTTGCCATTCAACTGTGCACATGACTAAAGCTGAACGAAACATTTTTCCTCCGGACCAGGGTGCATTTTGTGATGAAAGACTATGGATGATGATCTGAGAGAAGTCCATTTGAACACCTAAACTGGATTGAGACCACATTTGTGGTATTGTGTACAGTTGTGTCTGCCTACTATCAGAAAGAAAACATTAATCAAGAACAAGTGGTGTAAAGCTTTACAAAAATGCTGCCGGGGGATCGGAGTTGTAGGAAGATGTTGATTAGGCTGTGACTTTATTCCTTGGAATGTAGGAAATTGAAGGTTGACCTTTTAAGGGTGTATAAAATTGTATGGACTCTATGAGAGGGTGAATACACATAGTGCAGGGAAGAGAAACTAGAAACAAGAGAGCACAGGTTTAAGGTGAGAGATATAAATGGGACCTGAGGGGCAGTTTTTTCACAAGATGGTGGTGCATGTATGGAACAACTGAGGAAGTGGTTGAGGCCAACATGTAGAACTTATTTAGATAAGCGTATGGATAAGAGGGGATTAGACGGATGCAGGCAAACAAGGCGAGCAAGTTTTTGACTGAATATCCAAGTTCTACCCCCTGCTTTGCTACAACTGAAACCACTGGGCACTGAAAGGAAAGTAGTAATTAACACTATAATTAAGAACTCCTATTTTAAGCTCATAATGAGCTCTTAATTTGTTGTAAATTTTTAATGCTCAGTGTTTTTTTTCCCAGCTATATAGCATGAAGTGGAAGGCTTTGAATGGTTTATTATGATCAGAAAGATTCTTTGGGGGGTAAATTTAGTAGGACCTGAAAACAGAAAATTAAGGCGGAGGATGAGACTGTGTTTATGGCCAATTTTGATGCCGATTTCACAGTGTGTGTTACATTTCCTAGCAGGGTGCCCAAAATTGAGTCGCCAACATAGATGAAACCTTCTGTCAGATTATGTTGGGTTGGGCCATGATTGAATGTTGGAGCAGACTGGATGGGCCAAATCTGCTCCTTTCTCTCATGGTCTTATGGTAACAGGTATGTGGGAAAGATGGAAGCTGGTAAGTTTAAAAGTAGGATCCAATTATCAAAGCAAATGTTTCTTTAATAAATTCAACGTTTATCTAGAATTGAGTTAAGCTTGGAGAAGGCACTTGGCCCAAAACATCAATTATTATTCCCCTCCATAGATGCTGCCTGTCCTGCTGATCTCCTCCAGAATTTTGTGTGTATTGCCCCAGAAATCACTCACACGGAGCACAACAAAAATAAGAGTTCTGACTTAAAGCTTACCAGCAATGCTTCAGCGATGGGTGCAATGCGGTGTGTTTGTTGGCATATTTCAGTAAGAAACATCTTTCCTGAAATACAATTGCCTCAACATTCTTCCTCATTCAATTTAAATTGGTAAGTGTCTTTAGTAACTTCACATGTACTGAGATTAAGTGAAAAAATTGTTTAGCTTGCCATCTATATAGATCATTTAATTGTATCAGCACATTGAGATTGTGCAAGGGCAAACAATATCTGAATGCAAAATAAAGAGTTACAATGAAGTGCAAGACCATAATAATTCAGATTGTGAGGTCAGGAGTCCACTTTATTATACTAGGGAGCCATTCGGTAGTCTCATTACAGCGGGATAGAAGCCATCTTTGAGCCTGGTGGTACGTGCTTTCAGGCTTTTGTATCTTCTGCCCAGTAGGAGGGTGGGGTGGGGGAGGAGGAAGGTAAAATATCTGGGGTGGGTCCGATCTTAGATTTTGTTGGCTTCTTAAACCAGGCAGAGAGAATGTAAAAAGAGTCCATGTAGGAGAGGTTGGTTTCTCTTATGTGCTAGACTGTGTCTTGCAATCTAATTTAAGATGGGAGAACTGTTTCCAGGAATTGTTGGAAAGATATGATGTTATGCTAGGAGTCCTTTCACTCATCTCGTGAACCCACGAGGGGAAAGACAATTATGGGTTTGATGTGCAATGAGCCAGATTTGTTAAAACCAAAAACTTAAAATTCAGCAAAAAATCTTTGAATAAATTTGCTGTCCATTTTGAAGGATAAACCTCCAGAAGAGTGTGGAATGAGCTGCCAGCACGAGTGGTGCATGCAACTTTGATTTTCAGGTTTCAGCGAAGTTTGGGTAAATGCAAAGTATGGAGGGCTATGGTCCTGGTGCAGGTCGCTGGGAACAGACAGTTTAAATGATTTCTGCATGGAGTAGATGGGCCGAAAGGCCAGCTTCTGTGTTGTACTTCTCGAATTCTGATTGAACTTGGCATGTTTCATCTTAAGACATTGGTTCATGAGTAGCTTATTAGAACTTGTGGTTTTCTAGTGCGTTTGAATCACTGACAGCTCTCAAATTAAGCTGCTCTTCCAAGCATGGTGTATACATCTATAGCCAACAATCTTCTCCAGATTTTCACTTTTGAAGCACAATGTTTCATATGGTGCTTAATTTTTTTTGCTGAGTTCCTCCCTTGCTATTCTTTTCGTCCAGCAGTGCAGCGATTAATTTGCCACGGTCTTAATGTATGTGCGAGGTTCATTGGTTTCTGGTGTTAATTAAGGAGTAGTTAGTTTTGCATAAACCCTCTTTTAAACTAACACGTGCTGCCAGGGGAGGTGGCAGAAGCTTCACTGATAGCAATGTTTCATCAGAATTTAGACAGACACGTGAATAGACAAAGAACAGAGTGATACGGACCAGGTACAGACAGATGGGTTTAGTTAGATTGGTATCATGGCTGGTGCAGACGTAGTAGGCCAAAGGGTGTGTTCCTAAACTGTATGTTCCATATTTAAACTGATGTGCTCCTTTTGGCTTAAAACTTCATACCACAGGCAAAGTAATGAATTATATTATTTATTTTTATTTAGAAATATAACATGGAACAGGCCCTTCCAGCCCAGTGAGCCACGCCACCCAGCAACCCACCTATTTATCACTAACCTAATGATAGGACCATCTACAATGACCAGTTAACTTACAAACCAGTATGTCTTTGGACTGTGGGAGGAAACCGGAGCACCTGGAAGAAACAGTTTACAGTTGCAGCTTGGAGAAAATGGCTCATTTGTATAAACAGCATTTATTTCTGCTTTGACTTTGAAACAATGCAGCTAGTGAGATTCTTGAATGCATCCTGAGTCGAGCGGATAGGTGGCAGATGCCATTTAGGCTGAGAAATGTGAAGTGGATTTCGGTTGGAAGAGTGGGATGAGGCTGGATAAAATACAGGGCATAATTCTCTGAGGGAGTGAAAGTGAGAGACTGTGGTATGTGTACATTGAAATACAAGGGAATGAGAAAGTGCAGGAAAAGCATGATGAAACCTGCCTTGGTTTCATAAATAAGTGTTATAGAGTACAAGATACAGTAAATCATGATGAACCTTTGTTTAAAAATAAAGGTTGGCCACAGCTGGAATATTGTGGCCAGTTTCGAGGAAAGATATGAAGGTTTTGAGGGCTGCAGAAAAAACTTTACCAACTGATTCATGAGAGGAGGAGCAGTTAGATAGATGGACTCAGTAAGTTAGCGTCATTCTCCATGGAACAGAAGAGGTGGTGAGCTGACATAATAGAGGAATTAAAAATCAGAGAAAATATAAACAGAGTAGCTGGAGGGAAGCGGTTTGCATTGGCAAAGAGGTGAGGAACTATCTAATGTGTAAAGTAGGTAACTGGTGGAAGGAACAAGTGGTACGAGAAAAAATATTACACAATAAAGGAATGGAATCCATTGCTTGGGGCTGTAGGTGAGACAGATCCAATTACAGCATTCAAAAGGCAGCTGGAAAAGCAACTGAAAGAAGAATTTGCAGGCAGTGGTTTAAGCAGGATTGCATTTACCTGAAATCAGTAGAGGCTCAGCAGGTAGCTGTAATGTGACTCTGGACTTGTGATTCTTTAATCAAAGTGCACAAAGTTCAAGCTAAGAGAATTTCCATACAGTGATTGAATTCCCAAGCATGCAGATGTGAGGTGTGAGCTAATTCTGATCATTTTAATGCCCTTTTGGCCTCTGTGAATGTAAAGAGTACTGGTGTACTTGTCAACTCTGGGAAAACTTGGAAATGCCAGGAGCAAGGAGGACCCACAGGAGTGATCAGAATTGTTTTGCATTGTGTCTAGCCTGGCAGTTGGAGAGAGGAAGGCAGTGATCGAAGGACTTTGTGTGTGGTTCCCATATTGGGGATCATTGTGAGAGGGCCGGTGTGGCAGAGATAGGAGAGGGGAAGGTCAGTGATAGCATATGTTGCTGGTGGGTGTCTGTGGGTGATTGAAGAGGTGAGAAGTTGAGGGTGCTGATAGCAGAGTCATAAAATGATAACTGGAAGAAATTAGTTTATGGGTTTGGTGCCACGACTGACAGTTTACAGCATGTACTTCAAAGGATACTGGTGGGTGTGAAGCGTTGTGCCTCCTCCTACACTGTAAACAGTATTGGAATAGCAGTTAACCCATTGCTTCCGATTCCTCCCAATTCCCTTGAACTGCCAATATTGCAGAGTTAAATCTGCTTTGCTGTCAAAGCTTGAGACGTTGAGCTCCATTTAAATATAATAATTACTCAATTGCCTCTGGAAAAATGGTCCCCAAACCTGCCATGAAACTAAGTATGCTGACTTGCTGCTGGGTTTGGACCTTTGAACAATTGATTATTCTTTCCTTCAGCAGTGCCCCAGGAGCTGATCAGATGCTATATTTTCCTCAATTTTTCTAATGCAATAAGTTGTTCTTATAACAGCCACTGAGGAGCATAAGCTGTTGTAATCTTCATTGCAATTCAAGACACAAAAGTTATGGATGCTACAGGAAATAGTCTGTACCAACTCTGCAATTGCATCTGTTCTCTTCAGAGGCATAATTAATAGATAATTTCCACCATTAGTAGACTTTGAGCTTTCGTGGAAGGAATACATTTGATCCAGTGCTTTTATTCTCCTGCATTTTTGCAGTTCAGAACAAGAACTTCTGTTGAAAAATTAATTCTAAATAGTAACAGTTTCTTTTTTTTACCACAAGCTCTAGGGGTTTATAATTGACTTTGATATTTAATAATATTGCCATTTCATTGCAATACGAACACTAGTCAACCTACAGAAGACTTTTGGATAAAATTATGTCTGTATGTTGCTGTGCCACTCTTAATGACAGAAGTAAAAGGTCCACTAATGCAAATGCAGTTGGATGTAAAGACCTTTTGACTGACAGTGGCACATGCTTGGTAAATAAATACTTCAGTTTTCTATAATTACCAGGAAAAAAAAGAGAAAATGGACAAGGAAATATATATATTTAAAAAATTTATATTATATATTATAATATATAATGTAATATTATATATATATGAAACCCAGCTGGTTTCCTTGGCTGCGTAAGTCTAAGGAAGACACGCTCTGGTGACGCCAAACCCGTGACATTGAAACGGCTTTCCCACCCCGAGCCCCGGTGTGTGTGCACGCTGTGCAATTTGCAACCCTGTGTTACAACTCAGTGCCAAGGAACAACAGATAGCACAGTGCATTGATTAAAGGAATTATATTTATGAACCTTAACTAAACGATTAGTAAAGAAAAGAAAGAAAAGTACAAAAAGGGCCCATTATAATGAAACAGTCAAATGTGCGCTAGTTGGAGCTCAATTCACCAATCCTCAGTCGATCCCGGCGCCTGGCTCCATTGAATCACAATCTCCCCACTGGGTTGAATCCTATGACCGGTTCACTCCAGCGTCTTCCTTTCATCTTTCGCCAAACAAAAAAAAACCCAAGACCAACCTTCCTAATTGGAATACTCACATTCCTCAGTATCCCTTTCTTCAACAGTAACCCAGGCAGGCTGAAAGCAGAACAGACTGCTGTTACAAAACTGCTAAAATGAAATACCTACAGCATAATGGTAAAAATGTGAACCAGGGTGTTACATATATTATATGACCAAAGAAAGAAATAGGAAATACAGTTTTAAAATATGTTGTTGAAGCAATTTTGCTGGAAATCAGCACAGCTGTAGACTAGCAATTACTGCTGTTTGTCCCACCGAAAGGAAATGAGAACATAACAAGAACAAATCATTGCAGACATTGAAATTGGAATAAAAGTACAAAGACTGTGAATGTTCAGCAGGTCAGGCATTCATTCTGAGACGTAAAAAGAAACATTAAGCTGTAAGAAAGCAATATTTAATTAGAATTTTTAGAAGGATCCATGGTCATGGTTTATTTCTGCACAGATACTGCCTGACATGATTCTCAGCATTTCTTTGCTTCCATCTAACAGTGTGATATGTCTCAGAAGGGTCTTAGTTAAATCAGATCTAGTGGTTCTATATGTCCTACTAACCACAAAAAAATACTGTCTTGTTGAATTTTGGTACCACCTACAATGAGAATAACGTGATGGATGCTTTAAATCACAGTTGTAGTTGCACTGTAGAAAGTGAAGTTTCAAGCAGGTTATTGGGCAGAATGATTGGTAGAGCATCATGCAGACAGCATTTATCCAAAAGGTCATTTGTAGGATGACTAATCTTCATTTTTCAATGCAATGCTGATATTATTGCCATCAAATCTAGTGATGAATGCCAGTCTGCACTTGGTTCCTCTGCTCTGGAGGCATTCATCTTTCACAAGGAACAATTTTTTTTCACTAGCTATTGACAGGTGCTCAGTGCCTGAATGCAGAAAATGATAAGATATGGCATTGATGTATAAACTGAGCCTGGTGTTTAGTTGAGGTGTGTAGCTCTACCTGTGTTCCCTGTCCAAACATCTCCCCCGAACCCCAAATGTTACAGATGACTGACAGAGGCCCAAGATAAATCTTGAAAAATGACTGAAAATGGACTCTTGGCTAAAGGTCTCAATGGAGTTAATGCAACTGTTCACTGAAACCCCAAAGGAATTCTGACTGTGCTGAATCTTCTTGAGATCTACAGAGGTTGGCAGCTGTCATCTATTTCTTAAAATATGCAAATGACAGTGAAGCAGAAGCAGATATTTTCTACTGGTAAGACAGTTTTCGATCTATGTATTTAGGAAGAATAAATGTATCTAAAGCTCACATTGAGATGTTAAAATTAAACCTTCAAACACAGAATAAGCACAGAAATACAGTCAAATTTTTACCTTTTTTTCTGCAATGTTTTTTAGAATTGAAGCTGAATTTTCATGTGGTATCAATGCTGTCATATTTTCAAAAATGTTAAAAAATATGTATACAGAACTGAAAGTGAAAATGCTGCCAAGGTAACAAAAACATGTAACTGACATTTGAGAAATGATGACGCATTGTAAAGTAATCCCATCGTGTTTGTTCAGACTTCTCATATTTACTGTAATTAAGTTTTCATGTAATTAGCATTCAGGTGGTTGAAATAGCAGGATCAGAAAAGACTGTCCTTTGCACAAATAAAGTACTGTTGAACCTTCTCTCCTAATTCAAATACAGTACTTGCCCTTCTGTACAGCCAGTTAGCTGATATTTTTCCAATCGGCGTTGAAAAAAAAAGTTTATATTTAGATTAGATTAGATTTAACTTCAGAATAATCAGTACTGTTCTCTTCTATCAATTTGCACTCTTCATATTAGAAAGGAATCTACTATTCATATAAAATAGAAGTATAGTTCACAAACCATTTGATTTCCCTTTTTGTTGACAGCTATTAATACTGTACGAAGTAGTGTTATAGCAGTGCATATATTTGCCCACTTGGCGATTTGAAACTTGAGTCAGGCAGGTCCACAAAGATGAATGACCATTGATAAACAACCAACTAGCTCCACACTCAATTATAGTAGAGAAGATTTCCTTGTATTTGGGGCTGATATGCACCCCATTTAGCTTCAAGCACATTACAAGTTAAAGCCTTGATGGTCTTAGCCAGGTAACAAGCTATTTATTGTGAATTAGTAACAGGTCATGCTCTATCTGTATCACTGAAACCAGCTAGGAGTTATTAAACCATGAATGCATAACCTATTACTAAGTTCTCATTTTAGGGATGTAACCTATTTTTCCAACTGGGAGTAAATGTATCCACTATGTGCAATGGCCAGGTGCATCTGCATGTGTATTAATTTATTAGTACTTTAGCTTTGAGGAGGAGAAAGTGTGTCTCATTCTTGACTTAGTGGCTGTGTCTGATAGTGCATAAATAGATTTTAATTAAAGACTGTAGCTCAGATCAATGTATCAACCTCATTCCAATGTAGTGTTCCAAATTCTGTTGGTTACCTACTGCAAAGAGGAATCATACAGACTAAAATGGTGCAATATGATTTTGTTGAAGTTGATGAAATTTCTTTGGAAAATCTTGAGTAGATCAGTCACTTGAAAATGCTGGAATATGAGAAATTTATCTTAAATTTCCAAGTGATAAACTGAGTGAACAGGACCCTGGTGCAATCAGTCTGGCTTCTAATGCTGGAAGTAAAGCCCATGGTGATCTCTTAACTACTTCAAGCCTTGTAGGAGCAGTCCAGATCATGGATATATGAAGCATCATTCTTGGCTCATTTTTCACTTGGGAGAAAGGGATAAATAAGACCATAAGACATTGGAGTAGATTGAGGCCATTTGACCAGTTGTCTGCTCTGCCATTTGATTATGGTTTGTCTAATACTCTCTCAACCCCATTCTCCTGCCTTCTTCTTAAACCTTTCACACACTGTCTTATCAAAAATCTCTCAACCTCTGATGTAAATATACTCAGTGACCTGGCATTCACAGCCATCTATGGCAATGAATTCCAGAGGTTCACCATCCTCTGGCTAAAGAAATTCCTTCTCATTTCTGCTGTAAAAGTATGTCCCTCTATTCTGAAGTTGTGCTGTCTGGTTCAAGACTCCCCACTGTAGAAAACATTCTCTCCACATCCATTCTATCAAAGCCTTTCAACATTTGACAGGTCTGATGAGATCCCCCTCAATCTTCTAACTTCCAACAAGTATAGGCCCAGAACCATCAAACACTCCTCATATGATAAACCTTTCAATCCCAGAATCATTTTTCGTGAACCTCTTTTAAAACCTTTCCAACGTCAGCACATTCTTTCTCAGATAAGGAGCCCAAAAGTGCTCACAATAAGGCCTCACCAATGCCTTGTAAAGCCTCAGCTTTATATCCTTGTCTATATAATAACACCATAAGACCATAAGATATAGGAGCAGAGGTAGGCCATTCGGCCCACCGAGTCTGCTCCACCATGCATTCATGGGCTGATCCAATTCTACCAGTCAAGCCCACTCCCCTGCCTTCACCCCATACCCTTTGATGCCCTAGCTAATCAAGAACTTGTCTATCTCTGCCTTAAATACACCCAATGACTTGGCCTGCATAGCCGCTCGTGGCAACAAATTCCACAGAATTACCACCCTCTGACTAAAGTAATTTCTCCGCATCTCATTTCTAAATAGATGTCCTTCAATCCTGAAGTTGTGCCCTCTTGTCCTAGAATCCCCTACCATGGGAAATAATATTCCAGTCCTCTCAAAATGAATGCTAACATTGCATTTGCCTTTTTCACCACTGACTCAACCTGCAAACATACCTGTAGGGAATCCTGCATGTAAACTCCCAAGTCACTTTACACCTCAGATTAGTAAACTTTCTCCCCATTTAGAAAATAGTCTACGCTTTTATTCTTCCTATCAAAGTGCATGACCATACACTTCCCGACAATGTGTGCCCATTCTCCTAATCTGTCCGATTCCTTCTGCAGCCTCCCAGCTTCCTCAACACTACCTGCCCCTCCGCCTATCTTCATATTGTCCACAAACTTAGCCACAAAGGTATCAAATTCATCAACTAAATCATTGTCATATAGCTTAAAAAGAAGCGGTCCCAACACCCATCACTGCAGAACACCACTAGCCACCGGCAGCCAATCAGAAAAGGCTTCCTTTATTCCCACTCTTTGCCTCCTGCCAATCAGCCAATGCTCTATCCAAACTAGTATCTTTCCTGTACTACCATGGTCTCTTTTCTTGCTAAGCAATCTCAAGTGTGGCACCTTGTCAAAGCCCTTTTGAAAATCCGAGTACACAACATCCACCGATTCTCCTTTGCCTATCCTGCATATTATTCCTTGAAGAATTCCAACTGATTTGTCAGGCAACATCTTCTCTTAAGGAAACCATGCTGGCTTTGGCCTATTTTATCATGTGACTCCAAGTACCCCAAAACCTCATCCTTAACAATTGACTCCAACATCTTCCTAACCACTGAGGTCAGGTTAACTGGCCTAGAATTTACTTTTATCTGCCTCCCTCCCTTGAAGTGTGGAGTGACATTTGCAATTTTCCAATCCTTCAGTACCACGTCAGTCAAGATGGTGCTTGCATGCAAAGTTCCTTTGGTCAAAATCTCCTGGATAGATCATAGAACCATATATTTCACTTCTTTTACGTCACTACGTTTATTTTTCATCTTGGATGTGATTTTGGAACTGTTGGAGCCTGTGATTTTCTGCCTGTAAATTGCTGATTCTGTTCTTGTTCATTTCTTTGTGTGGAGGAGGGATTTGCGGATCAATGTGCCTCTTCCATTTTTGATCATTTTTTGTGCAGGGAGGGGGGATATTGGGGGTTGAGATCACGTTGCCTTTCTTTTCTTTCTAGCTTTCATGGCTATTGGGAGAAGAATAATTTCAAATTGTATACTTTGATAATAAATGAACCTTTGAACTTTTGAACCATGCCAGAATCCAGTGGTTCTTGAAAGATCAGTAATAATGCCTCCACAATCTCTTGAGGTACCTCTTTCAGAACCCTGGTGTGTAGTCCATCTGGTCCAGGTGACTTATCTGCCTTCAGACCTTAAGATCCCTTAGCACCTTCTCCCTAGTAATAGCAACTGCACTCACTTCTGCTGCCCCCGACACTCCTGAGCATCCAGCATGCTACTAGTGTCTTCCACAGTGAAGACATGCAAAATAGTTGTTCAGTTCATCTGTCATTTGTCCCTCATTACTACTTCTCCCCTTTCTTTTATTCTTTATGTATCCCCTTTGATATTATTGGCTGGTTTACCTTCATATTTCATCATTTTGCTCCTTAATGCTTTTTGTTGCCTTCTGTTGGTTTGTAAAAGTTTCCCAATCCTCTAACTTCCCACTACTTTTTGCTATATTATATATCCTCTCTTTTGCTTTTATATTGGCTTTGACTTCCCTTGCCAGTCACAGTTATGTCATACTGCCTTTAGAATACTACTACTTCTTTGGGATGTATCTATCCTGTTTATTCCGAATTGTTCCCAGAAACTCCAGCCATTGCTGTTCTGCCATTATCCTTGCTAGTGTCTCTTCTAATCAACTTTTGCCTGGTCCTCTCTCATGCCTCTGTAATTACCTTTACTGTGCTTTAATACTGATACATTTGATTTTACTTTCTTCCTCTTGAACTACAGGGTGAATTCTATCACATTATGATTTTTACCTGAAGCTCCCAAATCAAATCTGATTCATTACACAACACCCAATCCAGAATAGCTAATCCCCTAGTGGGCTCAGCTACAAAATGTTCTAAAAAGCCATCTTGTCGCCATTCTACAAATTTTCTCTCTTGTGATCCAAAATCAGCACCAACCTGACTGTCCCAATCTGTGTGCATATTAAAATTCCCCATGACTATCAAAACATTGCCCTTTTCACATGCATTTTCTATCTCCTGTTGTAATTTGTAGCCCACACACTGATTACTGTTCGGAGGCCTACGTATAATGCCTAACAGGGCCTTTTTACCCTTGCAATTTCTTAACTCTACCCATAAGAATCACATCTTCCGATCCTATATCATCTCGTTCTAAGGATTTGATTTCATTTTTTATCATCAGATCCATGTCACCCCTCTGCCTACCTACCTGTCCTTTCAAAATAATGTGTATACTTGGATGTTAAGCTCTGAGCTACAATCTTCTTTCAGTCACGACTCAGTGATGCACACAATGTCATACCCGCCAATTTCTAACTGCGTTACAAGATCATTTACCTTACTTTGTATACTGAGTGCATTCAAATATAACACCTTCAATCCCGTATTCATCACAATTTTTGGTTTTTGGCCCTCTGCTACATTGCAACTCATTCCACTGACTGCAATTTTGCCCTCTCGTCTGCTTGTCCTTCCTGACAGTTTCATTACACTGTTTGCCAACTGCCCCATCCTCAGCCCTATCACTCAGGTTTGCATCTCCTTGCCAGATCATTTTAATCCCTCATCAACAACTTCAGCAAACCTGCCCGCAAGTGATATTGGTCCCCCTCAGGTTCATTTATAACCCATCCCTTTTGTACAGGTCCCCAGAAGAAAATCCCAATGATGCAGAAATCTGAAGCCCTTCCCCCTGCACCAGTTGTTCAGCCCCGCGTTCACATGACAACTCATCCTATTCTTACCCTGTCTGGCACGTGGCACAAGTAGCAATCCATTACTACCCTGGAGGTCCTGCTTTTCAGCTTTCTACCTTAAATTTGTTCTTCAGGACACCCTCTCTTTCCCTACCTATGTCGTTGGCACTATTATGTAGCATGTCTTCTGACTGCTCACCCTCCCTCTTCCAAATGCCGGGGACCCAATTCAAGACGTCCCTGACACTGGTACCTGGGAGGCAACGTACTATCCGGGTCTCTCTATAATGTGCACATAATCTCATGTCTACTCCTCTAACTATGGAATTCCCCACCACTACTGCAGTCCTCTTCTTGCCCCCTTCCCATCTGAGCGTCAGACTCGGGGCCAGAGACCCGATCGCTGCCCCTTCCCCCAGGAGGTTGTTCCCCTCAACAGTATCCAAACTGATATGCTTATTATTGAGGGGAATGGCCTCAGGGGTACTGTGCATTGGCTATGCATTTCCTTCCTTTCTCCCGACAGTCACCCAGGTTCCTTCCTCCTGCAACTTAGGAGTGACCACCTCTTTGTAGCTCCTATGTATCAGCTCCTCAGTTCCCCATGGTCATCGAGCTGCAGCTTCAGTTCCTTAACTGGTTCTCTGAGGACCTGCAATGAAGCCACATGATTTATCAAAATGAAAGTGAAAGCCCATCGAACTTTAGAAGTACAGGGCTGCAAACCGTCAGCTTGGAAATCATTGAATTTTTTACGTTGTTGACATCATGCTGCTTAAGTCTCCTCTGGCCTTTCAGTCTCCTGGAAGTTTCTCTTTTGGGGAAACATTGCATCAGGCTTCTCCTGTATGATTGTTACCTCAACAAAATAATTGAAAATCTCTCTGTATTTAAGGTGAATGAGAATGGCACTCCTGAATCAACGTTTCTATGATGCTGTACATCTGCAGTAATTCCTTTATCACCTTTGAAGTACGTTGTCAAATGTGCTCTGAAGAACTTCCATCTCTTTGTCAGAACTGAACTCTTCATTCTACAGATAAATTTCCTGATGACCGCACTTTGCCTCAGACCGTCTAAACCAGCGCCAGACTCAGAGACAGAGACCCAATCACTGCAGTTTCCCCCAGTAGGTTGTTTTTTTCAATGTTATCCAAACTGGTATACTTACTATTAAGGGGCATGATTCATAATAGGCCATAAGTTCTATTTATTGGTCCTCTCTCCAACCAGTTACATATCAAGAGGTAAACCTAAGAAAACAGAGATATGTGTAAGAGATATGATCCTTCTGGGAAAACAAAAATGCAGCTGGTCATTTGTTGCCTTAAGTCTGAAACATTCTCCAACAGAGTATGCCAGAACTGAACCTCCCTCCTTCACACTAGTGGTGAACACATGTAGAGCATTACACAACAACCACAGGCAATCACAAATGAAGAGTAGTGCTGACAACTAAAGTTGGTGGAAGGAGATCTGAGAGACAATGAAGTTTTTCGGGGGAATTCCAAGCTTTGGTGCTACTTTCACATTCAACAAATGAGGGCCCCGGTGGGGTAACTGAAGTGGGTGAATAAAAGAATTCCATTAATGAATAGTATTTATGCTCACCTGGTATTAAAATAATGGGAGAATTCAGTCCACTAACCCATGAAAGCACCTTGGACATCATCTTAACAACAAGAAGTTTAAAAGAGTCAGAAAGATATTAGACTTTGTCCAATTTATAACTATGTTTGCTGAGTCGGGTTCAGTTTGAGACATGGTTACATTTCAGGCTTAATTGCTTGCATCTAACATTTTGGCTATAATTTGTAGTGTGTTTCGAAGTAAGTGGGACGCATCTCAGTCCTCAATAGTAGTTGTAGTCCATTTCTAATTAATTTCATTGGCTTCACTGGAACCAAATGATATAAACACAGAACCAAAAGTGTGTTCCAGGCAGACAATTATGGCCAATTTGTACCTCCCCCCCCACCCCCACCATCTTATTCATGTTCAGTCTTGAAAATGGTATGCATTTTACCCTTTGAATATATTCACGTGCTAACGAGTGCAAGAATAGCCTGATCAGGCATATTAATGCATGGCTGAGAGACTGGTTTTGGGGGAAAAGCTTTGGGTTCCTGGATGGTTGGGGCCTCTTCTGGGGGAGGTATGACCTGTACAAAAAGGATGGGTTACTCCTGAACCCAAAGGGGTCCAATATCTTAGCGGGCACATTTAATAGAGCTGTTTGGGAGGGTTTAAACTAATTTGGTAGGGGGATGGGAACCGGAGTGTTAGGGCTGAGGAAGGGGGAAACAGAAATAAATCAAAGATAGCGAGCAACAGAGATGAAAGAAAGGACAGGCAGGAGATTAGGCATAATCACAGCCAGTGGGATGATCTACAGGGCAATAGAGGCATGGTGCAGTTAAAACAGAAAGCAACAAATAGTGGACTGAAAGTATTATATTTGAATGCATGCAGCATAAGAAATAAAATGGATGATCTTGAAGTTCAGCTACAGATTGGCAAGTATGACGTTGTGGCCATCTCTGAAACTTGGCTACAGGATGGCTGCCATTGGGAGCTGATCGTCCAATGATATACAGTGTATCGGAAAGATAGGTTAGTAGGCAGAGGGGGTGATGTGGCTCTGTTTATAAGAAATATTATTAAAACATTAGAAAGGGATAACATAAGATCAGAAGGAGTAGAATCTATATGGGTTGAGTTAAGGAATGGCAAGGGTAAAAGCACCCTAATGGCAGTCGTATACAGGCCTCCAAACAGCAGCTGGGACGTGGATTACAAATTACAGTAGGAGATAGAAAAGGTGTGTCAGAAGGGCAATATCATGATAATCATTGGGGATTTTAACATAAATGTGGATTGGGAAAACCAGGCCAGTACTGTGCCTCAAGAGAGAGAATTTGTAGAATGTCTGAGGGATGGCTTTTTAGAACAGCTTGTTGTTGAGCCCACCAAGGGATCGGTTGTGCTGGATTGGGGGTTGTGCAATGATCGGGAGGTGATAAGAGAGCTTAAGGTTAAGGAACCCTTCGGGAACAACGATCACAATATGAACGAGTTCACTTTGAAATTTGAGAAGGGGAAACTAAATTCCAATGTGTCGGTATTTCAGTGGAATAAAGGAAATTACAATGGCAGGAGAGGAGAACTGACTGGAAAGGGACACTACCAGGAAAGACAGCAGAGCAGCAATGACTGGAGCTTCTGCAAAAAATGAGGGAAGTGCAAGACAGATATATTCTAAATAAGAGGAAATTTACGAATAGAAGGACCTACAGTGGCTGACAAGTGAATCAGAGCCAAAGCAGAAGCAAAAGAGAGGGCATACAAGGAAGCCAAAGCTGGTGGGAAGATAGAGGATTGGGAAGCTTTTAAAAACTTGCAGAAGGAAACTAAGAAGGTCAATAAGAAGGAAAAGATGAGTTATGAAAGGAAGCTGGCAACTAATATCAAAGAAGATACTAAAAGCTTTTTTAAGTGTATAAAGGGTAAAAGAGTGTCAAGGGTAGATATAGGACCAATAGAAAATGATGCTGGAGATATTGTAATGAGAGGCACAAAGATGGCAGAGGAGCTGAATGCATATTTTGCATCAGTCTTCACAGTGGAAGATATGTGCAGTATACCGGACGTTCAAGATTGTCAGGTAAGTGAAGTATGTGCAGTGAAAATTACGACTGAGAAGGTGTTCAGGAAGCTGAATGGTCTGAGGGTGGATAAATCTCCTGGACCTGATGGAATGCACCTTGGGTTCTGAAGGAAGTAGCTGGAGAGATTGCAGAGGCATTAACAATGATCTTTCAAGAATCAATAGATTCTGGCATCGTACCGGATGACTGGAAAATTGCAAATGTTACTCCGCTATTTAAGAAGGGTGGGAGGCAGCAGGAAGGAAACTATAGACATGTTAGCCTGACATCAGTGGTTGGGAAGTTATCGAAATCAATTGTAAGAGATGAGATTACGGAATTCCTGGAGGCACATGACAAGATAGGCCAAAGCCAGCATGGTTTTCTGAAAGGAAATCGAGCCTGACTAACCTACTGCAATTCTTTGAGGAAATGACAAGCAGGGTAGACAAAGAAAATGCAGTAGACGTGGTGTATTTGGATTTTCAGAAGGCCTTTGACAGGGTGCCACACATGAGACTACTTAGCAAGATGAGAGCCCATGGAATTACAGGGAAGTTACCAGCATGGGTGGAGCATTGGCTGATTGGTAAAAAACAGAGAGTGGGAATAAAGGGATCCTATTCTGGCTGGCTGCCAGTTACAGTGGAGTTCCACAGAGTCGGTGTTGGGACTGCTGCTTTTTACGATGTATGTCAATGATTTGGACTATGGGATTAATGGATTTGTGGCTAAATTTGCTGATGATACAGTGGTAAGTGGGGGAGCAGGTAGTGTTGAGGAAATAGAGAGCCTGCAGAGAGACTTAGATGGTTTAAGGGAACGGGCAAAGAAATGGCAACTGAAATACAATGTTGGAAAGTGTATGGTCATGCACTTTGGTGGAAGAGTAGAACGGGCAGACTATTATTTAGATGGGGAAGGAAGTCAAAATGCAGAGATGAGAAGGGACTTGGGAGTCCTCGTGCAGGATACTCTGAAGGTTAACCTCCAGGTTGGGTCGGTGGTGCAGAAGGAAAATGCAATGTTGGTATTCATTTCTAGAGGTATAGAATATAAGAGCAGGGATGTGATGTTGAGGCTCTGTGAGGCACTCGTGAGACCGCACATGGAGTATTGTGTGCAGTTTTGGGCTCCTTAATTTAGAAAGGATATACTGATATTGGAGAGGGTTCAGAGAAGATTCACGTGAATGATTCCAGGAATGAAAGGGTTACTGTATGAGGAATGTCTGGCAGCTCTTGGGCTGTATTCCCTGGAGTTCAGGAGAATGAGGGGGGATCTCATAGAAACATTCCGAATGTTAAAACACCTGAACAGATTAGATATGGCAAAGTTATTTCCCATGGTCAGGGAGTCTAGGACAAGAGGGCACGACTTCAGGATTGAAGGACGTCCATTTAGAACAGAGATGTGGAGAAATTACTTTTGTCAGAGGGTTGTAAATCTGTGGAATTTGTTGCAACGAGCAGCTGTGGAGGCGAAGTTATTGGGTGCATTTAAAGCAGAGATAGATAGTTTCTTGATTAGCCAGGGCATCAAAGGTATGGGGAGATCCGTCCATGACTGAATGGCAGAGCAGACTCGATAGGCTGGATGGCCTACTTCTGCTCTTATATCTTATGGTCTTATATTAATGTATATGTGGAACCTTAAAGTGCTCTTGTACATCCCACTGTGTAGGTGAATGGCTGAGCAGCAACAATTATCCAAATAAAATAAATCAGGATTCAAACTATACTGAAGCTAGATAGTGTCCATCAATAGCAATGACCGAATTCATTCCATTTATTTTGATAGTTGTAGTAAGATGAAAGAAACTGTGCCCTACTCAGTTTAAATTGGCTTGTTGTTCTCCATGTATAAGAGAGAAAACAATCAAGTTCAGTTTTAAGACCGTAAGATATAGGAGCAGAGTAAGGCCATTTGGCCCATTGAGTTTGCGATGCCATTTCATCATGGCTGAACCATTTCCCTCTCTGCCTAATCTCCTGATTTCTACCAGTAACCCTTCATTCCCTGACCAATCAAGAACCTATCAACTTCAGCCTTAAATATATCTAATTACTTGGCCTCCACAGACTAATTGGCAACAAATTCCACAGATTCACCTCTCTTTGGTTAAAGAAATTCCTCCTCATCTCCTTTCTAAATGGATGTCCCTCTATTCTGAGGCTGTGCACAGTAGTCCTATTCACCCCACCACAGGAAGCATCCTTTCCACATCCACTCTATCGAGGCCTTTCAATGTCCTATAGGTTTCAATGAGATCCCTACTCATTCTTCTGAATTCCAGTGAATACAGGCCCAGAACCATTAGTTGGTCCTCATATGGTAATCCTTTCATTCCCAGAATCATCCTTGTGAACCTCCTCTGAATCCTCTCCAATGAAAGCACGTCCGTATTTAGATAATGGGATCAAAATTACTCACAATACTCCA
This sequence comes from Mobula hypostoma, assembly GCF_963921235.1. Lineage (NCBI taxonomy): Eukaryota > Metazoa > Chordata > Chondrichthyes > Myliobatiformes > Myliobatidae > Mobula > Mobula hypostoma. The sequence goes on along the minus strand of NC_086102.1, from coordinate 66,107,368 downwards.
AGCAAGGCCTCACCAGTGTCTTCTAAAGCTTCAACGTTACATCCTTGCTTTTATATTCTCGTCCTCTTGAAATGAGTGCTCATATTGCATTTGCCCTCTTCACCACAGACTCAACCTGCAAATTAAGCTTTGAGGAATCCTGCACAAGGACTCCCAAATCCTATTGCACCAAAGATTTTTGAATTTTCTCTCCATTTAGAAAATAGTCTCCATTTTTATTTCTTCTACCTAATTACATTACCATACACTTCCTGACAATGTATTCCATCTGCCACTTCTTTGTCCATTCTGTAGCCTCCCTGCTTCCTCAACACTACCTGCCCCTCCATCTATCTTTATAATTGTCTGCAAACTTCGCCACGAGACCATCAATTCTGTCATCCAAATCATTGACATAACATAAGAAGAAGTGGTCCCAATTATAGAGCCCTGTGGAACACCACTAGTCACTAGCAGCAAACCAAAAATTGTTCCCTTTATTCACACTGTTGGCCTCCTGTTAGTCAGCCAATGGTCTATTCATGCTAGTATCTCCTGGGCTCTTAACTTCTTAACATGCTGTCTGAGGAGCTGCAGCTCAGTGCACCTCGTGCAGATGTTGTTATCTGGGAGGCTGTAGGTCTCCCAGAATTCCCATATCTTACACAAAGAACATAACTCTGCTGCTGGAGTCATTCTCTCTGCCCTAACTATGCCTTAGCAGAAGATGAATGAAGAATGAAGAAGAAACTTACCAGATATGTACTAACATCGCCCAAGCCCGATGAGCCAAAGCCTCCCCGCTCTATTACTGGCTCACTCCAACAATGGCTACTTCACTTGCCCCTGCCTTATTTTTATTTGCCCTTGCTAAAGAATCCTGTTCACTGATTGGCCACAGTTCAAACTCCAGCAACTGCTGTGAAGCGTTGCTTTTTAATCTTCAGTCGCCGACCTCTTCTCTCACTCCCATTCACGGGCTGCAGTTCAAACTCTGAACACTGCCTTGAAGCGCTGCTTTTTTAATCTTCAGTTAAGGAACTGTGTGAAGTTGCCTCTTCTTCTCACGCTTCTGTTCACTTATTGGCCATAGTACAAAGTCTCTTGTCATTCAATCATACTCGTGGGTAACTTTGGTGTACCTCTGGGGACAAGGTGCAAAACAGTGCCAACAGTCACATACAGCACACAGCGATTATCACATATATACAGTTATTACAAAAAAACATACAGTCAAAAAAAAATAGCTTAAGTCCCTGAGTGTCATGGCCTGTAGATTGATGGTGCATGGGATGTTGCCCTGGAGCCACGTTTCTGAAAGTGCAAATGTGCATCATGAACTAGAGCAACTGCAGACAAATGCGATCCAGAGTCTTCCACTGATTGAACACTGGAGGGCAGTACCAATGGGAGGAACCATCACAGATTCCAGCTCTGACCCAATCTGTCTCCGGTGTCTCCTCCCTGGTGGCTGTAGCAGGCGATCTCCAGGCATAAGGGCCTGATCTGCACAACAATCGAGGTCATGCAGCTCCCTGCCACCAGTCTCGCTAATGAGCCTGTGAACTGCACTTGCAGTATTCCACATTACCAATGTCCAACAGGGTCTTGCAATCACGAGAAAAATGCCCAAGGGAATTATTTGCACAGCTTGTCGGACCATACGCCACCTTTGATGCCTTCTTCCTTGGGTAGCTGTAGTAGGTGGCAAAAAAATATGCAGTAAGTCCACTTCTATTGCCATCAAGCAACTTGCTATTGGGACAGATCTGCAGCACTTGATGTTATCAATATCCAGTAGTGACTTGTGATTGCAATAAGTACACGAAGGATGAACGCTTCCACCTTTGTTTGGACCTGAAGAAGCCACTGTGACCAAGCATGCCACCAGCTTGCTGGAAATTAATGCTCTCGTTTGAACTTCCTTGTCTTTTTGAGATCATCATCATAGAAGATGTTGAAATAGCTACAGGCGGAGTCTTGCATGAACTTCAGATCAAAAGTTTAGATGAAATGTGTACCTTCTTTAAAATTATGCTATCAATCTTAAACAGGCGTAAGCCAATAACATGGGCAATAGATTGCAAGGCTAAAACAAAGTAGTATGATGTTCTCCTATTTATGACATGGTCAAGGATTTATGTAGTAACTCAGTGGAGGATTAACTTGAACTAATTGACTGTCCTCCCCTCAAAGCCAAATGCATTTCAAGTCAAGCTCATAATCTGCATAGCTTATGCGGGGAAGGTCATGTCTTACAAACTTCTTGTAATTGTCTATTTAGTTTTTTGAGAAAGTGACAAAGATGATTGATGACGGTAGGGGAGTGGATGTTGTGGACATACGTTTTTGTAGAGCTTTTGATAAAGTCCTTCATATTAAGCTGATCCAGAAGATTAAGGTATGAAAGATCTACTGTGCCTTAGTAGATCGAATTCAAAATTGGTTTGGCTAAAGAATACAGAGGGTAGTGGTGGAGGGGTGTTGTTCTGACCGTAGGCATTCCACAATGGTATGTGTTGGGATCACTGATGTTCATGATACATATAAATGAATTGGACATAAATATAGATGTTCTGAAAGTTTTCAGAGGGCATGAAAATCCTAGAGGTTGTAGATGGTGAGGAAGGTTGTCAAAGGATTCAGCGGGTTACTGACCAGTTGAAAATATGAGCAGGAAAATAGCGAAGATTGAGTTTAATCTGGACATGTGTAAGGTGTTGCAATGTGGAAGGTTCATATATAAGGGGAAATTATAAAGCATATGACCGGACCATAGAAGCATTGATGTAAGGAGGTCCCTGAAAGAAATTATACAAATGGGTAGGGTGGTAAAGAAGGTGCCTTCTTTTCACAGTTGCCTTCATCTGTTGGGAGCTGAGTGTGCAAGGAGGAAAGTCAATGTTGCAGCTTTGGAAACTTGCTTCTCCCATTCAAATATTTTAGATAATTAATTTCAATTTGACATTTCCTTGGACTTCACGTTAACAAACCAGCAATTAACAAGCACAGTATTGTCATGCTTTTAATCAAATATTTCTTCATTAAGTACGTATTTTTGAAAATTCTGTTAAACAGTGATTTAGGTCTGATTCACAATATTTAGCGTCACCTATGTTTATTTCTTTCATTCTGTGATAATGGGAGGAAATTGCATTGTGGCACGGATGTGTATCAGCAGAAACCATTGTACATGCTCTGGGTCAAAAGTTGACTTGTTTTGAAAATTTAAACTCAGTAATAACAGTTTTCAGCCCAAATGTCACTATTTCAGCATTTGAAAGCCTCAGTAATTTTGATTTCCATCATGGTTTGGAGTTGAAATATCATGTCCTAGTTAAAACCTTATTCAAAATAAAAGTAATGACTGGCACCCACAGACACGTTACTGTACTTTTACATTGTTTATGACATGATGAAATCAATCACAAATTTTGGAGGGTAGGATTTTTTTCCATACATATGGTCTGAACATTATTTGCAAGGCCAACGTTAATTGCTTATTCCTAATTGCTCTTGATGTTGATGATGAGATCTTTCTAGAAACATTGCTGTTCTTCTCGTGACAATACTCCCACAAGAGTGTTGGGGAATGAATTTGGTGTTTTAGACCCACCGATGTTAAGAGAACAGTGCCATATTTCCATGTTAGAATGCTGTGTAGTTTGAAGGGGAATCATTCAAACTCCATCAAATCATCTCATCCATGCGATCTACATTCTGCACCGCAATCAAATTCCCATAAACCTGAATATTTACTCTGCTCCTTTCAGACTTTATCTTTCTGCTGATGCTTTCTGACCTGGGTAATTCCATAATTCTCTCTTCATACACTTTTCCTACTCTGCTCTGTACTCACAAACACAGTGTTACATTTTCGCTGTTGTCATTCATCTCCCTCTGTTTTAACGCTCCAAACTGAACGATTGTAATTTAACAGCCTTCTTCACTCTTTCCTAGCTGCTAGCAACACTTTCAGTGTCATCTCCACCTACAGAAGGATTTTGTCTCCTCTCCTCTCCACCCTTCTTCTTTGTGCAATTTAAAATTTGCATATTGTCCAACCTTTACACATTCTGATGAAAAGGCATTGACTTGATTTCTCTCTCCACTTCCTCTGCACGATGATCCCTGTATTTTCTACAACTCTTTCCCCTCCTGGCTTCTACACAGGTTGACATTATAAAATATTTCCTTCTCCCAAGCACTGCACTGTTTGCATCAAAATTGTTACCACCACTCCAGAAAACCCACGATTAATCATATGCTTTATGCAAAAAACCTGGATATGTTATTTATTTCTTTGATGCATCTTCATCACTCTCACAGTATGGTGAATCCTTCCATGCTGCAGTACTAAAGTAGACGGAAGCATCATTGCATGCGATATCCTCTGTGAAAGGACCACAGTCTATTTCCTTCCTTCCTTGTCATGCTCTATTTGCTCAGGGATACATTCTTCTCTTCTGCAGAATTTTTCTACCCACACCCATAGCTCTTTCCCTCTGCTATGGAGTATGCTTTGCATTGTCCTTAGCTATATGTGCACATGAAAAACACCTCTAAAAATACCTTCCCACCCCAGGCAGTCACCTCTGCAGTTCTCTCAGGTCTACTCATTGACTTTGTTTCTCCCTAATCTGCATGCTGCCCATTACAGACATCACCTTTGGCCATGAGATCAGCTTTTTCATGTCTGCTGGTGACCTGTACTCAGTGGCCACCTTATTAGGTAGACCAGTACATCTGCTTGTTCATTCAAATATCTAATCAGCCAATCATGTGGCAGCAATTGAGTACATAAAAGCATGCAGACATGGTCATGAGGTTCAGTAGTTGTTCCAAACAAACATCAGAATGGGGAAGAAATGTAATTGAAGTGACTTCGACCGTGGAATGATTGTTGGTGCCTGACAGGGTGTTTTGAGTATCTCAGAAACTACTGATCACCTGAGATTTTCACAGATAGTCTCTAGAGTTTATAGAGTATGGTGTGAAAACCAAAAGCATCCAGTGAGTGGCAGTTCTGTGGGTGCAGCTCCTTGTGCATGAGAGGGGTCAGAGGAGATTGGCCAGACTAGTTCAAGCTGATAGAAAGGCACCAGTAACTCAAATAACCATGCGTTGAAACAGTGGTCTGAAGAGGGGCATCTCTGAGTGCACAACACATTGAACCTTGAAGTGGATGGCCTACAGCAGAAGAAGACCACACCTGTACCTACTAAAGTGGCCACTGACTGTGCAGGTTCACTCGTACACCATATAGAAACATAAAAAACCTACAGCACAATACAGGTGCTTCGGCCCACAAAGCTGTGCTGAACAGGTCCTTACCTTAGAAACTACCTAGGGTTACCCATAGCCCTCTATTTTTCTAAGCTCCATGTAGCTATTCAGGAGTCTCTTAAAAGATTCTATCGTATCTGCCTCCACCACCGTCGCCGGCAGCCATTCCACGCACTCACCACTGTCTGCGTAAAAAAAAATACCCCTGACATCTCCTCTGTACCGTCTTCCAAGCACCTTAAAACTGTTCCCTCTCGTGCTAGCCATTTCAGCCCTGGGAAAAAGCCTCTGACTATCCACACAATCAATGCCACTCATCACCTTGTATGCCTCTATCAGGTCACCTCTTACCCTCTGTTGCTCCAAGGAGAAAAGGCCAAGTTCATTCAACCTATCCTCATAAGGCATGCTCCCCAATCCGGGCAACATCCTTGTAAATCTCCTCTGCACCCTTTCTATGGTTTCCACATTCTTCCTGGAGTGAGGCAACCAGAACTGAGCACGGTACTCCAAATGAGGTCTGACCAGGGTCCTATATAGCTGCATCATTACCTCTTGGCTCTTAAACTCAATCCCACGACTGATGACGGCCAATACACCGTATGCCTTCTTAACCACAGAGTCAACCTGCGCAGCTGCTTTGAGCGTCCTATGGATTTGGACCCCAAGATCCCTCTGATCCTCCACATTGTCAAGAGTTCTACCATTAATACTATATTCTGCCATCATATTTGAACTACCAAAATAAACCACCTCACACTTATTTGGGTTGAACTCCATCTGCCACTTCTCAGCCCAGTTTTGCATCCTATCAATGTCCCGCTGTAACCTCTGGCAGCCCTCTACACTATCCACAACACCCCCAACCTTTGTGTCATCAGCAAATTTACTAACCCATCCCTCCAGTTCCTCATCCAGGTCATTTATAAAAATCACGAAGAGTAGGGGGTCACAGAACAGATCCCTGAGGCACACCACTGGTCACCGATCTCCATGCAGAATATGACCCATCTACAACCACTCTTTGCCTTCTGTGGGCAAGCCAGTTCTGGATCCACAAAACAATGTCCCCTTGGATCCCATGCCTCCCTACTTTCTCAATAAGCCTTGCATGGGATACTTTATCAGATGCCTTGTTGAAATCCATATACAGTACATCTACTGCTCTACCTTCATCAATGTGTTTAGTCACATCCTCAAAAAATTCAATCAGGCTCGTAAGGCACGACCTGCCTTTGACAAAGCCATGCTGACTATTCCTAATTATATTATGCCTCTCCAAATGATCGTAAATCCTGCCTCTCAGGATCTTTTCCATCAACTTACCAACCGATATCTTTAATCCCCTCAGCTATTGGTGTGTTATTAGAACATTTGCCTGTGTTTCATGAGAATTTCTTCTACTACAACCTGAACTCTGGTATTTCTTTTTGTCATTTATTCAATCCCTCCCTCCGGCCGTTTTCTTAGTTTGAGCCAAGCAGCTTGCAACTATTTGTTCTCGAATCAAGCGTGGTTGATATCTTCCCTCAGAGATCATCTTCCATTTTCACTTGCCTGCACCTTAACCTCGACTGAGCAATTTAAATGCTGACATATCCAATGTCAGCTTCACTTTTATTGAAATAAGTCAGCGGTCCCCAACCACCGGGTCGCAAAGCATGCGCTACTGGGCCGCGAGGAAACGATATGATTTGGCGATATGAGTCAGCGGCACCTTTCCACATTCCCTGTCATGCTCTGTTGAGCTTGAACGCACGTGAGGTCATTACCCGCGTGTCATCCATGTCAGTGCAGGAAGGAGATCAACTCCTCGAGCTTGCAGATGACGGCGGGCTGAAAAGTATGTTTGACATAACATCTCTGCCGGCATTCCGGATCAAAGTCAAGGCTAAATATCCTGAGATAGCCACAAAAGCACTGAAAACGTTGCTTCCATTTCCAATATATCTCTGCAATGAAAGCAACGAAAACTAAATTGCGGAATGGAGTGGACATAAGGAACCTCCTTCGAATATCACTGTCTCCCATCACCCTTCGATAGGACCATGTTGTTGCAGGGAAAAAAGGCCAGGGCTCCCACTGATTCAGCGATATTGGTGTGTTGCAATGATTTTATATGTTCATCCGGGGAAAATATGCGCTGTGTGTTTAATATCCAAACGATACTTAAAATGCTATGATGCTATTGACTTATATAACTATATAACAGTTACAGCACGGAAACAGGCTATCTCTGCCCTTCTAATCCGTGCCGAACCCTACTCTCACCTAGTCCCGCCGACCTGCACTCAGGCCATAACCCTCCATTCCTTTCCTGTCCATATACCTATCCAATTTTTCTTTAAATGATAATATCGAACCTGCTTCTTCCACTTCTACTGGAAGTTCGTTTAACACTTCAAGCTCCCCTGTCCTCCCCTGATCTCCCCTGATAATTGACTTATCACTATATTCATGCGAGGAGAATATGCACTGTGTGTTTAATATTAAATTCATTAGATAAACCCTTTTAGAAAGGAAATTGAGTGTATTAGCCACTTATCACCTATATTCCGGTCGTTATTAACACCCCCCCAACCCCCCCCCCCGGGGCAGAATCACCAAAAGCGATTTGTGGGAGAGAAAAATCGGCACGGTCACGCATGCGCGCTGGTGCCCGCGCAAGGCTTCATGGTCATTGTAGTCTTTCTCGGGGTAAACACAATGTACTTGACTGCTAGTCTTGTCTCTTGGCAACCCTACCCCCACTCTCCATCCCCCAGTCGGCCGGTCCGCAAGAATATTGTCAATATTAAACCGGTCCACAGTGCAAAAAAGATTGGGGACCCCTGAAATAAGTGACCATTTTGCTGTTCTCTAATCCTCTGCCCTTCATAATACATAGTTCGCCAAATTTACGTTCTCTAAATCTTGAGCAGTATCAAATCTTATTCATCGTTTTTTCAGTGCCCTCCCAGAGGAGCCTCCTGCTGCTCTGGGGGCAGCTCCAGAACACTGATCTTTGTTCAGTTAAGCCTCGTTTTCCCATCGCAATGAATTTCTTTAGACTGAAAGTTAAATTCGTCGTCACCTTCCCTGACCCTGCATCCACCCAACTCCTGCCTCTTACTTCCATTCTCTTCTTTTCTTCCATGATCTATGTTTGCGGGAGAATCATCAAACACCTTGTTTCCAACTGGCTGAGATTTTACTAATTTTCATATTTCTTGTTTTAAAATTTCCATAAAACCAACCTCAACCAAGTATTTTGTCATCTTGCTTATCTGCATTTCTCTCTGTACTTTCTTCAGTTCATTATGTTCCTGTCACTTTGCTCTCTGCACTGGGATACTTTCTGCATTGAAGCTGGTTTGCAAAAAAAAGATAAACATCTTTTGCAAACTCAGCATATCTCAAACTGCTATCAGTAAATTTTGGAGTGAACGTTACTTGCTCTGTTGCAATTTTGCAAGATTCAAGTCAGTAAATACAGTTTTAGTTTTCAAATCAGCAAGTAAGTTTAATCACAAACAAGAGAAAATCTGCAGATGCTGGAAATCCAAGCAACACACACCAAATGCTGGGGGAACTCAACAGGCCAGCAGCATCTATGGAAAAGAGTTAACAGCTGACGTTTTGCGCTGAGACGCTTTTTCAGAACTGCGTGGTTGATCCTGGTGCAGTGAAAAATGTCTTCATCTATTTACTCTCCTTTCAATTAACAACTTCTGATTCACATAAGCAATTGTGCAGTGATGGCTGCCCTTTCTCAGACAGGAAAATCATTAACACTGATCAAGCTTATTTTTGTATCTCTGTGTTGTAATACAACAAGATTAATGGATGGTAGTTAGGTCATATTTTCAAGGATTGTATGCAATAATAATTGCAGCTTTTGTTGAAACATGCGGTAGTCTTTGAGTTCTGTTTCTGTCCTGCGAATTAAATTAGACACATCAGGAGGCCTTTTTTAGTCACACGAATTCATTGCCTTGTCAGTGATTCAAAGATGAAAACATTGGCCTCTTTGTTCAAGTCCTTTCAGATGTATTGATCTTGGATTCTAAATTCATGTTCTAAAAATCAACTGAAGAACACACATTGAGCATTTTGTGGTGAAATTGGGTTGTTTACTTGCACATTGCTTTAATCTCATCACACTTGGACTGTTCAATGAATCTCGGTCTAGGAATAATCTTATGGCTTCATTGTTATTTGTGCATGATGCAGTATTTAACTGTTTTCTGATGGGCATAGATTTATTTGACTGTAAAAACACTGTCCAAGAATAGCATTTCATTTTACTTTATATATTCTTTCAGCCAAAGTGTAGCCAGTGTTGCAAATGAAAATCATGAATTTTACAGTTCTCAGTGAACATGCTCATTTCCAAATATAAATTTAGCTGTGACTATAGTTTGAGATTGCTTCACAATGCCTTATGATGCAACAAAAATATTTCACATACAATTCTAGATCTATTTTCCAGTGGTCGGTTTGCAATATTATTTCAACAGCTTTCATGATGTAGATTAAATGTTTATTTTTATTCACTGTAAATACTGAAAATATTTCAGTGACATCTAGTCATTTTAGATTATGGAATCAATAGATTTTACATTTTAACTCTATTGGTTAAATTAGAAAATTTATAACTTGCGTCAGCAAAGCATTTCATGACATTTCATGATTTTTTAATAAACTCTTGAGATGTGAGTTTCCTGGACTGATTCCTTCGAATAACTAGCGTATGCATTGCCAGTAATTTTACACTTGATTGACAGAATATTACTGTGATATTCTGGATATTTTACCTCATAATATTCAAAAATCAGCCTCCAGGTTTGTGAGCAGCTTATAAACAATCACTATAAAGAGAAACAAATTTCTGCAAACAACAGATCTCGGATAGGTTTCAGCTTATCGTGGGTGAATTTTAAAATGAGCCCTTGTTGCCAGTTCTGTACTAATTGGAAACAATTAATTTAAAGTGGATTCCATTGTATGGGAGTGTTAAAACTTTAAAGTGAATGGAACAGCAAAGAGAACAATGCCTCGTTTGCTGAGGGGATGCCTCTGCAAATCCAGTGCAACCTTTAAAGTATAAATTATTGAGCTGAAGGGCACCAACATAAAGTGAAGATTCCTTCAAGAGGACTTGAAATGAGATGGATCCATGAGAGAGATTCATAGCTAAAGCTTTAATGTTATGCTCATTAGTACCCATAAAAATAGGAAGAGAAATAGATGTGATTGCTGATCAGAACAATTATGCATGAATACTATTGTAAGGGACATGCTTCTTCAGTTAGAAGAAATGTGCCAAAAAACAGAGGCGTAAAGGAATGCTCTGCTGATTCTAAAATGATATATATTTATTTAATTTTGAAATTTTAAGTTTTTTTGATATGTGGAAGACAAATTTAAAATACAGTAAGTTTGTGTGGGCAATTATTATTGCCATTTTATATTCAGCAATGCTATGAACGAGGATGTTAAATGATTTAAGCTTTCATTTCAACATATATTTTACGGTCATGAAACAGATGTACCAACATTGCTCATGATAACACCCTGTTAGCATCAGTGTGAAATCACCTCTTCTTTTTCAAGAGTCGTGTTTTTGAGAAGATCAATAATCGCTTTTGCTGGCATACTCCTGCAAATGCCTTGAACATGTATTAGGAAGAGCAAGGGTTACCAATCTATTTTCATTGGAGGCTAACATTAGCAACATTGTCACAACTGCATTTATTCACATATAATCCGCATCGTACGCATCAAATGTTAATTAAATGGGTAAATATTGATCTAAAATGTTAACAACCCTCCACAGAAATAAGTGTATAGCTCAATTAGTAGACACAATGACAGATTTTTGCTCTGAATCCATGAATAAGTAGGTGACTTCGGATTTTATTCCTCAAGAGAATGCAAGAACTGAGTTGTCTTTGACCCACTGTCACCTTACCACTTGGCCGAGCAACTGTTTTTAAAAATGCACTTATTACTGGAATCAAGTTTAATTAGAAAGCACTTACAAATTAATAACTAATTTGGAATATTTCAAAACTAATAAGAGCTCTGAAATGTTCAAGATTTCAGTCATCAAAATCATGATAAACTGTTATAAAGTTTGCAGAATGGTAACAAAATGTAAAAACAAATTGGAGACATCACCAGGACCAGGCTATATCTTAAATAGTGGTGTACAAAGGCTGTAATAAATCTAGTCAAGAAGTAAAAAAAACTTACAAAAGGTTGAGAGAGCTAGGTAATATTACAGATCTAGAAGATTATAAGGCTAACAGGAAGGAACTTAAGAAGGTAATTAGGAGAGCCAGAAGGGGCCATGAGAAGGCTTTGGCAGGCAGGATTAAGGAAAACCCCAAGGCATTCTACATGTATGTGAAGAGCAAGAGGATAAGACGTGAAAGAATAGGACCTATCAAGTGTGACAGTGGGAAAGTGTGTATGGAACCTGAGGAAATAGCAGAGGTACTTAATGAATACTTTACTTCAGTATTCACTATGGAAAAGGATCTTGGTGATTGTAGCAATGACTTTTAGCAGACTGAAAAGCTTGAGCATGTAGATGTTAAGAAAGAGGATGTGCTGGAGCTTTTGGAAAGCATCAAGTTGGATAAGTTGCCAGGACTGGATGAGATGTGCCCCAGGATACTTTGGGAGGCGAGGGAGGAGATTGCTGAGCCTCTGGCGGTGATCTTCGCATCATCAATGGGGAACGGAGAGATTCCGGAGGATTGAAGGTTGCAGATGTTGTTTCTTTATTCAAGAAAGGGAGTAGAGATAGCCCAGGAAATTATAGACCAGTAAGTCTTACCTCAGTGGTTGGTAAGTTGATGGAGGAGATGCTGAGAGGCAGGATCTATGAAGATTTGGAGAGGTATAATATGATTAGGAGTAGTCAGCATGGTTTTGTCAAGGACAAGTCGTGCCTTATGAACCTGATTGAATTTTTTGAGGATGTGACTAAATACATCGATGAAGGAAGAGCAGTAAATGTAGTGTATATGGATTTCAGCAAGGCATTTGATAAGGTACCCCATGCAAGGCTTATTGAGAAAGTAAAGAGGCATGGGATCCAAGGGGACATTGCTCTGTGGATCCGGAACTGGTTTGCCCACAGAAGGCAAAGAGTGGTTGTAGACGAGTCATATTCTGCATGGAGGTCAGTGATCAGTGGTGTGCCTCAGGGATCTGTTCTGGGTCCCTTACTCTTCGTGATTTTTATAAATGACCTGGATGAGGAAATGGAGGGATGGGTTAGTAAGTTTGCTGATGACACAAAGGTTGAGGGTGTTGTGGATAGTGTGGAGGGCTGTCAGAGGTTACAGTGGGACATTGATAGGATGCAAAACTGGGCTGAGAAGTGGCAGATGGAGTTCAACCTAGATAAGTGTGAAGTGGTTTATTCTGGTAGGTCAACTATGATGGCAGAATATAGTATTAATGGTAAGACTCTTGGCAATGTGGAGGATCAGGGGATCTTGGGGTCCAAGTCCATAGGACACACAAAGCAGCTGCTCAGGTTGACTCTGTGGTTAAGAAGGCGTACGGTGTATTGACCTTCATCAATTGTGGAATTGAATTTAGGAGCCAAGAGGTAATGTTGCAGCTATATAGGACCCTGGTCAGACCCCACTTGGAGTACTGTACTGAGTTCTGGTTGCCTCACTACAGGAAGGATGTGGAAACCATAGAAAGGGTGCAGAGGAGATTTACAAGGATGTTGCCTGGATTGGGGAACGTGCCTTATGAAAATAGGTTGAGTGAACTTGGCCTTTTCTCCTTGGAGCAAGGGAGAATGAGAGATGACCTGATAGAGGTGTATAAGATGATGAGAGGCATTGATCATGTGGAGAATGAGAGGCTTTTTCCCAGGGCTGAAATGGTTGCCACAAGAGGACACAAGTTTAAGGTGCTGGGGAGCAGGTACAGAGGAGATGTTAGGGGTAAGTTTTTCACTCAGAGAGTGGTGAGTGCGTGGAACTGGCTGCCTGCAACGTTGGTGGAGGCGGATACGATAGGGTCTTTTAAGAGACATTTAGATAGGTACATGGAGCTTAGTAAAATAGAGGGCTATGGGTAAGCCTAGTAATTTCCAAGATAGGGACATGTTCAGCACAACTTTGTGGACCGAAGGGCCTGTATTGTGTTGTAGGTTTTCTATGTTCTGTGTTTTCGATTATGATAATGAATATTAGCTTATTGTATTACAGTGCTATAGCATCTCTGTTGACTTCCTACTGTGGGTTTGGCCTTCGTATTTCAGATGTTTGTTGGTCAGGGCTTTTAATGGAAATGTTAATTGGTCCAGGTTAGATACTTTAATAGTTGAAATTAAAAGTTGGTTTTCAGATCATTCTGTTTAGCTCCAAATTACAATAAAAATAAGTTGGAGGAGCTTGGAAATCATCTGTCCGGAATATCCAGAGTACCGTGCTTCTGTTTGTGCAGTGCAGTCATTCTTCAACATAAAATCAACACAACTCATACCACAGCACTCCAATAACTCAAAGTCATTACCGAAATGGTCTTTATAGCATTGCATGATAAGGTAATACACAGCTCTGAGATGCAAAGATGAAAATGATGAAGCCCCAAACATGGTAAACTGTTGATGTTTTAAACGAACAACATGCTGAAAAGCTTTAAGAAACATGTAGTTCATCTCAAATTATTTTATTCATAACAAGCAGTATTTCCAGGTGGCCAACTATTTTAATTCCAGTCCCTATTCCCATCTTGATGTGCTGGTCCATGGCCTCCTCTACTCCCACGATGTGGCGACTCTCAGGTTGGAGGAGCAATGTCATTTTCCATCTGGGTAGCCTCCAACCTGATGGGATGAACATAGATTTCTCTAACTTAAGATAATTCCCCCCCCCCTTCACCTTTTCCTCTTCTTCCTATCCCCACTCTTAAGTTTTCTTCTCACCTGCTTATTGCCTTCTCCGAGAGCCCTTCCTCCTTCCCTTTCTCCCATGGCCCACTCTCTTCTCCCGTCAGATTCCTTCTTTAACCCTTTGCCTTTTCCACCTATCACCTCCCAGCTTCTCACATCAAATTCCCTCCCTCACTCACCTACCGTCCCCTCACTGGCTTCACCTATCACCTTTTAGATTCTACTCCCTCCCCTCTCCCAACTTCTAATTCTGGCTTCTTTCCACCTCCGTTCCAGTCCTGATGAAGGGTGTCAGCCCAGATTGGTGATGGTTCATTCCTTTCCATAGATGCTGCCTGACCTGCTGAGCTCCTACTTTGTGTGTGTTACTCTGGATTTCCAGCATCTGCAGACTCTCTTGTGTTTATGATTTATTTACTGTATTTTTGCATTAAACCAACAGAATTTGTTATTATTTTTGATGTTGGAGAACACAGATTTTATAGCATGTACATTGTAGCATGTTGTAAACAGTGGAATGTGGGAGGGTTGTAAATGTTAGCACTGAGTAGAATATTTCAATTCTGTCAGGTTCACGTTATTTTGAGTGGGAGAGAAAATTGTGAACAGAGATTTTGAGCATGTGATTGATAAATGAAAGGGAAAAATAACAGACATTAAGAAAATACATTAGCACTGCTCTGCAGTACTGACGAAGGACACATGCTGTTAACATTGCTCAGATAAAGTCATTAAGAAGGAAAAGATGGAATATGAAAGTAAACCAGCCAATAATATTAAAGAGGATACCAAAAGTCTGTTCAGATAACATAAAGTGTAAAAGAAAGGCAAGAGTAGATATCAGACCGCTGGAAAATGACGCTGGAGATGTATCAAGGGGGGACAATGAAATGTGGACAAACTAAATAAGCATGTTGGAATAGTCTTCTCGTGGAAGACACTAGCAGTATGCTGGAAGTTCCAGAGTGTCAGGGGTCAGAAGTGTGTGAAGTTGCCATTACTAGGGAGAAAGTTATTGTGAAACTGAAAGGTTTGAAGGTGGATAAGACATTTGCACAATATGGTTCTGAAAGAGGTGCCTTAAGAGATTGTGGAGACATTAGTAATGATCTTTCAAGAATCATACAATTGTGGACTGGTTGCAGAGTGGAAAATTGCAAATGTCACTTCACTGCTCAAGAAGAGAGAGAGGCAGAAGAAAGGAAATTATAGGTCAGTTAGTCTGATCTCAGTGATTAGGAAGATGTTGGAGTCAATTGTTAAGGATGTGGTTTCAGGGTACTTGCAGGAACATTGCGAAATAAGCTGCAGTCAGTATACTTCCCTGAAGGGAAAACCTTGTTTGACAAATCTGTTGGAATTCTTTGAAAAAAAATGACAAGCAGGATAGACAAAGGAGAATCAGTTGATGTTGTGTACTTGGATTTTCAGAAGGACCTTCACAAGGTGCCACACATGAGGCTGCTTAACAAGTTAAGAGCCCAAGGTGTTACAGGAAAGATATAAGCATGGATAAATCAGTGGCTGATTGGCAGGAGGCAAAGAGTTGGAATAAAAGGAGCATCTTCTGAATGGCTGGCAGTGATAGTGGTGTTGCACGGGGGTCTGTGTTGGGACTGCTTCATTTTATTTTATATGTCAATGACTTAGATGATGTAATTTATGGCTTTGTGGCAAAGTTTGTGGACGATACGAAGATAGGTGGAGGGGCAGGTAGTTTTAAGAAAGTAGAGAGGCTACAGAAGGACAGACAGATTAGCAGAATGGGCAAAGAAGTGGCTGATGGAATATGGTGTTGGGAAGTGCATGGTTATGCACTTTGGTAGAAGAAATAAAAAGGTAGACTATTTTCTAAATTGAGAGAAAATTCACAAACCTGAGGCACAAAGAGACTTGGGAGTCCTTGTACAGGAATCCCTTAAGGTTAATTTGTGGTTTGAGTCTATGATGAGGACGACAAATGCGATGTGAGTATTCATTTCAAGAGGACTAGAATATGAAAGCAATAATGTAATGTTGGGGCTTTATAAAGCACTGGTGTTGTTTCACTTGGAGTGTTGTGAGCGGTTTTGGGCCCCTTATCTTAGAAAGGATATGTTGCCACTGGAGAGGGTTCAAAGGAGGTTCACAAATATGATTCTAGGATTGAACGGCTTGTGATATGAAGAGTATTTGATGGCTTTGGGCCTGTATTCACTAGAACTCAGAATGAGTTGTGTTGAAAGGCCTTGATGAAATGATGAAAGACCTTGATAGGGTGGATGTGGAGGGGATGTTTCCTATGGTGGGAGAGTCTAGGACCAGAGCGAACACCCTCAGAATAGAGGGGCATCCTTTTGTAATGGAGATGTGGAGGATTTTCTTAACCAGATAGTGGTGAATCTATGGAATTGATTGCCTTAGATGCCTGTGGAGGGCAAGTCTTTATGTATATTTAAGGCAGAGGTTGATAGGTTCTTTATTGGTCAGGGCATGAATGGATATGGGGAGAAGGCAGGAGATTGCAGCTGAGAGGGAAAATGGATCAACTATAGTGAAATGATGACGCAGACTCAATGGACCAAAGGCCTAATTCTGCTCCCATATCTTATGGTCTTATGGTCCTATATTATAAAAAAAAGTCTGTAGAAAATGCTGTAATTCCATTCCATTTGTTGCCATCAGACTACTCAGTATCAACCCTTCAGAGAAAATATGTTGGATTCTGGAATACCAAGACAAACATGACAAATTCTGAAGTCAGTTGGGCAATACAAATGATACTAATTTTCATCTTGGTGTTCTGAATCATTCTGCTTTTTAAAAAAACCCTCATCTTCCTTTCATATAGAGAGGAAAAATGACATCATTACTTAATGATGTGTGGGTACAAGAGGCATTAGTTTTGACTAATTACTAAATGCAGTTTGTCAACCTGTCACCCATGTTTTAGTTTCTAACAAATTTTGATTATCAAGCATTTTTGAGCAGAAAGAAGTAAGAGTCTGTTGGTGCCAAACATTAAATTTGTCGATCAGGGTCTACTACCCACATTCCCCAGCGAATAATGAGAATCTGCATCGAGAAAACTAATCTTGCTGACCGAGATGTGCGGCTGAACTGTGAGGCCCTGTATGGTTTGCATGATATTACCGATTTACAAGAAGCAAACGCAAGCCCCCAACTGAGGCTCGACTGAACAAATTGACTCATGCACCACCCTCAGCTTTACTGTAGGTCAATATGGTCAAGACATTTCATAGCTTCTCATTCCTCCGGTATCTTGAAAAAAATGTAAGAACTACTAAAATGAAATAGATAATTATCTCCTCAAATTCTTGAAAAAATTAATCACTGAAACAGGACATCAGCCGATCTAGTCAATGCTGATCCATTAATCTGCTTAGTACCATTGACCTGCACCTTACATAGCCCTCCCATTCATGTACCTGTCCAAATTTCTCTTAAATGTTGAAATCACAGCAGCATCCGCCATTTGCATTGGAAGCTCGTTCCACACTCTCAGCACCTTCTGAGTGAAGAAGTTCCCCTCATGTTCCCCTTAAGCATGTCACCTTTCACCCTTAACCCACAGCCTCTAATTGTAGATTCACCCAACCTCAGTGGAAAAAAACTGCTTGCATTTACCCTATCTATACCCCTCATCATTTTGTATACACCGCTATAAAAACTCTCCTCAATCTTCTACATTGCAAGGAATAAATTCCATATCTATTCAGCTTTTCCCTGTAACTCAGGTGCTCAAGTCCCGGCATCATCCTTGTAAATTTTCTCTGTACTCTTTCAATCTTATTTACATCTTTACTGTACAGTGCCTATAAAAAGTATTCATCCCACCCCTTCACCCCAAAGTTTTCATATTTTATTGTTTTACAACATTGAATCACAGTGTATTTAATTTGACTTAATTTGTCACTGATCAACAGAAAAAGGCTCATTTGTGTCAAAATGAAAACAGATCTCTGCAAAGTTATCTAGATTAAACACAGAATAGTTGATTGCATAAGTATTCACCCCCTTCAAGTCGGTATTTAGTAGATGCACCTTTGGGAGCAATTACAGCCTTGAGTCTCTGTGGATAGATCTCTATCAGTTTAGCACATCTGGACCCTGCAATTTTTCCCCATTCTTCTTTGCAAAACTGCTCGAACTCTGTCAGATTATATAGGGATCATGAGTGAACAGCCCTTTTCAAATCCAGCCACAAATTCTCAATTGGATTGAGGTCTGGACTCTGACTTGGCAACCCCAGGACATTAACTTTGTTGTTTTTAAGCCATTCTTTGTAGCTTTGGCTTTTTGCTTGGGGTCATTGTCTTACCTGAAAACAAATCTTCTCCCAAGACGCAGTTTTCTTGCAGACTGCAGCAAGATTTCCCTGTATATTGCTGCATTAATTTTACCCTCTACCTTCACTAACCTTTCAAGGCCCGCTGCAGTGAAGCATCCCCACAGAATGATGCAGCCACCACCATGCTTCATGGTAGAGTTAGTGTGTTTTAGATGATGTGCGGTGTTTGGCTTACACCAAAGGTAGCACTTAGTCTGATCGCCAAGAATTTTGGTTTCATCAGACCATAGAATCTTCTTCCAGCTGATTTCAGAGTATCCCACATGCCTTATGACAAACTCTAGCGGAGATTTCATGGAACAGTGGCTTTCTCTTTGCCACTCTCTCATAAAGCTGAGACTGGTGAAGCACCCGGGCAACAGTTGTTGTTTGCGCAGTCTTTCCCATCTCAGCCACTGAAACTTGTAACTCCCCCAGAATTGACATAGGTCTCTTGGTGGCCTCCCTCATTAGTCCCTTTCTTGCTGGTCACTTAGTTTTTGACGCCTGCCTGCTCTAGGCAGATATTTAGCTGTGCCATATTCTCTCCATTTCTCTGTGATTGACTTTAACTGTACTTCAAAGGATAGTCAGTGACTTGGAAATTTTCTTGTATCCATCTCCTGACTTATGCTTTTCAATAACCTTTTCGTGGAGTTGCTTGGTGTGTTCTTTTGTCGTCTTGCTGTAGTTTTTGCCAGGATGCTGACTCACCAGCAAGTACAGGTGTAATGTTAGTACTGTTGAAATACCTTGACTGCATACAGTAACCTCCATTTAACTAATTATGTGACTTCTGAAATCAATTGGCTGTACCAGTGATGATTTGGTGTGTCATATTAAATTTTCTTGGGTTATTCTTAGACCCTTTCTTAAACAGCGGAACTACATTAACTATCCTCCAGTCCTCCAGCATTTCACCCATGGCTAAGAATGTCTTAAATATCTCTGCTAGGGCCCCTGCAATTTCTGCACTTGCCTCCCACAACATCTGAGAGAACACCTTGTCAGGCACTGTGTATTTATCCACTCTAATTTGTCTCAATACAGCAAACACCTCCCCCACTGCAATTCATATAGGGTAGATGACCTCAATGCTGCTTTGCCTCACATCCAAGACTCTGTGTCCATCTCCCAAGTAAACATAGATACAAAAAAAATCCATTTAAGGTCTCCCCCATATCTTTTGGCTCCATGGATTGATTACCACTCTGATTTCCAGAGGACCAATTTGGTCCCTTGCTTTCCTTTTGCTCCTAATATACTGAATCTATAGAAGTCCTCAGGGTTCCCCTTCATCTTGTCTGCTAGAGCAACCTAATGCATTCTTTAAGCCCTCCTGATTTCCCTCTTAAGTGTTCTCTTGCATTTCTTATACTCCTTGAGTACCTCATTTGTAACTACCTGCCTGTACCTGTTATGTACCTCCTTCGTTTTCTTAGTCAATGTCTCAATATCTCTTGAAAAGCGAGGTTCTCTATATCTGTTGTCTTAGTCTTTTATTCTGATAGGAACATGCAAATTCTGCACTCTTAAAATTTCACTATTAAGGGTCCCCCACTCACCATGTACACCTTTGCCAGAAAACAGCTTTTTCCCAATCCACACTTGCCAGATCCTTTCTGATGCCATCAAAATTGGCCTTTCTCCAATTTAGATTCTCAACCTGAGGACTATACCTTTCTTTCTCCATAATGATCTTGAAACTAATAGCATTATGATCACTAAATGCAAAGTGTTCCCCTAAATAAACTTGTGTTACCTGCCCTGTCTCATTCTCTGTTAGGAGATATAGTATCACACTCTCTCTGGTTGAAACTTCTGTGTACTGATAATGGAACCTTTCCTGAACACATTTGACAAACACTATCCCATCTAGTCCTTGTCAATATGTGGAAAGTTAAAATCACTAACTATCACAACCTTGTGTTTCTTGCAAAACTATGTGGTTTCTCTACAAATATCTTCCTCTCAATCCCATGGACTGTTGGGTTGTCTACAATATAGCCCCATTAATGTGGTCATACCTTTCTTGTTCCTTACTTCCACCCATAAAGCCTCACGAGACAAGCTTTCCAGTCTGTATTGTCTGAGCACTGCCAAGACATATTCCGTGACCAGTAATGCCACGCCTTCTGCTTTAATCCCTCCCATTCTATTACGTCTTAAAATAACGGAACCCCAGAACATTGACCTGTTCTGCCCCTCTTCAACTAATTCTTGCTAATGTCTACAATGTCAGAATTCCATTTGCTGATCCATGCCCTAAGCTCATCCACCTTTCCTCCAATTCTCCTTGCATTGAAATATACGCAGCTCAGAACATTACACCCACCGTGCGTGATTTTGATTTCTGACTTTGTATGTAGGCATAACAACATTTTTCTGCACAACTACTCCAGTATCTGCTCTGATGATCTAGTTCCCAACTCCTTGTTTAAACCACCCACCAGCCCCTCTGCAGCACTAGCAAACCTACCTGCCAGGATATTAGTCCCTCTCCAGTTCAGATACAAACCTTCCCTTCTGTACAGTTTCCATCTTTGCCAGAAGAGAGCCAAATGATTCAAAAAATCTTCTTCTGAGAGAGATTATTCCTTTTTTTTTACGTCCATAGTACTTTTACTAGAATTGATTATTTCCTTATGGATAATCAGCTGATTGCATCTGTTCACTCTTGTGATTATCGGAGTATATTGATTTTGGATCATGCTGCAGTTACCCTGTCTATAAATTTCCTAGGTTTTCCTCAAATGGATAAACATTGGCGTTTTAACCCGACCCTGTTGTCGGATGATGATTTTGTAAAATTTATGAAGGACCAGGTAACTTTTTTTTTAAAGTACTAACATGTCATCTGAAATCTCATCCCAGGTTGTCTGGGATGCTATGAAAGCATATTTGAGGGGTCAAGTAATATCATATACTGCGAATCTGAAAAGAAAGACCTATTTAGAACGATTAGACTTGATTAGTCAAATTAAAGCAACAGACCAATTATATGCCCAGACCCAAAATCCCAAACCATACAAGAAGCGAATAGAACTTCAAACTAAGTTTAACCTTATTTCCACTCAGCCAGTTGAAGGCCAACTTCTTGAAAGTAAGAGTTGATTTTATATTCATGGTGATAAGTCCGGTAAGTTTTTAGTTAACCAACTAAGACGCTCTGAAGCTAAACAACAAATTACAAAAATTCGAATGGAAAATGGGAACATTACTTTGAATCATTCTGATATTAATGATACATTTAAGAACTATTATTCTCGACTTTATGCCTCTGAATCGTTAAATGATAGTATCTCTGTTCAGCCTTTTTTAAACAGTTTAAATATTCCTTCGCTCTCCTCCGACTTTAAAGCAAAACTCAATGAGCCATTATCACGAGAGAAAATATCATCTGCCATCTCTGCATTGCAGTTGGGTAAATCTCCCGGACCTGATGGGTTTCCTGTAGAATTTTATAAATCATTTTCTTCACTGCTTTCGTCTCAATTATTTTTAGTTCTATCTGATTCGTTTAAACACGGTAAATTGCTAGCATCATTTAACGAGGCATGTATCATTCTCTTAGCCAAAAAAGGTAAAGATCCAACAGAGTGTCCTTCGTACAGGCTGATTTTTTTTTTAAACATTGATGTTAAAATTTTGGCTAAAGTTTTGGCTCATACATTAGAGAACATTGTACCTTCTATTACTTCTGAACATCAAACTGGTTTTTATTAAAAATCACCTTCCCTTTTTCAATATATGGCACTTATTTAATATCTTATATTCACCCTCAATTGAGACTCCTGAATGTGTTATTTCTCTTGATGCGGAGAAAGCGTTTGATCGTGTGGAATGGAATTACCTTTTTGCGGTTTTAGAAAAATTTGATTCTGGATGAAGTTTTATTACATGGATTAAATTGTTATATTCATGTCCCACCGCTTCTGTTTTGACCAACTCTCAGCAATCCCAGTCTTTCAGCCTTAAACATGGCACCCGTCAAGGATGCCCTTGACGTCCCTTACTTTTTGATTTGGTTGTAGAGCCACTGGCGATTGCGTTTTGTAGCTGTTGATGAATTGATGGGAATTTGGAGGGGAGGTGTTGAGCATAAGGTTTCCCTTGATGCTGATGATCTTTTACTTTTTATATCAATCCCAACTACCTCCTTACCCCCAATGTTTTCACTCCTTAATAAATTTAGTCAGTTTTCTGGTTATAAACTTAATTTACACAAGAGCAAACTTTTTCCAATCAATAGAGAAGCACAAGCATTAATATTCCATGACCTCCCTTTTAAAGTAGTTAACGATCAATTCACTTACCTTGATATTATAGTAACAAGGAACTTTAAGAATCTTTTTCAAGAAAATTTTACCAGTCTTCTAAATTCTACAAAAGAGAATCTGAATGTTATTAAAATTATATCTTTCCTAAATTTTTGTATCTATTTCAGTCTTTACCAATTTCTATTTCTATAGCTTTTTTTGATGCATTAGATTCTATTATTTCGTCCTATTTGTGGAAGGATAAAGGCTCTAGACTCGATAAAGCTCACCTTCAAAAATCTAAAAAGGAAGGTGGTATGGCCCTGCCTAATTTTCGTTTACATTATTAGGCAGTCAATATTCATTGTCTTATTTTTTGGTCTTTCTTCCATAATCAGTCTGACTGCCCAAAATGGGTGGCAATGGAGTTGAATTCCAGTAAGGATCTTTCCATTTCTGCACTTCTCGGATCCACACTTCCCTGTCATTTGCCTAGACTAATTGTTAATCCTCTTATTAGACATACTCTGAGAATATGGGCTCAGTTCAGAAAATATACCGGCCTTCATAGTTTCTCTCTCTCTAGCCCTATTTTACACAATCATCTTTTCTACCTTCCATGTGGGATTCAAAATTTTATGATTGGTACAGAAAGGGTATTAGGCGTTTTGAAGATCTTTTCATAGGTAATCGTTTTGCAACTTTTCAAAGACTGTCCGTAAGGTTTAACCTACCTAATACTTATTTCTTTAGATATCTTCAAATTAGACATTTCATTAATCCTTTAATATCAAACTTTACAGGGAAGCCTGAGAAAAACATTCTGGACCTGTTTCTTTGTATCAATCCATTGGGTAAAGGTTTAATATCGGTTATTCGAGATAAGTTAGTGATCTTGAGGCGTGCCCCCTTCAATGAAATTAGAACTGCCTGGGAACATGATTTAAATATCTCCTTATCTGATGCGGTTTGGGATTCAATTCCTAAGTCAGTTAACTCAACCTCTCTATGTGCTCGCCACTGCCTTTTGCAGTTTAAGTTTGTACACAGGGTTCATATGTCTAAAACTAAATTATCGCGGTTTTACCCTGACATTAGTCCCATTTGTGATGTGTAAAAGGGGTGAGGCTTCTCTTATCCATATGTACTAGCCCTGTCCTAGTCTAGGGAAATTCCGGAGAGAAGTTTTTTCAACCCTATCCCATATTCTTCATTGCCACTTAGAACCTAACCCTCCGATTGCTCTTTTTGGTACCTTGGGTGAAGTAGACATGCTCTTGAGTCCGACTAAACGTCGAACATTATGTTTTGCCTCTCTCTTGGCTAGACGGTTAGTTCTTCTTAGGTAGAAAGATCCTGCTCCACCCACTCACGCTCAAAGGCTTAGTAATATTATGTCCTGTTTAGACCTTGAAAAGATTATTATTCACTTCTTAATTCGGACATAAAGTTTCATAAGCTGTGGGGACCTTTTCTTGAATACTTTCATAACTCCTCTTTAGATTAAGTTTATCCTTTTTTTTGTACTACAATCCCTTTTTTTCTGTAAGTTTTATTTTTTTTGTTGTGGTAGTCAGCATTATATTTTCTGCATATATATTTTATATATATTTACCCCGCTGTGGGTCGAATGCTCTGATTAATTTTTTCTTTTATACACAGAAATGGTTGGCCTGGGGTTTATTCTCAGTGGGAGGTTGGGGAAAATACTAATCTTACTTGAGTTTATTTTGGGTGCTTTTTCTTTATTGTTATGAATTATATATTGGACATGTTTGTTTTGCACTGTATTAATCTCCATTTTGTTGATTTTTTTTCCTGTAGCTATATTGTAGAAACACATAAAAAATTAATAATACAAAAAATAAATCTGAAACCCTCCCTCTTGCACCATCTCGTTACCTGAGTGTTAAACTGTATTATCTTCCTATCTATGGTCTCAATAGCAGATGTCACGGATAGCAATCCTCAGATCACAACCCTGGTAGTCCTGTCCTTTAACTTAGAACCTAACACCCTAAACTCAATTTGCAGGATGTTGTCACCCCTCCTGAACATTGTTATTGGTATCAATGTGGATTGCACCCTGTAGCTGCTTGCCCTCCCACTTAAGAACGCTCTGGGAGATGTCTCTGAGCTGAAAGACAACATACCATCTGAAAACCTCCTTTCTGTTCCCCTAACCAACAAATCTCCAATCACTACAGCTTGCCTCATATCCCCATTTCTCTTCTAAGCCACAGAGCTGGACTCAGTGTCAGAAAGCTGACTGCTGTGTTTTTCCTCTGCTAGGTCAACCCCGCAACAGTATCCAAAGTGGTATACCTGTTGTTAAGGGGAACAGCCACTAGGGTATTCTGCACTTTTCCCTTCCAGATGGTCATCCAGCTGCCTGTGTCCTGTACCTGAGGTGTAACTACCTCACTGTATGTACTGCCCATCAACCACTCAGCCTCCTGAATAATCGGAGTTCATCCAGTGCAAGCTCCAACTCTTTAACATAGTCTGTTAGAAGCTGCAGTTGGATGCTCTTCTTGCAGGTGTAGTTGTCAGGGACACTGGAGGTCTCCCTGCTTTCCTATGTCCCACAAGAGGATCATTCCACTTTCCTGCCTGGCAACCCCATTGCTCTAAGTGTGCAATAAGAAAGAAAGAAATAATAAATAGTGAAAAAATCTACCTACGGACTATGCCTCTTCTTGCTGAAGCCAAAATAGCAGATGTCACGGTTGAGAAAGCCTCAACTCCCCAGTCCAACACTGGCCTACTCACACAATAGCTGCTCGGCTTAAAATTAACATCATTTTATTGGATCTTGCCAAGTGCCTAATTATGCACAATCCAATGTTTCCTCAGGAACTGTGGCACACGAAATATGCCAACTGCCCCCACTCGGTTCTTTTAAACTCTCCCTCAATACAATCTAATGTCTCCTCGGGAACTGGGGCACGCAAAATGCAAAATTCAATGAATATATTTGCTCTTTTTTCCCTCACTGTCGTACGATCAGCATTCAAGTGAACAGATTTGTGGATCCTGTCAGGCCTTATGATGCGTTGGTGTTGTGGAATATCTGCATGATCCTGTGCCACCCTTGGTTTCTGTTTAGACTCCAAAAGTGACAGAAATATTTGTGCTGTTAGTCCAAATCAGGAGATGTGAAGTTTGTGTGTAGTTTCAAAGAAAGCATTGTCCATACATTGTAAATATGGAACTGCCCTTTGATGTTTACCACATAAAATATCGAGCCCCACATTGGGCCAACGAGACCTTTTGACCGAAAGCATCTCCTTCTGATGCCTGCTGTACCTTGTTCTGCCAAATAAAGAAACTGCTTCTTACTAATTGTACTTTTCTCCAGTGACTTCATTCACACAACACTATAATTGTGCTTCAGTATTTTCTGGGTCATTTTGCATTGCTGCGGTGTCATTAATTACTAGCTTTCGTGAGGGTATAAATGTCAAATTTCTGATTTCTGCCTCAGGTGCTTAATTTTTGGTCCAAAATGAAAATTGTAGAATTACATTCTGTGGCAGTTTTGGTTTACATCTGCCAGGTAAGACTATCGTATAAATTGAAGGATTGTACTAAATGAATGAAGCTCTGCACCAGATAGAAATGAAACATGAAAAATTCAGTGGTCACATCGAATGATGATGAAGAAAATGTGAAAACCAATACTTTCATATGGAGAGTCTAAAATATGTATTTCCATTTCTCTTTGATGTTGTTTGAATCAATAGACTGACATTCTGACTGGCCTGCCCTCTGTGTATTACCCTTCAACTATAAATTGATAATCAGCCAGTTTATCAAATTTTGGCAAATAAACTTCTTAGCATTTGGTGTTGTGTGGATCTGGGATATGAAGTTTCTTTGTCCACAGAATTGAGCATAAAGTGTTTAGTTTGTGAACCAGTGGTTGACGCAGAACCTATGAATTCAACTGGTGGGGGATGGAAAAGGGGAGCAGTTCGTATAAGTGTGACTTAGGTGCTTTCCTTATGAGGAGCGCAAGTAATGATCTGGCTGGTTGTGGCAACAGCCTGGCACAATGTGGTAAATCCTGTTTAAAAAAAATGTTGGTAAGTTAAGGTGTTACTGAAACACAGTCCCACTGAATGAAATAAGACACAAGTTTTTAATTCAAAATGAATGCATAAGTTGCATTCCTTTTTAACATGCTTTCTTTGAGGAATTTTGTTTGTACTGTGGGTCATTCTCTATCATTCAGCTTGCTTTCAAAGAAAACTAGACACCTTGTTTTGGGATCAGTAGTTTAGAAGCACCAAGAGAGTAATCAAAAGGCATTTTCAGTTCCAGTCTTCACACCAGCTTTGTCAAAGTCTGTGCTGAGCTCCACAGGAAAGATGGGTGCCCCCATCACTGTAACAGCAAAGCTTTCTGCTTGCCATCTCTCTCCCAAGTCACTAATCCAAAGACCCCGTTCAGGCCCTACCAACCAAGATGTGGTGCTGTTCTGTCACTGGGTGGCATGATTTTCCATTGTATTCCTCTTGCTGATTTAGGTGGAAGCATGGGCAGAGGGATTTGAATGATCTCTTGAGAGCTCAAATTACTCAGACCTCACCTTGGCACTGGCAGCCGAGTTATTTGACACAGAAAATCTGTTAAACTGGGAGCTTCAAAAAAAATTGCTTAGGTATAAGTATGAGGAAAAAGACAAAAATCATTTGTAAAGGAATAAAACAGGAGAAAAAGCAGGAGAATCTGATTTATAAAAAACAAACTTTAAAAAAAATGTAGCTGCGGCAGAAACAGTTGGACAGAAATTGTCTTTGTAATGTCGAAACAGACTAGCACAAGGGAGTGAAATACTCCTGTTTCCTATGTACACTATGGGCAAAGAAAAATGATAGAGGCTCCTCTAGTTTACAAAACCTTGCCGAACTTGTGAAGAATTGGAGAATTTTTTGTTGATAGGCTACCCTCTTGCAGAAACTGATTATAAGCTGTTTAAATTCAGTCAGCTCAAAGATAAAGGGCATGAGAGGAATTTGGCAAGCCGTGACTATATGATTATTTAAGCTAGTTTTCAACAAATAATAAAATGTTTTTAAACGCAAACAACAGGAATTCTTTTATTTAATCCTTTTATCAAATGTGAGGGATGAGCTTTTCTCTAGGAAATTTAGAAAAATTCTCAAGTTACAGGAAGCACTTGTGTTGAGGCAATGCAGAGAAGAAAACAGAACAGTTCATATCAGTTTTGGCTCATCAGGAGTTAAGCAATAGTTTGATCTTCCAGGTCAGTTAGTGGATGTCTGAGCTATTTGAGACATCCCAAATCTCATTGGCTGTGTGAGATGGAGCTTGAGAGAAATCACCATAGTCAAGTTCAGCATGCTTTTGTGACCTTCAGCAAACTCCCCTCTTTTACAGTTATTAAATTTTTAATAGATCTTGGAGTTAGCTTTCTTGTTTCATGAGTTTCATGAATTCAATGAAAGAAAACAGGAGAAACAAACTGGAAACCTAAAAAGAAACCAAATAATTGATAATGATGATTCAACCAACATGATAAGTAAAAATAATAACGTCATTTCTAACAGTCCTTTTCCCAGGAGAAGTGTCATTTGCCTATTTTTCCATTCTATAGATTCTAGCCAAATTTGTGTGCAATGAGTACATTCGTTATTTTGGATGTGAAACTAGAAAACAAAATGATAATTGTGTCTCATGTTTTGACTTTCAATGGCTTTGCTTGAGCTATAAAATAACTCAAAAGCAAAGGCAATACTTCTGTCCAGAGCTGCCTATGTTCCACTGTCATTGCTCTGTTGAAAGTGAGAGTGAAACATTTGCTCGTGGGGCTAACTGTGGGTGCTTCTCCATTTTCACAAAGTTACATTCAGAGCAGGAGTAGTACTGGGGAAAGGATAAAAGCATGACACTGAACTGAATGAATAAAAAGTATCCTAATTTCATTCACATGGTCATGGCTAAATTAGGGCTCTGCATACCTGAGCCGGAAAAATGAAAAATCAGCTGCAGCAATAATTGCTGGTCATAACGTTGTAGAGAAGTGTACATTTGTGTTACTGTGCGTAGTTGTGTTTGAGATCATGATATTTCTCTCTGCTGCATTGGCCCTGGTGCTAGCTTGCTGACCTTCACAGTAACATAAGGGAAACGTTGTAAGGGCTTCCAGCATCAATGTCTCTGAATCCCAAGCACTTGCCGAATGGATCGCTTCACCATTTTTGCTGGGTTTCTGCAAGTTGTTGTTGAAAGGACTCTAGGTTTTCAGAGTCACCCTGTGTCATTTCTCCACTTTGAGAATCACGTTCCAGGTATTCACACAAGTTGTAGAATACATCTTCTGCTGCTACTTGGACATGTCTTCAGTGATGAACCCAGGGTCATAGGGTGTTTCGGGTCTTTAATCATCAGACACCCTCGCCCGGTCGACCCAGCCAGGCTGATCAGCCCTCGACTTGTGTCCAAGTGGCGCACTGATCCACGGATCCCCCCTCCGGATCCACAGCCACCGCGAGGCCTTTTCAGCAGCCTCCGGAATATTCTTGGTAGCTCTTCTGCATTGCAGTCCTTTAACTCCAAGGAGTTTTAGAGTCCACTGTAATGAATGGCGAGCAAAGCCCCGGCACCCAACTTCGACTGGCTCACAGCGAGCACTCCAGCCATTGCTCCAGCATTCTGCAACAAAATCTGTGTATTTAGCCCTCTTGCGCTCGTTGACCTCTTCATTCTGGTCTTCCCAGAGGACAGTAAGTTCCAGCAGGACCACTTACTTTGTAGACTCTGATATTAACACCATGTCTGGGCAGAGCGGAGTGGCTGCGATGTTCTCTGGAAACTTGAGCTGCCTCCCTAGGTCGACTTGGAGCTGCCAGTCTCGTGCAGTGGCAAGAAGCCCTCCCGAGGAGCTAGGCCGATGTTGAGCCTTCTCCCCCGATCAGTGATCCAGTTAAACTCTTTTCAAAGAGGCTTGAAAATATCCTTAAATTGTTTCCTCTGCTCTCCCAGTCTACTCCTGTTGTGATTGGGCTCCAAG